>NC_053391.1:12781237-13099089 GCF_905171765.1 Bufo bufo
GAAAGCGGTGACATAGCTGAGAATGCAGTCTATCCATACACTAGAGAGAGGTGACATCACTGAAAATGCAGTCTATCCATACACTAGAGAGCGGTGATATCACTGAGAATGCAGCCTATCCATTCACTATAGAGCGGTGACATCACTGAGAATGCAGCCTATCCATTTATTAGAGAGCAGTGACATCACTGAGAATGCAGCCTATCCATTCACTACAGAGCAGTGACATCACTGAGAATGCAGCCTATCCATTCACTACAGAGCAGTGACATCACTGAGAATGCAGCCTATCCATTCACTAGAGAGCGGTGACATCACTGAGAATACAGCCTATCCATCCACTAGAGAGTGGTGACATCACTGAGAATACAGCCTATCCATTCACTAGAAAGCGGTGACATCACTGAGAATGAAGCCTATCCATTCACTAGAGAGCAGTGACATCACTGACAATGCAGCCTATCCATTCACTAGAGAGCGGTGACATCACTGAGAATGCAGCCTATCCATTCACTAGAAAGCGGTGATATCACTGAGAATGCAGTCTATCCATACACTAGAGAGCGGTGATATCACTGAGAATGCAGCCTATTCATTCACTAGAGAGCAGTGACATCACTGGTAATACAGACTATCAATTCACTATAGAGGGGTGACATCACTGAGAATGCAGCCTATCCATTCACTACAGAGCGGTGACATCACTGAGAATGCAGCCTATCCATTCACTACAGAGCGGTGACATCACTGAGAATGCAGCCTATCCACTCACTGGAGACTAGAAGATCAAAAATCAAAGACACTCTACTGACGTCCAGGGGATGAATATATTCAGCATGTGCGCACTCTGTAACATCCTGACGGGGCAGGAGGCCGCCTAAAGACTGCTAATGACCAGGTTTTTGGGCTCTTTCGAACCCTCGTGATCAGGAGGGCTTTTCTGATCTACCACCCATAGCTCTAAGGGTCACATATTACATTTTTAAAGTGACAGTCAGAGAAATAGGTTTACGCTCCAATGCTGACTAACGCATTTCAGTCTTTGGAGATTGGCTTGGTGCACATAGACACTTCGAGGACTCGTCCATCCTTTACTGCCCACTGACGAATGTTTATACCGGTCACATTTAATTCAATTACCTGCAAGTGCCTTGTGTGTGTGGCCAGATTACATACTGTGGGCATTAAAGCGCCTTCTCCTTCCGATAAGCGTCCTTCCTCATCCTACAGCTATAAATAGAGCTCGAAGTTGGACTGCTCTTCATCTTCTGTCTTTCCCTGTCTATTTTTTAATTGACTTTCTCTCTGTTACAGGAATAGACCGCTCCCCCGGGACATCAAATCATCAGCATTGTGTATTGGTGGAGGGATGCTTAAAATGACAAATGCAAGAAAACACCAGCAATCCTCGGTACCACGTCCCTGCGATGGGGTGGGGAGGGGGAATGTTTTTTTAAAATATTTCACCGGTCACGGAAGCAATTACCACGGCCTGCATTTGAAAGCTCTGAGCATCTAACATCTGATTATACATCACCAAGGTATTATATATCGGAGTCATTAATTTTATATTATGCAGGGCAGCGGGTTGACAGGTGAAACATTAAGATCTAGCAAGGATCTAAAATGAGATCTTACTTCAATTCCCGTTCTTTGCTGCTATCACCAAGAGAAACAGTTTTATTGCAGTGAAGAGGAAGGGAAGGGGGGGGGGGGATCAGAAGCAAATTCAAGAGCGGCTTGGCCAAATGCCACCAGAGATAATAGCGCCTGGGAACACAGAGGGTGCTATGCACCACAAAACAGTATGAAACTGCACAAAAGGGTCATTAGAGCAAAGTGAAATAAACAAACTCTCTAAAGTAAACACTAGCGGAACAGACATGGAGGGAAACTGGAGAGAAGCGTTTCGGTAAATAGTACAATCAGCCATCGGAGGGTGCTGGAGAAAATACAAGCACAGATCTGAATTACTGCAGCAAAAGGTTATGCAGAGAGGTAGGTGTATTTACTAAAGAACTACAGGGCAGTACAGTTCAAAAATTTTAAAAATGGAAAATGAGACAACGTGTTTCGATACATAATACGAGAATTTGTTGGAGGCTGCTAGAGAAGATACAGGCATAAAAAAGGGTCATTAGAGCAAAGTGAAATAAACTCTCTAAAGTAAATACTAGCGGAACAGCCATGGAGAGAAACTGGAGAGATGCGTTTTGGTAAATAGTACAATCAGCCATCGGAGGGTGCTGGAGAAAATACAAGCACATATCAGAATTTTTGCAACAAAAGGTTATGCAGAATGGTAGGGGCATTTACCATACAACAAAAGAGGCAGTTCAGTTAAAAAAATGGGGGGGGAAATGTACAACTGGGTCAATGCGTTTTAGTAAAAACTACAAGAATCTGCAGGCCTTTGGAGAGAATGCAACCATAGATCTGAATTTTAGCCTCCAAAGGGTTATTGATGAGTAGAATTTACCAAAGAATTTCTAATGATGCAGAGCTTGTTGGAAATGTTACTGTTCTAGAAACACTAGGTAATAGTGACCACAATACAATTATATTCCCCCCTAAACTATAAGAAGCAAAGACACTGAATTTAAAAAAGGCTAATTTCCCTGGGTTGAGGGCAGCATTTCAGGGCATAGACTGGGAGCAGCTACTGTCACATAATATTATCGAGGATAAATGAGAGAGCTTCAAATCCACATTGAGTAATTGCACTAAAAAATGTATCCCTTTAGGTAACAAGTATAAACGGCTAAAATTAACCCCCCCCCCCCCCCATGGCTTACAGCTACTTTAAAAAGGGCAATAAAAGACAAAAAAAAGGGCATTTAAAAAATACAAATCTGAGGGGTCAGCTGTAGCGTTTGAAGATTACAAAGGCCTTAATAAAATCTGTAAAAAGAAGATAAAATTAGCAAAAATACAAAATGAACAGCAGGTGGCAAAAAAGAGCAAAACAAATCACAAAAATTCTTTAAATATATAAATCCTAAAAAAACAAGGTCTGAGCAGGTAGGTCCCCTAAATAATGGTAAAGGGAAGGTAGTCACTGAAGATAAGGAAAAGGCAGAATTACTAAATGTTTTTTTTTTAGCTCTGTATTTACAAAAGAAGAGAAAGGAGCTGATATATGTGGTTCTGGGGCTGTTAGTACATCCAGTAATATACTCACTTGGCTACCTATAGATATTGTCCAAGATAAGTTAACTAGGGTAAATGTGAACAAGGCTCCGGGTCCAGATGGATTACACCCAAGAGTTCTTACAGAGCTCAGTTTAATCATTGCTGTGCCCCTGTTTATAATTTTTAAAGATTTCCTAGGTATTGGTACAGTGCCAACTGATTGGCGCAAGGCAAATGTGGTGCCCATATTCAAAAAACGATCTAGGTCCTTCACAGGTAATTATAGACCAGTTAGTTTAACTTCTGTTGTGGGAAAAATATTTGAAGGACTTTTAAGGGACTATATACAGGAGTATGTGACTGTAAATAATATTATAAGTGATAATCAGCATGGGTTTACCAAGGACAGAAGTTGTCAGACTAACCTGATTTTTTTTTATGAGGAGATGAGTAGAAGCCTGGACAGAGGGGCGACTGTGGATATAGTGAGGTAAGTAGTATCCTGGACAGAGGGGCGGCTGCGGATGTAGTGAGGTAAAGAGAAGCCTGGACAGAGGGACAGCTGTGGATGTAGTTAGGTGAGTAGTAGCCTAGACAGAGGGGCGGCTGTGGATGTAGTGAGGTGAGTAGTAGCCTGGACAGAGGGGTGGCTGTGGATGTAGTGAGGTGAGTAGTAGCCTGGACAGAGGGGAGGCTGTGGATGTAGTGAGGTGAGTAGAAGCCTGGACAGAGGGGCGGCTGTGGATGTAGTGAGGTGAGTAGAAGCCTGGACAGAGGGGCGGCTGTGGATGTAGTAAGGTGAGTAGAAGCCTGGACAGAGGAGCGGCTGTGGATGTAATGAGGTAAGTAGAAGCCTGGACAGAGGGGCGGCTGTAGATGTAGTAAGGTGAGTAGAAGCCTTGACAGAGGGGCGGCTGTGGATGTAGTGAGGTAAGTAGTAGCCTGGACAGAGGAGCGGCTGTGGATGTAGTGAGGTGAGTAGTAGCCTGGACAGAGGGGCGGCTGTGGATGTAGTGTGGTAAGTAGTAGTCTGGACAGAGGGATGGCTGTGGATGTAGTGAGGTAAATAGAAGCCTGGACAGAGGGGCGGCTGTGGATGTAGTGAGGTAAAGAGAAGCCTGGACAGAGGGGAGGCTGTGGATGTAGTGAGGTGAGTAGAAGCCTGGACAGAGGGCCGGCTGTGGATGTAGTGAGGTAAGTAGAAGCCTGGAGAGAGGGGCGGCTGTGGATGTAGGGAAGTAAGTAGAAGCCTGGACAGAGGGGCGGCTGTGGATGTAGGGAAGTAAGTAGAAGCCTGGACAGAGGGACGGCTGTGGATGTAGTGAGGTGAGTAGTAGTCTGGACAGAGGGGCGGCTGTGGATGTAGTGAGGTGAGTAGTAGTCTGGACAGAGGGGCGGCTGTGGATGTAGTGTGGTAAGTAGTAGCCTGGACAGAGGGATGAGTGGGGTTGTAGTGAGGTAAGTAGAAGCCTGGACAGAGGGGCGGCTGTGGATGTAGTGAGGTGAGTAGTAGCTTGGACAGAGGGGCGGCTGCGGATGTAGTGAGGTGAGTAGTTGCCTGGACAGAGGGGCGGCTGTGGATGTAGTGAGGTGAGTAGTTGCCTGGGCAGAGGGGTGGCTGTGGATTTAGTGAGGTGAGTAGTAGCCTGGACAGAGTTTCGGCTGTGGATATAGTGTTTCTGGAAGTCTTTTCACCCTGTTTCTCATAGACGTTTAATAAGTAAAGTAAGGTCTATAGGCTTGAAAAGTATAGTTTGTAATTGGATTGAAAACTGGCTGAAGGACCGTGTCCAGAGAGTTCATAATGGTCCCGGGTTATAAGTGGTGACCCCAAGGTTCAGTGCTGGGCCCTCTATTATAAAATTTATTTATTAATGATATCGAGGACAGGATTAATAGCATTATTTGTATTTTTTGCAGATGACACTAAGCTGTGTAGTACTGTACGGTCTATGGAAGATGTCCACAAACTACAAGCTGACTGGGACACTCTGAGTGATTCGGCATCAACTTGGCAAATGAGGTTCAATGTGGACAAATGTAAAGTTCTGCATCTTGGTAGTAATAATCTCTGTGCTTCATATGTCCTAGGGGATGTGACACTGGGAGAGTCACTTATAGAGAAGGATTTGGGTGTCCTTGTAGATGGTAGAATAAATTACAGTATACAATGTCAATCAGCTGCTTCTAAGGCCACCGGGATATTGTCATGCATTAAATGAGGCGTTTACTCGCGGGGCAGGGATGTAATATTACCACTTTACAAAGCATTGGTGCAGCCTCATCTGGAATATGCAGTTCAGTTCTGGGCACCAGTCCATAGAAAGGACGCCCTGGAGCTGTAGAAAGTACAGAGGAGAGCGACTAAACTGATAAGGGGCCTGGAGGGTCTTAGTTATGAAGAAAGATTAAAAGAACTGAATTTATTTAGTCTTGAGAAGAGACGTCTAAGGGGGGACATGATTAACCCATACAAATATATAAATAGACCATACAAAAAATACGGTGAAAAACTGTTCCATGTAAAATGCACTCAAAAGACAAGGGGGCACTGCCTCCGACTGGAGAGGAAAAAGTTCAGTCTCCAGAAGCGTCAAAGCTGTAAATCTGTGAGTGGAATAGACTTCCTCAGGACGTGGTCACAGCAGGAACAGGGGACGGTTTTAAAAAGGGTTTAGACAAATTCTAAAAATTAAAAAACATTGATGCTTATGAAAACGTGTAGAAGTCTCACTTCCTTCTGGGCTTCGCGTCCCCACAGATCCCTTGGTTAAACTTGATGGACTTATGTCTTTTTTTCAACCATATTAACTATGTAACTATGTAACTACAAGGCCGTACAGATCAACACATTAAAAAAGGGTAAAACTGTGACAACGCGTTTTGGTAAATACTATGAGAAGTTGTTGGTGGCTCCTGGAGAAAACACAAGCATAGATTTGAATTTTTGCAGCAAATGGTTATGCAAACTGGTACATGAATTTAATAAAGAACCTTACAGTGCAATATAGTTCAAAGATTGAAAAAAAATTGTAAAACTGGGGCAGCGCATTTGGGTAAAAAAAGTGATTGAAAATTCTAATGACAATACAACCATATATATGACGTTTTACAATAAAGGGTCATGCACCCTGGCATAAGCAAGAGAATCCTACAAGGCAGAAAGGTTCAATAGGTTAAAAAAAATAAAATTGTAAAACCAGAACATGTTTTGGTAAAAACTACAATACATCATTTACACAGAGAGATAAGGAGGCAGTACTATCTGTACCTACATAATTTACAGGAGTCAGGGACGTAATACTATATGTATCTACATAATTTACTGGAAGAAATGGGGAAGCAGTACTATCTGTACCTACATCATTTACAGGGAGAGACAGGGAGGCAGTACTTTCTGTACCTACCTACATCACTTACATGTAAAGACAGGGAGGCAGTACTATCTGTACCTACATCATTTACAAGGAGAGACAGGGAGGCAGTACTATCTGTACCTACATCATTTACAAGGAGAGACAGGGAGGCAGTATTATCTGTTTCTATATCATTTACAGGGAGAGACAGGAGGCAGTGCTATCTGTACCTACATCATTTACATGGAAAGACAGGTGGCACTACTATATGAACCTACATCATTTACAAGGAGAGACAGGGAGGCAGTATTATCTATTCCTACATCATTTACAGGGAGAGACAGGGAGGCAGTACTATCTGTACCTACATAATTTATGGGAAGAGATGGGGAGGCAGTACTCTCTGTACCTACATAATTTATGGGAAGAGATGGGCAGGCAGTACTATCTGTACCTACATCATTTATGGAAAGAGATGGGGAGGCAGCACTATCTATACCTACATCATTTATGGGAAGAGATGGAGAGGCATAATTTTCAGGGAGAAATAGGTAGGCAGTATTATCTATTCCTACATTATTTACAGGGAGGCAGTATTATCTATTCCTACATCATTTACAATGAGATACAGGGAGGCAGTACTATCTGTACCTACATCACTTACATGGAAAGACAGTGAGGCAGCACTAAATGTACCTACATCATTTACAGGGAGAGACAGGGAGGCAGTATTATCTATTCCTACATTATTTACAGGGAGAGACAGGGAGGCAGTACTATCTGTACCTACATAATTTACAGGGAGACACAGGAGACAGTGCTATCTGTGCTTACATCACTTACATGGAAAGACAGGGAGGCAGTACTATCTGTACCTACATCACTTACATGGAAAGACAGTGAGGCAGCACTAAATGTACCTACATCATTTACAGGGAGAGACAGGGAGGCAGTATTATCTATTCCTACATTATTTACAGGGAGAGACAGGGAGGCAGTACTATCTGTACCTACATAATTTACAGGGAGACACAGGAGACAGTGCTATCTGTGCTTACATCACTTACATGGAAAGACAGGGAGACAGTACTATCTGTACCTACATCACTTACATGGAAAGACAGTGAGGCAGCACTAAATGTACCTACATCATTTACAGGGAGAGACAGGGAGGCAGTATTATCTATTCCTACATTATTTACAGGGAGGCAGTATTATCTATTCCTACATCATTTACAGGGAGAGACAGGGAGGCAGTACTATCTGTACCTACATAATTTACAGGGAGACACAGGAGACAGTGCTATCTGTGCTTACATCACTTACATGGAAAGACAGGGAGGCAGTACTATCTGTACCTACATCATTTACAAGGAGAGACAGGGAGGCAGCACTATCTGTACCTACATCACTTATGGAAAGAGATGGGGAGGCAGTACTATCTGTACCTAAATCATTTTCAGGGAGAAATAGGTAGGCAGTACTATTTGTCTACACATTATATACCTACAGTAGGAGGCGGTACTATCTTTGCTTGCACCATACTATTGGTAGAAGTGATGCACTGCTCCACTAGCAAAGTGAGCCTAGTAAACTAAGCACACAGCCGATGGCCACCTTACTGCCCCACGAGCTGTTGCTATTTTATGTGACCCCCAGTCATTGTCGCTGGAGCGCTCTGACAGCTAGCTGCTATACACACTCCTCCCAATGCTCAAAGCTCAAATCACTGTTCTTGCGAGACCTCGGACTTGTCACTTCCGGCACCGCAACAGGTACTGAAAGTTCTGCTAGCCAGAAGGAACATATGTGGAACCCGGCCGCAATACCATTTTAATCTCTAGTGAACTAGCTATGTTCTTGTGTCTCCGGAAGTGATGTCACAGGCGGTGCGATTTTTGCTTAGTGCACCCTGATCACTCAGTGAGTATATATATCAGTGTTTCGTGAACAGTCCGCCCACGATTATCAGGATGTCCTCATCATTACTCTATCCATCTTCCCCGGAAGAACCAACAATAACAAATATGGCGGAAATGCGTCGGGACTGGTTTCACAAAGTTGATGAAGTGTTTTTTCAGGGCCCTAAGGTGACATCAGAGGGTTTAGCAACCGAGAAGTGCGGTCGACCCTTTCGGGGCGGGTGCTCCGCTTTTAGGCAGGAGTAGCTGTACTGGCAATCTAGGGACAGATCCATCTCCTGACCCCGTCTTCAAGGTGGCCATCCTCAAGTCTACACCCGGTACAACTGTACCGAGAGTAAAAAGGTTAACCCTTTTGCAGGGTTTATATGGCACTTTATCATATGTGCTGAGAATTGATATGGTCACTGGATAGGAGGTTTTATCCCTTGGTTCCCACATATGTAGGTGGGCAGGATTTATTATTTATTGCTTACCTAATAATTAATCTGTTTTGGGTTGTTTTTGTATCTTTTGATATTTTATGTTTCAGAGGGTGTTTCATACAATGATTTTCCCAGTGGAGAAGTAAGCACAGAAAGAAATCTAGTTGATAACATGAAGATGAACGTCTTACTGGAGAGTTCCTTTAAGAAAAGATCATTATACTGTAGTTTAACTTAAAAGTTAAAGGAAATGCCTGAAAGTGAAGAAAAGCTAAAGACGTCAGCCTCAGAAGTGTGAACTGGAGGAGCCGTGTGTTTAACTTCTCTGCATTCAATCAGATGTCCTGCACAATGCAAATGTCACTGCCTCATGTCCGGATTTCTTGTTGTCAGAAGATATTCTGGGGACCTCTGGGGAGATGGAAAGGACAAACGTTGATGAAAAGGAAAATCATGTCCAAAGCGGAGCCAAATGTTAATTACTGCAACAAAAGGTTCAACTTGAAAGATTTTTTTGCTCCAAAAGATTTGATACATTTAAAGAAAAGGCACAAGCAAAGCCTATAAACTGCTTCATACCTAGTGTGGGGCACGGCCATCTAGAGACCGTGTCATGCTCCACCCCCTGTGCTCCGGCATACCATATCACTGCTGTAACCGGGCTTTCCTTCCCATGGGGGAAGATTAAAGGGGTTTTCTCATCTCAGACAAATGGGGGCATATCGCTAGGATATGCCCCATTGTCTTATAGGTGCGGGACCCACCGCTGGGACCCGCACCTATATCGAGAACGGAGCCCCGAAAGTGAAGGAGAGCGTACTGCGCATGCGCAGCCGCCCTCCATTCATTTCTATGGGGCCGCCGAAAATAGCCGAGCCAGCTATTGCCGTCTGCCCTATAGAAATGAATGGGAGCATGGGCCGCGCTTGCGTGGCACGCTCCCATTCACTTCTATGGGAGAGGCTGGGATTAGCGCTTGGTGGTGGACGGACCCCGGGAAATCTGGGGTCCTCCAGCCACAGCGTTGACCGCTCCATTCTCGATATAGGCGCGGGTCCCAGCACCTATCAAACAATGGGGGCATATCCTAGCGATATGCCCCAATTGTCTAAGATGGGGATACCCCTTTAAGTCTGAGGCACCTATTTTGAAGGCACTTGTGGTGCTGTCCGCATGGCAGTGTAATTTTGTTCTGACAAGTGTTGAGCGAATCAAAGTCCGAAGTTTCAGGATAAATTCGATTCTCCGCAAAGCCGAATTTCCTTGTGCTACGTGGTAGTAAATCGATTTAACCTGAAATAGTTTAAAAAACAAAAACAATCATACTTGCCTGCTTCATTTGCTTGCAACAGATCGGCTGCCGCCATCTTGCTTGAAGATCTCGGGCGAAATCCCATGCATGGTGACCACGGTGACATCATCTCAGGCCGCGCGAGATTGTGTCAGCTTTTCAAGCAAGATGGCGACAGCCGGCCCACCGCGAGCAAATGGATCAGGTAAGTATGAGGTTTTTTTTGGTTTTTTTTTATATTACACCGTGTTATGTATATCAGATCTGGTGATCATGTATGAACATGGCAATTACGTTCCCCCTTCATTGCACCCACTACTTACAAAGAAATGCGCGTTGTGTAAGTAATTAATCACAAAGCAAATTTTTTTGCGAAATTTGTCGAAGCAGCTGGATCGAATTTTCTAATACTTCACTCATCTCTAGTACTGGCTATACTTATGTTACAATTAATTCTGTAGCACAAATTTTTACAGTGCTGGGTAGCACAAAAAGCAGAATATTAGGGGAAGCTGCAGGATGACCTTGTTGGGACACCACCAGGATGGGGAACAATGGTATGAGTTCAAGCTCCAGGGTCCAATGCAAGGTCCATGTGCCATTCATAATACTGGTATATTCTTAGAGAGCAGTGAGAGTTTTTGGGCCACTTAGACTCCACGGTCCAGGTGCAGATGGTACCTCATCATTTCATAGTGATGCCCCTGTGTTTAAAGGTGGGAAGGAAGATGAAAAAGCAGAGAATGTAGGATGTCTAGATAGTAAACTCTGCAGAGATAAGTTGCAGCTGAGAAAAGCAATCATAATGGTCTGGGATGAATGGATAAGAAAAGGAAAATAAAATCTCTTCAATGAGAGAAGATATCACCTGTAAGTCACTGGATGTGATTGAAATGTAGTGCTGTATTATGTAGCGCTGCTTTTAAGGCTACAGCAATGTCCCAGATTACTTACACACCGTGCCTCCCATGGTCACTTCTGCATCTTAGAATCAAGTACCTCACAAGACCCTTCCAAGTAATCACAGTAGATCCAGACCTCACTAAGGATTCCTGCCCCTGTTCTGGACAACACTACCTTGCTATTTTATATCAAACACAGAAGATCGAGTCCAGATAAATGGCTTGAATTCCATATCCAGGACAGGACCGAATCTAAACATTCTGAAAAGTTAAGGTAAAAAAAAAAAAAAAACCTCGGAAAAAGATTAAACAAATGTTTCCATTCTTCCCTTGCCTCGTTCCAGGTCGGTGGCATGCTCTGTGCAAACTTTGAAAAGTAATAATTGAATGGAAAAACCAAGACTGCTACACAGTAATTTAATTCATTCCAATCCGGACCGTCTGCCAAATGCACACTTCAAAAAATAAATAAAATGCACAGGCAAGGACTTTGGGTGTCCTCTGAGAAAACATGGAAAATAAAGGATCATGCAGGCAAAAAACAATTATATTCCCTGAATGCAATCATGTTACTGGTGCAGAAAAGGGGTCAGCAGTCAATCAATGAATGCTTAGTTAAAGAACAATGGTACATCAGTATATACAGATGTAGCAGAGCTAAGGTGGCTAATTCACCTTAGCACAGATCATGTAATAACGAAAATTAGGCAGAATAACTTATCCTAGTTAAGATATAGATAGTGTAAACTTAAAAAGGCAGTCTATAGAGAAACCAAAAAGAAATACATATGGACAAGTATATCACTACTATAATACTGCCTCCTATCTATAATACTGCCACTAGGTATAAGAATATAATTACTATAATACTGCCAATACTGTATGTACAAGAATATAACTACTCAGAAGTAGTGTCTCCTATGTACAAAAATAAAACTACTATAATACTGCTGCTATTTACAAGAATATAACTACTATAATACTGCTCCTATGTACAAGAATATAACTACTATAATACTGCTCCTATGTACAAGAATATAACTACTATAATACTGCTGCTATGTACAAGAATATAACTACTATAATACTGCCTCCTATGTACAAGAATATAACTACTATAATACTGCCTCCTATGTACAAGAATATAACTACTATAATACTGCTCCTATGTACAAAAATAAAACTACTATAATACTGCTCCTATGTACAAGAATATTACTACTATAATACTGCTCCGATGTACAAGAATATAACTACTATAATACTGTTCTATGTACAAGAATATAACTACTATAATACTGCCTCCTATGTACAAGAATATAACTACTATAATACTGCTCCTATGTACAAGAATATAACTACTATAATACTGCTCCTATGTACAAGAAGATAACTGCTATAATACTGCCTCCTATGTACAAGAATATAACTACTATAGTACTGCCTCCTATGTACAAGAATATAACTACTATAATACTGCCTCCTATGTACAAGAATATTACTATAATACCTCCTCCTATGTACAAGAATATAACTACTATAATACTGCCTCCTATGTACAAGAATATAACTACTATAATACTGCTCGTATGTACAAGAATATAACTACTATAATACTGCTCCTATGTACAAAAATAAAACTACTATAATACTGCTCCTATGTACAAGAATATTACTACTATAATACTGCTCCGATGTACAAGAATATAACTACTATAATACTGCCTCCTATGTACAAGAATATAACTACTATAATACTGCTCCTATGTACAAAAATAAAACTACTATAATACTGCTCCTATGTACAAGAATATTACTACTATAATACTGCTCCGATGTACAAGAATATAACTACTATAATACTGTTCTATGTACAAGAATATAACTACTATAATACTGCCTCCTATGTACAAGAATATAACTACTATAATACTGCTCCTATGTACAAGAATATAACTACTATAATACTGCTCCTATATACAATAATATAACTACTATAATACTGCCTCCTATGTACAAGACTATAACTACTATAATACGGCCCCTATGTACAAGAATATAACTACTATAATACTGCTCCTATGCACAAGAATATAACTACTATAATACTGCCTCCTATGTACAAGAATATAACTACTATAATACTGCTCCTATGTACATGAATATAACTACTATAATACTGCCTCCTATGTACAGGAATATAACTTCTATAATACTGCCTCCTATGTACAGGAATATAACTACTATAATACTGCCTCCTATGTACAGGAATATAACTACTATAATACTGCTCCTATGTACAAGAATATATCTACTATAATGCTGCTCCTATGTACAAGAATATAACTACTATAATACTGCTCCTATGTACAAGAATATAACTACTATAATACTGCCCCTATGTACAAGAATATAACTACTATAATATGGCTCCTATGTACAAGAATATAACTGCTATAATACTGCCTCCTATGTACAAGAATATGACTACTATAATACAGCTCCTATGTACAAGAATATAACTTCTAAAATACTGCCTCCTATGTACAAGAATATAACTACTATAATACTGCTCCTATGTACAAGAATATAACTACTATAATACTGCTCCTATGTACATGAATATAACTACTATAATACTGCCCCTATGTACAAGAATATAACTACTATAATACTGCTCCTATGTACAAGAATATAACTACTATAATACTGCTCCTATGTACAAGAATATAACTACTATAATACTGCTCCTATGTACATGAATATAACTACTATAATACTGCCCCTATGTACAAGAATATAACTACTATAATACTGCTCCTATGTACAAGAATATAACTACTATAATACTGCTCCTATGTACAAGAATATAACTACTATAATACTGCTCCTATGTACAAGAATATAATTACAATAATACTGCCTCCTATGTACAAAAATAAAACTACTATAATACTGCTGCTATGTACTACAATTTTAGTGTGAAACTAGCCTTAATTCCCCTTCAAAACTGGACAATGTTCATCAGTGTCACTAGAAGTGGCAGAAATTAGTGGAACCGGAGTACACCCATCTACTGTTCAGATAAGTCTGTCTAGATGTGGTCTTCATGGGTGAATTGCAGCCAAAACCAATACCTTGCCACCATGCACAAATACATAGGAATGAGGTGCAGAAAAATAGTGGCAGGTGTTCTGGACTGATAAGACAAAATGTGAAATATTCGTTTTTAACAGTTTGTTAAACAAAGGCCTGGAGAGCAGTACAATGATAAATGTCTGCAGGCAGCAGTGAAGGCGGTGGAGAGCAGTACAATGATGAGTGTCTGCAGGCAGCAGTGAAGATGGTGGAGAGCAGTACAATGAGTGTCTGCAGGCAGCAGTGAAGATGGTGGAGAGCAGTACAATGAATGTCTGCAGGCAGCAGTAAAGATGTTAGAGAGCAGTATAGTAAGTGTCTGCGGGCAGCAGTGAGGATGGTGGAGAGCAGTAAAATAATGAGTCTCTGCAATCAGCAATGAAGATGGTGGAGAGCAGTACAATGAGTGTCTGCAGGCAGCAGTGAGTATTGTGGGGATGAAGCAGTACAATGAGAATCTGCAGGAAGCAGTGAAGATGGCGGAGAACGGTACAGGAAGTGTCTGCAGGCAGCAGTGAAGATGGTAAGAGCAGTATAGTAAGTGTCTGCAGGTAGCAGTAAAGATGGTGGAGAGCAGTACATTGAGTGTCTGAAGGCAGCAGTGAGAATGGTGGGGATGAAGCAGTACAATGAGTGTCTGCAGACAGCAGTGAAGATGGTGGAGAGCAGTACAATGAGTGTCTGCAGACAGCAGTGAAGGTGGTGGAGAGCAGTACAATGAGTGTCTGCAGACAGCAGTGAACATGGTGGAGAGCAGTACAATGAGTGTCTGCAGGCAGCAGTGAAGATGGTGGAGAGCAGTACAATGAGTGTCTGCAGGCAGCAGTAAAGATGGTAGAGAGCAGTATAGTAAGTGTCTGTTGGCAGCAGTGAAGATGGTGGAGAGCAGTACAATAATGAGTGTCTGCAATCAGCAATGAAGATGGTGGAGAGCAGTACAATGAGTGTCTGCAGGCAGCAGTGAGGATGGTGGGGACGAAGCAGTACAATGAGAATCTGCAGGAAGCAGTGAAGATGGCGGAGAACGGTACAGGAAGTGTCTGCAGGCAGCAGTGAAGATGGTAGAGAGCAGTATAGTAAGTGTCTGCAGGTAGCAGTAAAGATGGTGGAGAGCAGTACATTGAGTGTCTGAAGGCAGCAGTGAGGATGGTGGGGACGAAGTAGTACAATGAGTGTCTGCAGACAGCAGTGAAGATGGTGGAGAGCAGTACAATAAGTGTCTGTAGACAGCAGTAAAGATGGTGGAGAGCAGTACAATGAGTGTCTGCAGGCAGCAGTGAAGATAGTGGAGAGCAGTACAATGAGTGTCTGCAGACAGCAGTGAAGATGGTGGAGAGCAGTACAATGAGTGTCTGCAGGCAGCAGTGAAGATGGTAGAGAGCAGTACAATGAGTGTCTGCAGGCAGCAGTGAAGATGGTGGAGAGCAGTACAATGAGTGTCTGCAGACAGCAGTGAAGATGGTGGAGAGCAGTACAATGAGTGTCTGCAGACAGCAGTGAAGATGGCTGAGAGCAGTACAATGAGTGTCTGCAGACAGCAGTGAAGATGGTGGAGAGCAGTATAGTAAGAGTCTGCAGCTGCCTCTCCCCATCTACTGTACATAGTCCTACTTACTAATAGTTTTATGCGTCAGTAGGTGAAGCCTTGTGTGGATGGAGAATAGTAAGTGAACCCCTGCGACTTCTTTGGCCGGTGATTGTAGTGATGAGCAAAGTATCGCCTGATCCGCCAAATTTTACAAAAAAAAATTTGCTTAGTGACGAAGCGCATTTCTTTGTAGGTAGTAGGTGCAATGACAGGAGCGCCGACTGCCCCCCCCCCCGTCACTGTACCCCTCAGATGCCGCGTTCATCGCTGATCACAGGATCTGACAGTAATTACACTATAAAAAATAATAATAAATAAATATGAAATCATACTTACCTCATCCATTTGATCGCGATGAGACGGCTGCCGCATCTTGACTGAAGATTTACAGCGAAATCTCACGCGGCCCGTGATGACGTAATCACGTTGGCCAGCGTGATGATGTCATACGTCACCATGCACAGGATTTCATGCAAGATCTTCAATCAAGATGGCGGCTCATCGTGAGCAAACGGATGAGGTATGATTATTTTTATTTTTTTGCCACCATTCGGGAAAAATTGATTCGCCACCATGAAGCACAAGGAAATCTTCTCAGAAATTCAGTTTGAAGATAAATTCATGGACTCGGAGTCACTCAGCGCTGATTATAGCCACTGTTATATTTTCCTGCCTGAATATTAATAATGTAGAATTTAATATCGGATGGATGAGTTTCCTCGGCGTTAGAAAACACGGAGACAGAAGACCGCCCGGCTGCTCTGATCCTTCTTGTCAGGCTTCATCTCCATAACATATTGGATGTGCCCCTCTTCTGCCAGCAATTTAAAGGGCACATCAAACCTGTGTGTAGATCAACACAGAAGGCGCCGGAGATGCCTCCAGAACAAACACCGGGCCTTGTTCACAATCCCGTATTTTACAAATCCTATTCAATTAAAGGAGGCAAAGGCCTGAGTGGCGCAATGTGCAGGAATGAGTCCAGGAGAAGCTTCAGTCCATTAGAAGAGGAGAAGAGTTTGTGGTGAATGTACTAATGAGGGGTCCACGAGATCCTGGGGGCCCTATACCATCCACTATGTAGCTCTCAGTCTGTGACCTCCACAAGATCAGCACAGTCATCTCCTGAAATCCTCTGTGCTGCTGGGACCCTGCTCCTTCCACTATGTAACTCTAATCCTGTGACCTCCACAAGATCAGCACACTCTCTCCTGAAATCCTCTGTGCTGCTGGGAGGATCCGGCTGCTTCCACTATGTAGCTCTCAGTCTGTGACCTCTCACAAGATCAGCACAGTCCTCTCCTGAAATACTCTGTGCTGCTGGGGACCCTGCTCCTTCCATTATGTAAATCTCAGTCTGTGACCTCCCACAAGACCAGCACAGTCCTCTCCTGAAATCCTCTGTGCTTCTGGGAGGACCCTGCTCCTTCCACTATGTAACTCTCAGTCTGTAACCTCCACAAGATCAGCACAGTCCTCTCCTGAAATCCTCTGTGCTCCTGGGGACCCTGCTCCTTCCACTATGTAACTCTCATCCTGTGACCTTCCACAAGATCAGCACACTCCTCTCCTGAAATCATCTGTGCTGCTGGGGACCCTGTTCTTTCCACTATGTGCATTGCTCCCTTTACATGCAGATCAGTTCTGTCTTCTGGAGAATTCCATGAATAGAACCTAGTGCAGCACTGAAAGGGTTACCTGGACGCTTCATCTACAAGCCCATTGGCCTTTGCAGTGTTACGCTCTATCTGCACGTTCCGTCGCCGCCTGATTTGCATCTGAATTCTGCCACGGGAAGCTCGGCCTTTTAGGAAAGCGGCTCCGCAAATGACAAAGGTTAAGTGTCAGCGACCAAAGCGAAAAGGCGGGAGACGGAAAACATCCTAATGAGCGGCCGCCGGGCCCCGACTGCAAATTAACTGACAGCGCGGGTCACAGAGAGATCTAGTCCGGTACTGGATGTGGAGCCGCCCGCTGCCCCCGGCTTCATACCGGGTCAACGGGGCGAGCGGAGGCTGAAGGGAGAAATATTTGGACTCCATACTGACTGCTACCAAGAAAGATGTCTATTATCTATCTCATATCTATCTATCTATCTCATATCTATCTATCTATCTATCTATCTATCTATCTATCTATCTATCTATCCATCTCCTATCTATCTATCTATCTATCTATCTATCTATCTATCTATCTATTATCTATCTATCTATCTATCTATCTATCTATCTATTATCTATCTATCTATCTATCTATCTATCTATCTATCTATCTATCTATATATTATCTATTATCTATCTATCTATCTATCTATCTATCTATCTATCTATCTATCTATCTATCTCATATCTATCTATCTATCTATCTATCTATCTATCTCTCATATCTATCTCTCATATCTATCTATCTATCTATTATCTATCTATCTATCTATCTATCTATCTATCTATCTATCTATCTATCTCATATCTATCTCATATCTATCTATCTATCTATCTATCTATCTATCTATCTATCTATCTATCTCATATCTATCTATTATCTATCTATCTATCTATCTATCTATCTATCTATCTATCTATCTATCTATCTATCTAATATCTATCTAATATCTATCTAATATCTATCTATCTATCTATCTATCTATTATCTATCTATTATCTATTATCTATTATATATACACTGCTCAAAAAAATAAAGGGAACACTTAAACAACACAATGTAACTCCAAGTCAATCACACTTCTGTGAAATCAAACTCTCCACTTAGGAAGCAACACTGAGTGACTATCAATTTCACATGCTGTTGGGCAAATGGGATAGACAACAGGTGGAAATTATAGGCAATTAGCAAGACACCCCCAATAAAGGAGTGGTTCTGCAGGTGGTGACCACAGACCACTTCTCAGTTCCTATGCTTCCTGGCTGATGTTTTGGTCACTTTTGAATGCTGGCGGTGCTTTCACTCTAGTGGTAGCATGAGACGGAGTCTACAACCCACACAAGTGGCTCAGGTAGTGCAGCTTATCCAGGATGGCACATCAATGCGAGCTGTGGCAAGAAGGTTTGCTGTGTCTGTCAGCGTAGTGCCCAGAGCATGGAGGCGCTACCAGGAGACAGGCCAGTACATCAGGAGACGTGGAGGAGGCCGTAGGAGGGCAACAACCCAGCAGCAGGACCGCTACCTCCGCCTCTGTGCAAGGAGAAACAGGAGGAGCACTGCCAGAGCCCTGCAAAATGACCTCCAGCAGGCCTCAAATGTGCATGTGTCTGCTCAAACGGTCAGAAACAGACTCCATGAGGGTGATATGAGGGCCCGACGCCCACAGGTGGGGGTTGTGCTTACAGCCCAACACCGTGCAGGACGTTTGGCATTTGCCAGAGAACACCAAGATTGGCAAATTGGCCACTGGCGCCCTGTGCTCTTCACAGATGAAAGCAGGTTCACACTGAGCACATGTGACAGACGTGACAGAGTCTGGAGACGCCGTGGAGAACGTTCTGCTGCCTGCAACATCCTCCAGCATGACCGGTTTGGCATTGGGTCAGTAATGGTGTGGGGTGGCATTTCTTTGGAGGGCCCCACAGCCCTCCATGTGCTCGCCAGAGGTAGCCTTACTGCCATTAGGTACCGAGATGAGATCCTCAGACCCCTTGTGAGACCATATGCTGGTGCGGTTGGCCCTGGGTTCCTCCTAATGCAAGACAATGCTAGACCTCATGTGTCTGGAGTGTGTCAGCAGTTCCTGCAAGATGAAGGCATTGATGCTATGGACTGGCCCGCCCGTTCCCCAGACCTGAATCCAATTGAGCACATCTGGGACATCATGTCTCACTCTATCCACCAACGTCACGTTGCACCACAGACTGTCCAGGAGTTGGCAGATGCTTTAGTCCAGGTCTGGGAGGAGATCCCTCAGGAGACCGTCCGCCACCTCATCAGGAGCATGCACAGGCGTTGTAGGGAGGTCATACAGGCACGTGGAGGCCACACACACTACTGAGCCTCATTTTGACTTGTTTTAAGGACATTACATCAAAGTTGGATCAGCCTGTAGTGTGTTTTTCCACTTTAATTTTGAGGGTGACTCCAAATCCAGACCTCCATGGGTTAAAAAATTTGATTTCCATTTTTTTTTTTGTGTGATTTTGTTGTCAGCACATTCAACTATGTAAAGAACAAAGTATTTCAGAAGAATATTTAATTAATTCAGATCTAGGATGTGTTATTTTTGTGTTCCCTTTATTTTTTTGAGCAGTGTATAATCTATCTATCTATCTATCTATCTATCTATCTATCTATCTATCTATCTATCTATCTATCTATCTCATATCTATCTATCTATCTCATATCTATCTATCTATCTATCTATCTATCTATCTCATATCTATCTATCTATCTATCTATCTATCTATCTATCTATTATCTATCTATCTATCTATCTATCTATCTATCTATCTATCTATCTATCTATTATCTATCTATCTATCTATCTATCTATCTATCTCATATTTCTTAAATCTAACCTGGATTTCTCCCTATATATATTATCTTTTACATGGGCCTTCCTCTCCCGGCCTCACACAGCGACATCTCAGTGCCGTTACCAGACACGGCCCTTTCTATGCTGACATCAGCAGAACACATCAGTAAAGTGCCGCACACACATGACATATTACCTGAGACGTTTAAATGCACTTATGCCCCTTCCTTCTTAACCAACACTTCAAGGACAAACACGAGGAGATTCCACTTTATAAAAGAAAGAATTATCTCTTATAAGAAAAGAGATTCCTGAGCGGTATTAGTATTTATGAGCATATTAGTAAATGAGGCAATGCTGACGTTAAAAAAAAAAAAAAAAAAAAACTTTTGCCCAAGAGAATGACAGATTTTATGCTGAAATTAAGACTAATTATAATTATTACTTAAACTAGTAATTGCATATAGCACTTAAGCATTTTTTTCCTGCGGTAAAGACTTGTCATAAAAAAATTGTGATTAAAATTAAAGCAATTAGAATTACTTAACTTCAACGAGTGCGGCAGAAAAATAATTGGGCTCATTGAAAGATCTCGGTAGAATTGTGCGGCGGAATGTTAACACCCGGCACCGGAAATATGAGGGAACATCACCGAAACCACAGGTTTGTGCAGTAATTTCATAAAAACGAATACGAAATTTTGTCCAAAAGTTGTGGCATTCTCCACCGGACACCATAATATAGAAGGGGAAAATAAGATGTTGGGCAGTGTTACATTGTAGTGTCTAATGGAACAGTGTTACACTGTTATGTCTTATGGGCCAGTGTTACTATGTAATGACTTATGGACCAATGTTACAATGTCTTATGTGCCAGTGTTACTATGTAATGACTTATGGACCAATGTTACAATGTCTTATGTGCCAGTGTCACAGTGTTATGTCTTATGGCCAGTGTTACAATATAATGTCTTATGGGCCATTGTAACAATGTTATGTCTTATGGGCAAGTGTTACAATGTAATGATTATAGACCATTGTTACTATGTAATATGTTATAGACCAGTGTTAAAATGTAATGTCTTATGGGCCAGTGTTACACTGTTTTGTCTTATGGACCAATGTTACAATGTAATGTCTTATGGACCAGTGTTACAATGTAATGTCTTATGGTCCAGTGTTACAATGTTATGTCTTATGGGCCAGTGTTACAATGTAATGTCTTATGGGCCAGTGTTACATTGTCATGACTTATGGACCAATGTTACAATGTTATGTTTTATATGCCAGTGTTACAGTGTTATGTCTTATGGGCCAGTGTTACAGTGTTATGTCTTATGGCCAGTGTTACAGTGTTA
Organism: Bufo bufo; assembly: GCF_905171765.1. Lineage (NCBI taxonomy): Eukaryota > Metazoa > Chordata > Amphibia > Anura > Bufonidae > Bufo > Bufo bufo. The sequence goes on from NC_053391.1 coordinate 12,802,832, forward strand.
TGTCTTATGGCCAGCGTTACAATATAATGTCTTATGGTCCAGTGTTACAATGTAATGTCTTATGGGACAGTGTTACAGTGTTATGTCTTATGGCCACTGTTACAATATAATGTCTTATGGTCCAGTGTTACAATGTAATGTCTTATGGGCCACTGTTACAGTGTTATATCTTATGGGTCAGTGTTACAATGTAATGTCTTATGGTCCAGTGTTACAATGTAATGTCTTATGCTCCAGTGTTACAGTGTTATATCTTATGGGACAGTGTTACAGTGTTATGTCTTATGGTTCAGTATTACGGTGTTACCTATTATGGGCCAGTACTACTGTACATCTGGTTAACATAGAATTACAAAAATTTCAAAAAAAATACAAAAAAAGTGAGCCCACTGAGTGCTTCAAAATAAAGGGTGCAGGTGTCCCCAAATATGACCATTAGCCCACATGGCTCAAAATACGACTGTAGCCCAGCACTTCTAAACAGATGAATTATGGAAGTCTAGATAACGCATATTCGAGCTTTATCTCCTGTATTCGTCTACAGATAGGTTTCTGTCCAATACCCTCCATTCATTGCAGCTGCCATAAAGCACAACCCCTGCTACAGTGACTACTAAGACCATACAGGAAGCAAGTAGATCTGCACATGTCCTCTTCATTGTTAGGCAGGCACAGTGCCATATATTTGGTAGTGGCCATGTCCGGTACTTCAGCTCATGACACCTCCACCCTGAACTGCAATACAAAGCACAGCCGCAATAAAGATTTTGTAATCATGGATCCCCTTCTTTCACCTGATTGGTGGGTGCCCCAGGAGTCAGACCCCCAACACTTAATATTTGTGCCTCTGGTCCTTTAAATGGATGCTAAAATAGAAGTTGATGAACCGGACTTGCACACACGCTGGTCGGCCAGTGTTGCTTATTTCCCGGTAAACCTCTTTCCTTTTGTTGAACTCCATACTGAAGTTATGTCAAGGGACACCCGTCGCTACGTGACCCAGATTTATCCTGTAAAGGCAAAATAAATCAGCCACTTGGTGTTCGGAGAAAAATCCACAGCAAAAATCCCCTAATAAGTCTGTATTTGCAAAGCGCAGATACTGGGTCAATTCAAAAGATAAAATGGCTTTTGATTTGCCGGCCTCTGCTCCAGGTATTCGCTATGTCCCTGTGATTTTAACACTTTCTTAATCTCAGCAGGAATCTAATAAACCTCTGATCCCCGAAATATAAACAGCAAAAATCAAAATGATAAGGAACAGAGCACAAAAATCAAAGCCGGCTCGGCGGCACAGAATGTTGTTTCTTCCTTCGAGATCTTGCTCAGTTCTTAGACTTTGTCATTGAATCAGCAAACAGTTTACTTTCTCATCATTAAAAGGGGTGGGCATTTGCAGTCTTTGAAGAATTCAGAATAATATGAACTTATAGTTGGCATCTAGGTGGTAAGGGTATTTTAAGTAATTAGTATTTGACATAATTAAGTACTGAATGGTTCTTTCCCCTTTAATTATTATATTAGCTTTTATGTTACTTTTAATGTACTGAGTCAAGGATAGTTAGTTAACATATGCAAAGCTGTGTCAGATGACCACAAGGCTACACTCCGGAGTGGTTAACTCAAAGTAAACTTCCAGGTAGGTATATATATATATATAATCACAGTTAGTAAAGATTTTTTATCACTTAGCCTGTGTAAGCCTATCTATTCTCAAATCTTGTAATTCACATTAAAACAGCATCATTTGTAAAGAGACATTTTAGTCAACTACACTTCTCCATTCATAAAACTGCCAGCACTTCAAGGATGCAAAAATATTCAGTGGTACAGGTTAGATCAACCCTAAGTGCCCAAATTCATTTTGAATCTCGCCTCTAGGGTTTTTCAGACCAAATGTTGGTCTCTTCACCATGGAGTAAGTACTAAAGATGTGCAAGTTGGTTCTTAAATTTGAAGCTTTGATCCAAATTTTTCTAAAAATTCTTATTCTACATAATCTGAATTTGGCATGATTCAATTCAGGGGAATCAAAGGAAAGAGCAAAATTTTCCAAAAATCTGAGCATTTTTCGGTTTGGGAGAAATTTATTTGGACCTCACTCAAATCGGCAGTCAATTTGGTTGAACTCAAATTTTGAGAAATATACTCACCTCTAGTAAATACCCTAATGGCAACCATGCAGCTTCTGTGGGCACCCAGAACGAGGGCACTCAGTCCAGGTCAGGCAAGGGTGACCTTAGAGGTAAGAAACAAGGAGTATTACATATTGGGTGCGACACTAGCCTTGGAGGGCTAGGCATCGAGAATTTGCAGATATCTGTTCTAACCCTAGTGTCATTTAGGCATCTGTTTGGCAATGTAATTTTAGCACGGTATGGCGGTATTATTTGGGCACTTTACTGCACAGATGTAGCACTCATTAACATTACCCCAGTGGCACATCACGAACAGCATTGTACAACACTCCATTTAGTCACAGACTTTCTATTACAATGGTGCTGTACAATATTTGTTAACAGCATGGGACATTGAAGGTAAAGTTAACTAATGCTACATCTGTAAATTATAAGGGAGACAAAAGTCAACCAAAAGCCAAAGACCATGGAAGGGAAATGGGACAAACAAACTCTTGCAGTTTCCAAGGATAAACCAGCACTTTAGCCTTTGCTCTTTACTCACCCCGATGTCCCAGCCCTCCTCACAGAAAACACTCAGGGACCCCCATTCTCAGGGTGGCTAGGACTGTCAGCAGTCAGACCCCCAAAGAGCCAACATTTATTTCCTACCCTGGGATAACCATTTTAAATTGGACCCATCACCACTCCTGTCATGTCTGGTTTAGTAACTACTTGCATTCCTCATGTAAAAACAGTCCTGAACCATCTGTACTTTTTACTCTATGTTGTGCCATTCTTCAATTATTCCCACTAGAAGTTTACAATAAAGGACCAGCTGGGTGTTAACAGTTGGGGGGGTGTCCCTGCACAGTCTTCACTGGCAGTAATGATTGGATAGTGTCAGATTGCACAAGGACACTCCTCCCCCTCAACTGGAAACAGCCAGAGTGACCTTCACTGCAAACCGCTAGCAAGTCATTCAAAACTTCTAGCAGGAATAATAGTGGAATGGCACAGGGTAGATTCACAGGAACACATGTTCCAGATCCAGAATTGTTATTACATTTGGAATGCAGGTAGTTATGAAAACAGACATGTCAGGAGAGGTGATTGGGTTCACTTTTAGTAAAAGGTATAGTTGGATTGATTTACATTTTGTTACTTTTAGGTTCTTAAAAAATTGGCAGTTGGAACCATCTACGGTCAGAAAATCAAATCCTCCAACACTAGGAGCACAAATCTTTATTATATTTATTAAATTTCACTAAAACTGACAGAAAATTGCTACAACTCCTTTTTTCTCACCAGTTTTCAAGTTTGTTAAAATAGTTCCAAATATTTGCACCAAATTTTCCCAAGTTGTCATTTGCAATTTTTTTAAAAAAACATTTATACTTAGAGACTAGAGATAAAATATTCGAATCGGCTGCTTCGCCGAATTTCGCAAAGAAATTTAATTCACAATTAAATACTTTGTCACAAAGTGCATTTCTTTGTATGTAGTGGGCGCAAAGACGGGGAATGGCAACCACGCCACCCCGCATCATTGAACCCCTTGGATGCTGCATTCATCGCTGATTGCAGCATCTGAGGCTACCATTTAGGCCTTTCAGGGTTTAGTCAGGGTAAAAAAAAAATTTAAATGTTCTCACCTTATTCATTTGCTCATGTACAGGACGTCGCGACCATCTAGATTGAAGACTGACATAATGACGTAATCAAGCTGGCTGGGCGCAGTGTCGTTATCACTGATACTTCACCCCGCATGAGATTTTGCGCAGAATCTTCAATCAAGATGGCCGCAATGGCCTATTCCCGAGCAAATGGATAGGAAGAGTAGGTATTTTTATTGTTTTTTACCACCATTTCAGGGAAATTCGGCTTCGAGGCGAATTACATTTTTCATGAAATTTTGATCGAAGTCAATTTGTTTGACTTCAATTCGCTCAGCACTACTTACAACTAGTATAAAAAAAGAGTAAATGTAGGTGTTGATGTTGTGTGATGTTGTGTTGATGTTGTGTGATGTTGTGTTGATGTGTGATGTTGTGTTGATGTTGTGTGATGTTGTGTTGATGTTGTGTGATGTTGTGTTGATGTTGTGTGATGTTGTGTGATGTTGTGTTGATGTTTTGTGATGTTGTGTTGATGTTGTGTTGATGTTGTTGTCAATATAATCATTCCTCAAGTTTAAACATAATAATAATAATAATAATAATAATAATAATAATAAAGTTTGCAAGTATAATAGACATATCTGACAACATCCACCTGTATGTCATAGCTGATCTATGACCATTTATGTGGGAAGAAGTTCAGTTTTTCCAGTTTTTACGTTTATCTGAGACAGGCATCTAAAAACATACTGATGCCAGCATTGACGAACTCAGATTTGCTACATCTGTGCACAATTTACATCCAAGATCAGCAATTCTTCCCTACAGCGAGACAATTGAAAGACTTTATTGAAATAATGGTCTGAGTCTATTATGACGGTCTATTTTGATGAAGTTTTGTTGAGGGACATAAGGTCGGGCAGCACCAGCTTGTTGACAATAAACTTATATGGCAGAAAGGCAATCACAAGTGTAACCTGTCAGCGTGAAGGATAGAAAGTAACCATTTTACTGGACACTGTCAGGAGTCCACTTCAGATGAAGATCATCTCTGTCTGAATCGCTGCCAGTTTAATCTCTTTAAATGCTGCAAACAAAAGGAGGATCAGCTACTTTCAGGTCCATTTGCTAATTCTGAATGGACTTTGCTTCTAAAGGTTAAGACAGGCCTGAAAATAAATTCTGAAGCCAGACCTAGTGTTGAGTGAAGCGCAGCAGTCAAAGTGGAACTCGGTCTAAAGTTTAGAAAAACAAACTTTCTCACCATTCGTGGTAACGAATCAGGTTGCCCTAAAATGGATACTGCAAGTAAGAAGCCTGGGAATGCGAGATCACCCGTAATGCCATGCAGCCAGTCAATCTGCAGGAAGCCATCCCTTATGGTGTCACAGCCCTATAAAACCCTCATCCCACGCGGTCTCCACCATTGTCCTGTGAGCTGAGCATAAGAAGAGACATGGCAAACGCTCAAGTGCTACGGACAGTGCTGCTGAAAATGATTAATAGAAGAAAATTGGAGATGGAGAGTGCAGGGAGAGTGTAGGTAGACTGCAGGGAGAGTGCAGGGAGAGTGTAGGGACAGTGTAGGGGGAGTGGAGGGAGACTGCAGGGAGAGTGCAGGGAGACTGCAGGGAGAGTGCAGGGAGAGTGCATGGAGAGTGCATGGAGAGTGCAGGGAGAGTGCAGGGAGAGTGCAGGGAGACTGCAAGGAGAGTGCAGGGAGAGTGCAGGGAGACTGCAGGGAGAGTGCAGGGAGAGTGTAGGGACAGTGTAGGGGGAGTGAAGGGAGACTGCAGGGAGAGTGCAGGGAGAGTGCAGGGAGAGTGCAAGAAGAGTGCAAGGAGAGTACAGGGAGACTGCAGGGAGAGTGCAGGGAGACTGCAGGGAGAGTGCAGGGAGAGTGTAGGGACAGTGTAGGGGGACTTATGCTGTGTCAGTTTTATTTACTTATTCCTAAATCAGCTGTAAATATAATTCAATACCAATAAGATGGACGCCTGTATTATTCTGATTAGGGGGACCAGATCTTAATGATCACCAATCTCATCTTTTGCTGGCTTTATTTCTTCCAAATCATTCTTCTTGGTCTCTACGTGTCACGCTTCGGTGTGGGAGGGAAACACCACACCGAGCATAGGAGGGAAGGGGGGAACAGGGAATCAGGCCTGAGAACTAGGGAAATAAGATGGACACCTCCTAGTAAAACCCTAAGCAAAATACTGATTTACTACCACTATGAACAGACGCCAGAGGTAGGGTTCATACACAGGAATACCTAGAGTCCTATCTAGCCCTATTGGGCCCTGGTACTAATGGCAGGGACGAGACTACCTGTTCGATCAAAAGAAGGGATGAACAGGAGTCTCCCTCAGGCCTGATACAAACAGTAGGCAAATGCAACACACAGAACCCAAACAAAATACAAAAGTGAAAGTAAAGACTTAATTTCAAAGGGGCTATGGAAGCACCAGGAACTCAGCCGAGATCCAACCACCAACTATCCACAGGTCCAACAGAAGCGCTATAAAACGCACAGCATTGTGGGAGAAGCAACTATAAATAAGGAAGGTTACATGACCACATAAGCAACACCTGGAGGCCATTACTAGAAACAACACAGACACCTATTGATCCACAACCACAAGTAAAACCTGTCAGATCAAACCACATGTTGCCAGTCTCACTGTCGCCGGGACGTCCGCATGTCTTGTTATGTCCATGAAACTATGTCATAGAAAAGTCAGCAAGATGCAGAGAGAGGAGGAGCTGGATGTTCCTGATTACATATTCTCATCGATATTAGATGATGTGAAAAAGGAGGAAAAGCAGATGGCAGAAGAAGGGCTGCCGTCAGCAGGGCCGGAGAGCACTGGGGTTGGAGCATTGGGTGTGCCAGAGCAGATTAATATTCAGTTTTTACTGTCAAATAACCTGTAGGAGATTGCAGGCAAGAAGAGCAATTATCTGCATATTATTCCCCCACCTAACCGGCCAAACCCCAGACCAGCAACAGCCTCTGTTTAACGGTGCCGTGTGACCATTAACAATGAAGTTGGACTATACAGTGCGGTTCTTCAATGCAGCATGGCCGCTCAGTGTGGCTGTACCCTAGGGCAGATTGGCCTGGGTATACCTGATTTATAGCAATTTGTGATTAATTAATTCAAACTTCACTCATCTCATATTTACAGAGTGACCGATGAGAAAACTCAAAATGTAAAGCACCAACTCAGTTAACAATAATGATAAGTAATGCTCCAGTACAATGCAACCATGATCTGGGACGTCAGCTCAAATGAATTGCCTATGGGATTCTCAGGAAATAAAAAATCCAAATCTGTTATAGGAAGCTGTTCTGGTCCTGTAAATTGCCTCCCTATGTAAAAGAATATAACTACTATAATAATGCCTCCTCTGTACAACATATAACTTCTATAATACTGGCCCTATGTACAAGAATATAACTACTATAATACTGCCTCCTATGTACAAGAATATAACTACTATAATACTGCCTCCTATGTACAAGAATATAACTACTATAATACTGCCTCCTATGTACAAGAATATAACTACTATAATACTGCTCCTATGTACAAGAATATAACTACTATAATACTGCTCCTATGTACAAGAATATAACTAATGTAATACTGCCTCCTATGTACAAGAATATAACTACTATAATACTGCTCCTATGTACAAAAATATAACTACTATAATACTGCTCCTATGTACAAGAATATAACTACTATAATACTGCCTCCTATGTACAAGAATATAACTACTATAATACTGCTCCTATGTACAAGAATATAACTACTATAATACTGCCTCCTATGTACAAGAATATAGCTACTATAATACTGCTCCTATGTACAAGAATATAACTACTATAATACTGCTCCTATGTACAAGAATATAACTACTATAATACTGCTCCTATGTACAAGAATATAACTACTATAATACTGCTCCTATGTACTAGAATATAACTACTATAATACTGCTCCTATGTATAAGAATATAACTACTATAATACTACCTCCTATGTACAAGAATATAACTACTATAATACTGCTCCTATGTACAAGAATATAACTACTGTAATACTGCTCCTATGTACAAGAATATAACTACTATAATACTGCTGCTATGTACAAGAATATAACTACTATAATACTGCTCCTATGTACAAGAATATAACTACTATAATACTGCCCCCTATGTACAAGAATATAACTACTATAATACTGCTCCTATGTACAAGAATATAACTACTATAATACTGCCTCCTATGTACAAGAATATAACTACTATAATAATGCTCTTATGTACAAGAATATAACTACTATAATACTGCCTCCTATGTACAAGAATATAACTACTATAATACTGCTCCTATGTACAAGAATATAACTACTATAATACTGCTCCTATGTACAAGAATATAACTACTATAATACTGCTCCTATGTACTAGAATATAACTACTATAATACTGCTCCTATGTATAAGAATATAACTACTATAATACTACCTCCTATGTACAAGAATATAACTACTATAATACTGCTCCTATGTACAAGAATATAACTACTGTAATACTGCTCCTATGTACAAGAATATAACTACTATAATACTGCTGCTATGTACAAGAATATAACTACTATAATACTGCTCCTATGTACAAGAATATAACTACTATAATACTGCCTCCTATGTACAAGAATATAACTACTATAATACTGTCTCCTATGTACAAGAATATAACTACTATAATACTGCTCCTATGTACAAGAATATAACTGCTATAATACTGCTCCTATGTACAAGAATATAACTACTATAATACTGCTCCTATGTACAAGAATATAACTACTATAATACTGCTCCTATGTACAAGAATATAACTACTATAATACTGCTCCTATGTACTAGAATATAACTACTATAATACTGCTCCTATGTATAAGAATATAACTACTATAATACTACCTCCTATGTACAAGAATATAACTACTATAATACTGCTCCTATGTACAAGAATATAACTACTGTAATACTGCTCCTATGTACAAGAATATAACTACTATAATACTGCTGCTATGTACAAGAATATAACTACTATAATACTGCTCCTATGTACAAGAATATAACTACTATAATACTGCTCCTATGTACAAGAATATAACTACTATAATACTGCTCCTATGTACAAGAATATAACTACTGTAATACTGCTCCTATGTATAAGAATATAACTACTATAATACTACCTCCTATGTACAAGAATATAACTACTATAATACTGCTCCTATGTACAAGAATATAACTACTATAATACTGCCTCCTATGTACAAGAATATAACTACTATAATACTGCCTCCTATGTACAAGAATATAACTACTATAAAACTGCTCCTATGTAAAAGAATTTAACTACTATAATACTGCTCCTATGTACAAGAATATAACTACTATAATACTGCCTCCTATGTACAAGAATATAACTACTATAATACTGCCTCCTATGTACAAGACTATAACTACTATAATACTGCTCCTATGTACAAGAATATAACTACTATAATACTGTTCCTATGTACAAGAATATAACTACTATAAAACTGCTCCTATGTAAAAGAATTTAACTACTATAATACTGCTCCTATGTACAAGAATATAACTACTATAATACTGCCTCCTATGTACAAGAATATAACTACTATAATACTGCCTCCTATGTACAAGAATATAACTACTATAATACTGCCTCCTATATACAAGAATATAACTACTATAATACTGCTCCTCTGTACAAGAATATAACTACTATAATACTGCCTCCTATGTACAAGAATATAACCACTATAATACTGCTCCTATGTACAAGAATATAACTACTATAATACTGCCTCCTATGTACAAGAATATTACTACTATAATACTGCTCCTATGTACAAGAATATAACTACTATAATACTGCCTCCTATGTACAAGAATATAACTACTATAATACTGCCTCCTATGTACAAGTATATAACTACTATAATACTGCTCCTATGTACAAGAATATAACTACTATAATAAGGCTCATATGTACAAGAATATAACTACTATAATACTACCTCCTATGTACAATATAACTATGTTACTGAGTCATTGCCAGTATTTTTCTTGGAACTGTACCCCCTCAGTCTTCCCCATCGCACACCCCTGGTTTTCAGGTTGACACTGGATATATAAGTGCTCACAGATATAATATCTCATCTATTAAATCGTCCTACACGTCCGTGCACTGAATTATTCATTCAGAATTACATTTAATAGCCCTTAAAGAAAATTCTGTCCTGTTTATAATTATGGCCGTCAGATCATTTTTTCTCCTTTCATTAATACTGAAATTTCTCGGGACACATTAAGTGCAAATCCTGATGTAGCCAAATTTCAAGAGGACTTTTATTGTCACTTTAAATGTATGATTTATGAATGCAAATAGCGGCTGTAATACAGAATCAGGGGAAAGGGGCCCAGGTAACCTCGGGTGCCAGTGAGGAGGGCACTCTGAGTGGCTTTTAGGGGCTGCAGAACTGACAGATTGCTCAGTATTTCCATTTTCTAGGGAGACTAAAACTAAAGGAGAATCCTGGCAGTTGAGCTTGTAAAGCTTTATTCTCTTTGACCACCAGGGACTTTATCATTACTTAATTCAAACCACTAGACCACCTGTGAATGTATCATTACTAAACTGAATGCCCTAGACCACCAGGGACTTTATCATTACAAATTTCAATGCCCTAGACCACCAGGGAATTTATCTTTACTCAAGTCAATGAACTAGACCACCAGGGACTTTATCATTACTTATTTAAATGCCATAGAACAAGAGGGACTTTATCATTACTCAGTTTAATGAACTAAACCACCAGGAACTTTGTTGTTATTCATTTCAAATCTTTAGACCACCTGTGAATGTATCATTACTAAACTGAATGCCCTAGACCACCAAGGGCTTTACCATTACTTAGTTAAATGCCCTAGACCACCAGGGACTTTACCATTACTTATTTCAATGCCCTAGACCACCAGGGACTTTATAATTACCCTATTCAATAACGTAGACCACCAGGGACTTTATCATCACTCATTTGAATGCCCTAGAACAAGAGGGACTTTATTATTACTCAGTTCAATGCACTAGACCACCAGGGACTTTATTGTTACTCATTTCAAATCTTTAGACCGCCTGTTAATGTATCATTACTAAACTGAATGCCCTAGACCAGAAATGACTTTACCATCATTCATTTAAATGCCCTATACCACCAGGGACTTTACCATTACTTATTTCAATGCCCTAGACCACCAGGGACTTTATCATTACCCTATTCAATAACGTAGACCACCAGGGACTTTATCATCACTCATTTGAATGCCCTAGAACAAGAGGGACTTTATTATTACTCAGTTCAATGCACTAGACCACCAGGGACTTTATTGTTACTCATTTCAAATCTTTTGACCACCTGTGAATGTATAATTACTAAACTGAATGCCCTAGACCAGAAATGACTTTACCATTACTCATTTCAATGCCCTAGACCACCAAGGGCTTTACTATTGCGTATTTCAATGCCCTAGACCACCAGGGACTTTATCATTACCCTATTCAATGACATAGACCACCAGGGAATTCATCATCACTCATTTTAATGCCCTAAAGCAAGAGAGACTTTATCATTAATCAGTTCAATGCACTAGACTACCAGGGACTTTATTATTACTTATTTCAATGCCCTAGACCACCAGCAATTGTAGCATTACTCTATTTAGTGTCCTAGACCACCAGGGATTTTATCATTACTCTATTTAGTGTCCTAGACCACCAGGGATTTTATCATTACCCTATTCAATGTCCTAGACCACCAGGGACTTTGCCCTTGGTCTGCTCATTATTTCTGCATTGTGTGGAAGTTTTATATGAACTGGAAATGGCAGTATGGGTGGGGAATACCTGCCGGTGTGAGGTGGGCACTATGTGGTAATATTATTAGCATACTCTATGGAGATAATCTCGGGTACTGTACAGGGTTTTGGAGGTACTAGAACAGGAGTCAGCAACCTTCAGCGCTCCAACAGCACACTACTGAGCTGTAGTTTCAGAACAGCAGAAGTGCTGGAGGTTGCTGATCCCTGTAGCAGGACATACTAGGAGTAATAGTACTGCTCTGGTTGAACGTATCTTACCTCTGTCCATGGTGCTGATCTCCTACCTGAGCCTCACATTCCACTTGGCACCAAAAACTCAGTTGTGCTAATATACACCGCCACTGGTTCTGATCTTTAAACCTGACCTAATGACCCGTCTTGTTATCCAGTTTCTTCTGTGACTACCCATTCTAACACCAGTTATACCCTGCCCTGATGGAATCACTGATTGCTGACCAGTCTAGTTTTTTGGCACTAGTTTTTGGAGTCCAACTGCTCTTCAAACACTAGATTATGTACTATGTTGATCTGATCCCATCTCTGACCTCTGCTTCTTTTTGAATATTGTGTTTCTTCCACCTCCAGACCATAGGTTAGTACACTTGATATCACTTTGCCATTGTCAGCAGCATGCCCTAGGATCTATAGTAGGTTCTCAATCTGTAGTAGCTGCAGCCATGGGTGTGCATGTCTGTAGGTACCTGCAGCACCCTATTTGTCCTGTGTGTATCTATAACTTTGGGGTCCTATGATGTCCAGTTGCGGGTATTAGGTTTAGACATGTTGCTTTTAGAGAGGCAAACGTCTTCTGTATGAAATCTACTTTTTATGGATCCATGTTTAGATGATTATTAGATTCTACAAAGGAAACATCCGCAAATGTCTTTGATGTCCCTTTTCCAGATTCCCCAGAGCCCCTTGGGTTATGATCTTGTTTTTAATTGGTCATGTGGGAGAAGCACAGAATACAGATGTGTAACCTTTTCTTGGCTATCTACTCCAACTTCTTATGAAACAAATTCTATACAAAATTGCAACATTGTAGCAACATATTTGAAGGACTGCAATTCACATCACAACCACTGGGTGGCTGCACAAGGACTCATACAGCATAAACCTCCACCAGCAAAGTATCAATAAATCATTTATTTTTACAAAGTTGGTCTATCGCACTGCGCAAAGGTAAAAAAAAAGGGTAAGAAAGAAAACATCCATACAAAAAACATATCTCGCGCTACTGCACAGGGTGAGTCATAAGTCACAGGACAACCTTTTATTTCAGAAACGAAAGGAAAAATGAAAAATCTGAATACTCCAGCAAGTAATGGATGAGAGGTCCTATCTTTTGGGCTATTGTCTGGAACATGGCCGCCATCTTGAAAGCTACCATATTGGATCAAGGGCAAATTCTTTCTAAAGGTAAGGGGTGTAGGAAATCGAAGAAGACCAGCATTTTCTTAGAAATCGACTGCCACAATCAGATATGCAATATCTTTTGTGGTTTAAAAGTTATCAGCACAGCATCAGGGAAAACACACAGAACATGTCAAACAGCTGTGCAACACAGGGAAAGTTCCCGGTTGTTGTTGTTCTTGTGTTGATAACTTTTGAACCACAAGAGATACTGCAAATCTGATTGTGGTAATCGATTTCTGAGAAAATTCTGGCCTTCCTTGATATGCTAAATGACCAAATATTTCATTTTTCCTTTTGTTTCTGAAATAAAAGGGTGTCCTGAGACTTTTGACTCTCCCTGTATAATGACACCATATAGCATACAGCAATCCACTCAACAACATTTGGACGAAAATCAATCAAATTATTCTAATTATTCATTGTTGAGTGGTGTAGATCTATTGGTTAGTGGGGTATGTGCCTTGGGTTGAGGGAGCCAGGGGGAGATGGCAACAGACCAATGTCAGGGCTAGTATATTTAGATACAGGGCTAGAGCAGAGAACCAAATCTTTGCCTCAGCTATGGTTCTGCAGTACATAAAGCTAGCCAGAAATATCCACTGTAACAAAGGAACCTTCTAGATGTCTACAGGTGCTGCAGACATAAAGATCCTTAAAGGGGTTGTCCCATGACTAATGAAATAAAAATGAAAATCGGACATCATATAGTACAGACCAATATATTTCTAAAACTTCTAGAACCAGCCCTGTACCTCACATGGATCCAGAGATCTACACATTCATTGTTCTGCTATATTTATATTAAGCTGACAGCTCAAGGGGAGTGTCTTTTCTGCAGCACATAAGGGGGCGTGTCCATTCTGCTGCTGTTCTCTCCCTATGACAACTCAGGAAGCAGTTAAAGATTAAAACTGAGCATGTGTGGCCATCTCAGTGAGCCGGACAAAGAAATTTAAAAAAGAACAAACAGCAGGTGGCGCTATACAGATACATTTCATTGAATAACTCAGTGGCTATGCTACATTTCTAAATACATGCAATTGCAAAAGTATTCAGATCCAGATGCTGGCATGAAATCTGTGATATATTTTTCGGGGGACATCTTCTTTAATATACATAACTTCCCTTCTGAGCTGAGACACAGGGACAGTGAGGCCGGTTCCTGGTAACAGACAAATGTCTTGATGGATAGTCGATGTCCTCAAACCCTTCGTACCCACTGCTCCAGTGACATCCACTATCTCCAAAGACAAATTGTTCTGGATGTGGGACCTGCGCCGCGTCATGTGATTTATGGATGTCTGAAAAGCTATAAATGACTAATTATACACTTTAGACATCAGGTCACTCAAGAGGCAATCACACCGGAGCTCAGCCATGTTTATACTGCAGCTAATGTCGGAAGAGTGCTCCAAGACAAAGGCTCATTCATCTTCATCATCTTCCGTACTGGACTATAATGTCCAGTACGGAAGAACGAACAACCGGAAAACGGGAGGAGAATACACAGAAATTATTGGAATGATAGATCCATATATTCATGCATAAGAGGCGTTATAAGTGGATTCATATTCTTGTAGATAGGGAGCAGTATTATAGTAGTTATATTCTTGTACATATGGGCAGTATTATAGTAGTTATATTCTTGTACATAGGAGGGAGTATTATAGTAGTTATATTCTTGTACATAGGAGCAGTATTATAGTAGTTATATTATTGTACATAGGAGCAGTATTATAGTAGTTATATTCTTGTACATAGGAGCAGTATTATAGTAGTTATATTCTTGTACATAGGAGCAGTATTATAGTAGTTATATTCTTGTACATAGGAGGCAGTATTATAGCAGTTATATTCTTGTATATAGAAGCAGTATTATAGTAGTTATATTCTTGTACATAGGAGCAGTATTATAGTAGTTATATTCTTGTATATAGGAGCAGTATTATAGTAGTTATATTCTTGTACATAGGAGCAGTATTATAGTAGTTATATTCTTGTACATAGGAGCAGTATTATAGTAGTTATATTCTTGTACATAGGAGGCAGTATTATAGTAGTTATATTCTTGTATTCAGAAGCAGTATTATAGTAGTTATATTCTTGTACATAGGAGCAGTATTATAGTGGTTATATTCTTGTACATAGGAGCAGTATTATAGCAGTTATGTTCTTGTACATAGGAGCAGTATTATAGTAGTTATATTCTTGTTGTCACGGCGGGCATGCACTCAGTATAACAGATGACGCGCCAACCAGGCTCTGGGCAAGAGACGGGGGAAGGGTCACCTCCTAGCAAATCCCTGACCTCTTTCCCTCTTCACTGCTCAGCCCACCTACAGACCTTAAAGGTAGGTATGAGGTGTCCCCGTGCCTGGGCTGACAAAACCCTGAATTCCCTGAGATGGTGAAGTGGGAAATAGGAGCAGCCTGCTCGCACAGTACCTGGATGGGAAGATGACACAAAACAACCAACTTGAAATAACACTTATCTTCCTGAGCTGGAGCAGACAGCCAACCTTCCTTCCTAGCTTTCAAGACCACAATGATGAGTATAATCCGCTCAGGACACTGGGCTGATGAGCTATTTAAACTAATGACTCCACCCAGTGCACCTGATGAGGGGCGGATCCAGCACGACTCCAAAACAAACACTAAACTCGTGCTGCAATCCTGGCCGACCTCCGCACATCGTCAGAGTGGGGCATGACACTTGTACATAGGAGCAGTATTATAGTAGTTATATTCTTGTACATAGGAGGCAGTATTATAGTATTATATTCTTGTACATAGGAGGCAGTATTATAGTAGTTATATTCTTGTACATAGGAGCAGTATTATAGTAGTTATATTCTTGTACATAGGAGCAGTATTATAGTAGTTATATTCTTGTATATAGGAGCAGTATTATAGTAGTTATATTTTTGTACATAGGAGGCAGTATTATAGTAGTTATATTCTTATACATAGGAGGCAGTATTATAGTAGTTATATTCTTGTACATAGGAGGCAGTATTATAGTAGTTATATTCTTGTACATAGGAGCAGTATTATAGTAGTTATATTCTTGTATATAGGAGGCAGTATTATAGTAGTTATATTCTTGTACATAGGAGCAGTATTATAGTAGTTATATTCCTGTACATAGGAGCAGTATTATAGTAGTTATATTCTTGTACATAGGAGGCAGTATAACAGTAGTTATATACTTGTACATAGGAGCAGTATTATAGTAGTTATATTCTTGTACATAGGAGCAGTATTATAGTAGTTATATCCTTGTACATAGGAGCAGTATTATAGTAGTTATATCCTTGTACATAGGAGCAGTATTATAGTAGTTATATTCTTGTACATAGGAGCAGTATTATAGTAGTTATATTCTTGTACATAGGAGCAGTATTATAGTAGTTATATTCTTATACATAGGAGCAGTATTATAGTAGTTATATTCTTGTACATAGGAGCAGTATTATAGTAGTTATATTCTTGTACATAGGAGCAGTATTATAATATATTCTTGTACACAGGAGGCAGTATTATAGTAGTTATATTCTTGTACATAGGAGGCAGTATTATAGTAGTTATATTCTTGTACATTGGAGCAGTATTATAGTAGTTCTATTCTTGTACATAGGAGGCGGTATTATAGTAGTTATATTCCTGTACATAGGAGGCAGTATTATAGTAGTTATATTCTTGTACATAGGAGCAGTATTATAGTAGTTATATTCTTGTACATAGGAGCAGTATTATAGTAGTTATATTCTTGTACATAGGAGGCAGTATTATAGTAGTTCTATTCTTGTACATAGGGGCAGTATTATAGTAGTTCTATTCTTGTACATAGGAGGCGGTATTATAGTAGTTATATTCCTGTACATAGGAGGCAGTATTATAGTAGTTATATTCTTGTACATAGGAGCAGTATTATAGTAGTTATATTCTTGTACATAGGAGCAGTATTATAGTAGTTATATTCTTGTATATAGGAGGCAGTATTATAGTAGTTATATTCTTGTACATAGGAGCAGTATTATAGTAGTTATATTCCTGTACATAGGAGCAGTATTATAGTAGTTATATTCTTGTACATAGGAGGCAGTATAACAGTAGTTATATACTTGTACATAGGAGCAGTATTATAGTAGTTATATTCTTGTACATAGGAGCAGTATTATAGTAGTTATATCCTTGTACATAGGAGCAGTATTATAGTAGTTATATCCTTGTACATAGGAGCAGTATTATAGTAGTTATATTCTTGTATACAGGGGGCAGTATTATAGTAGTTATATTCTTGTACATAGGAGCAGTATTATAGTAGTTATATTCTTGTACATAGGAGCAGTATTATAGTAGTTATATTCTTATACATAGGAGCAGTATTATAGTAGTTATATTCTTGTACATAGGGACATTATTACAGTAGTTATATTCTTGTACATAGGAGGCAGTATAACAGTAGTTATATTCTTTGTACATAGGGACATTATTACAGTAGTTATATTCTTGTAAATAGGGGGCAGTTTTATAGTA
Organism: Bufo bufo; assembly: GCF_905171765.1. Taxonomy (NCBI): domain Eukaryota; kingdom Metazoa; phylum Chordata; class Amphibia; order Anura; family Bufonidae; genus Bufo; species Bufo bufo. Next base: position 12,820,514 of record NC_053391.1, read on the forward strand.
TTTACTGCTTAGTATACAGGGTGAGGTAGTATTGTTTTATTCTTGTCTGGGTGACAGTGAGTTATACAGTACAATTTATACAGAATATTTATAAGTAATCAAAATGACAAAAAAAAGGGCAAAATCCCTGATACATTAATGGGTTAATATTCACTTTTTCTCTTGCCTTTTCATGTACAGCATTTCTAAGCTATAATCCGGGCAGCCAAAAGGAAAAAAATATGTTTACTACCAAATTTAATGCAAATTCTGCGCATTAAACTCTTCACTGAAAAGGATCACATTCTTTTTTTTAACCCCAGATAATGAGATGGCAGAGCAGACATATGGGAATTTAGGAAAATAAGTTGAGAACAGATGTCAGGAAAAAATTATTATTATTTTTTATTTTTATTTTTATTTTTCTCCTTTTTTCCTCAGTAAGTGCAGTTCCGCTGCTGCTCACAAAACCTCCTGGTGAGGGAATCTGTGACCGGAGTATGTATGAGTTCCTGCTCGGCCTACACAGCAGCTTCTTATGTATTCTGTGCTCCTACTACTCTCCAAGGCATTCAAGCTTCTAGGAATCACCATCAAGATGTCGGAGAAGGGCTGCCAGAGCCAAGCTGTGGTCTAATCATTCATTAAAGATACAGCGCATTTCTGCAGGACGTTACCGAAGAATTCTGCGCTTAAAATCATTATATTTTGGTACCAACAGAGGTAGCAATGTGACCATGCAAAACTGCTGACAGCGCTAGGTAGGGGTGAAGGTAAGCACCTTGCATGGCGCTTGCATTTTATAATCATTTTGGGGTACACTTACTTATTGTATAAATTTCAGGGTGATGGAGTGAAAAAAACACGATTGTTTTGGGCTTTGTTTTTCTGGCGTTCACCGTGCGGTATATGTACGGCAATAACTATATTCTGTAGAATGATTCCTAGAATGATTATTTTTTTTTATGTTTTTCTACTTTGTTCTTGCATTTTTACTTTTGCGCTGTTTCATTTAAAGATTTGAAATTTGTTCTTATCTGAGTGCGCTTTTCGCATACGGGACAAATAAAATGGACACAGAGATAGGAATCATGTATAGTTTTTGATTTTTTTTTATAGCTTTCTGTACATACTTAAATGTGTTTGCACAGAATAAAAAAATACAATTATTCCCCCCCCCCCCAAAAAAAAAAAAATATTTATTTTTTATGTTCATGTTCCTCTAGGAGACTTGACATAACAACCTAATTGTACAGACGCAGCAGAGTTGACAGTCACACTTGGTGAGTTATCACATCTAGTTAACATGTTATGATTGTGACTGTTAACTCTGGTACATCTGTTTTTCTAGGGACCTTTGTTAGGCCCCTGGTTGCCATAGCAACCTCTTGGTACCCTGTAATCTCAAGAGGGTGAAGGGGTGAGAGAGGGAGCTTTGACCACTTTGATGCTTCGATCAATTTATCCCGATCCTGGCAGTGACAGCAGAGCGCCGCCTGTATAAAACGGCTGGCACCCGCATGTGAAGGCGCAGGCACAGCTCCTGAGCCCATGCCAATAACTTTGCACTAACTTCCTGTACAGCATGGTGCAGACTACATTCACACGACTGCGGTCCGTAAATTGCTGATCCGCAAAACACAGATGCCGGCCGTGGGAGTTCCGCATTCCGTGTTTTGCGATTACGGACAAGGATGGAACATGGTCTATATTTTTGCATGACCGCAGAATGGAATTATGGATGCGGACAGCACACTGTGTGCTGTCGGCATCTTTTGCGGCCCTATTGAAATAAATGGGTCCGCACCTGTTCCGCAAAATTGCAGAACGGATGTGGACCCGTTCATGCGGTTGTGTGAATGGACCCTAAACAGCAGTCCAGGGCTTCAACCTAGCGCTATCACAATGAAGAGGCCAAACCTCGAGGTACAGACCCAGATCTTGACCTACTTCACCACAATTACAGAAGGCACTATGGCGCCCATTAGTTATGACCAGCATTTTAGACACAGGTCTCATAAAGTGACCTTGACTGGCGGTGGATCCGCCGAAGTTATGAAGAGGAGCCGGCTTCTCCATAACTTCCGCGCATCCAGCGGCAATTCTAAATGTAAGAAACCTTCCTAACTTTCTTACATTTAGACCATTTTCTACGCCTAAAACAAGTGTAGAAAACGTCCAAAATTTTAGAGCTGGTGTGAGCGGGGCGAAGTCGCAGATCACCTGAAATACGACTAATTTTGGAGTATTTCAGGTTAATAAATGACCACCTATGTGTTTTGGTAGGTAATGTTCTCCCTTGGCGCCCATCAAACCTAGATTCATCCACCAGACTGCCAGATAGAGGGATGCCGAGAACATCTTCCCACTGCTCCAGCGACGACGTGCTTCTCACCACTGCAGCAGACACGTGGGATTGTGCATGAAGATCTCAAGCTTGTGTGCTGATACAACATGGAGGAGGATGGGCAATTTTTACACGCCACGCGTTTCAGCTGGAGATGAGCGAATCGAAGTTGACAAAGTGGAATTCGATCCAAATTTCAGGAATTATTCTATTCGCACAGAATCAAAATTTCCTCACACTTCGTGGTAACGAATCAATTATTTTTTCTAAAATGGCTGCTGCACGTGTGAGGACATGGAGCAAGGAACTCTGGGAACGAGGGATCACCCACAATGCCATGCATGCAGCCAATCAGCAGCCAGCCAGCCCTGTGATGTCACAGCCCTATAAATACCCTCAGCCATCTTGGATTCTGCCATTTTCCAGTGTACTTAGAGCAGGGAGAGACGTCCGCAGGCGCTAGGGACAGTGATAGGAAAGACTTTAAAACTTTTATGTTGCTGTATAGAAGTTCAGGGAAAGGATAGGGAGGAATCATTCCACAGTATTGAAGCAGAACAGGGTTCAGTCGGGGAGGTTACAGCCTGGGGAATAGGAACAATCCTATTACACCTTGCTGCACTGACTGCGGATCCAAATTGCCCTTATACAGCTCTGTAATTCCAGCAAACCGTTCTTGTTATTGGGGTCGTATTATCCCCTGTGCGGTGCAGTTATATGTTCTAAAGCCTGTTTTTGGCGTCTATTAGTGGGGAAAAAGAACAAGTCAAGTTTCTGGTGCTGCAGTCTCTCCCTTTCCAAGTGGTGGACTCTGCACCTTTCAGAGAACTGATGGCTTGTGGCGAGCCGAGGTGGAGAGTCCCAAGCCGTCATTTCTTTGCCAAAAAGGCAGTACCAGCCCTGCATACATATGTAGAGCAGAAGGTGGGCCAGTCCTTGAGCCTGTCGGTGTCTGCCAAAGTGCGCGGCAGCGCGACGTGTGGAGCTGTAACTACGGTCAGGGACAATACATGTCCTTTACGCCCCACTGGGTGAATGTGGTTCCTGCACAGCCAAACCAGTAACTTGGCCAGCACTCCAGAGTTTTAAGTGAAGTAATTAATGATTTTATTCAGCCGGACATAATTTCAGGCAACGTTTCGGGCTATAGGTAGCCCTTCATCAGGCTGTGGTTTGCATGGTCTTCCTCTTCATTGCCAAGCTGTTTCTTACGCTTTAATGCTTCCACTTCATGATAACTGTGAACCGGGCAAATCTAACAGATCAGAAATTCACAAACTGATCTGTGGCACAGGTGGCATCCCATGGTAGCGCCACGTTTAGTCACTGCACTCTTCTGCCCCCCCCCCTACAACTTCCAGTGTGGATCTATGTACAGCGCATGGCTGTGTGCTAGATGTATGCGCCTATTTGCAGTGGGTGTGGCTGAGTGATTAGGAGGGGGAGGGGCATATGTTTTTAGCCATAAAGTGTAACTGAAACAATTTGCAACACTTGAAACAAAACTGATACATTGTGTTATACTTTGTGCAGAACCTGACTGGGCTCCGCATTGAATCAATGTGTCACACTTCTGCACTAGGCATGATACAATGTATCCGTTGTGCCCGGAGTGTCCCTTTAAAAGAAAGCACAAATTCAGACTTTCAGACTCTTTGCTCAAACGTACGATAACCGTCGCTTTAAAATGGTGTACTCCCAATTCTGATTTTTTTTTTTTCTTTACTTGCAAAAGTATAGAAGATAAATAACAAAGAAAATGTTCAGTTTCCATGGCATCCCCAAAAACAAGCAGAGGAAAGATTTATTTTATGCAAATTGGTAAATGGGCTTTTAAGCCAGGATGATTGAATGCAGAGCACTATGGCTGCACTTTACAACCCTTTTATTGTGAAGTGATGCTTCATTTAGTCCTGAAAGAAGGCGGCGGCAGAGGAGACAAATAATAAAAAGATACCGAAGACTCTGCATAGATATATCGATTTTACATTTTTATTTCGTTTTTTTTATTTGTTGCTTTCCTTCGAATATTTTCATAACTTTTATTGACAATACCGGAATTTAAAATGCTAATGTGAAAGTAGCCTGAGCTACAATGAGTGTGTATAATGTCAGAGAGCCAAGATAAGGAGCCGTCAGCTCCTGGTCTGACAGAAAATCCAAAGGGCGCTACTAGAACATCTCAGCTCTGTACAGAAAAAAGGACGCCATATTTTTAATAAAGACCAATTTAAAAAAGTGTGTTTGGCTCAAAATAAGGACAATGCAATAATAAAAAAAAGAATTGCCTCCAAAGGTGTTCATAGCCTTTAAGATCATCATGTACAATGCCAGGCATGTGGTGTAAAGCACGTCGTCACTGGAGTAGTGGAAACATGTTCTCTGCATCCCCTTCATGGTCACTGTTTAACCGCATCCTGCCCCATGTCCATGTTTTATGCTGCTAGCGGGTAGTCCCATTTTCCAGTGTACTTAGTGCGGGGAGAGACGTCAGCAGGCGCTAGGGACAGTGCTAGGAAAGACTTCATTGTGCTGAAAAAACGATGTACAAGTTCAGGGAAAGATTATTCAAGGTGTAGGGAAAGGATAGGGAGGAATCATTCTACAGCATTTATGTAGAACAGGGTTCAGTAGAGGAGGTTACAGCCTGGGTATGAGGAACAATCCTATTACACCTTGCTGAACTGACTGTGGATCCAAATTGCCATTATACAGCTCTGTAATTCCAGCAAACCGTTCTTGTTATTGGGGTCTTATTAGCCCTTGTGCGGTGCAGTTATAATGTATATATGTTCTAAAGACTTTTTTTGGCGTCTATTAGTGAGGAAAAAGAAAAAGGGCTTATTAGCCGTTGTGTGGTAAAGTGAAAAAATTACAGACTTTTTTGGGGTGTTTTAATTTCCTTTTTATTAATTTATTTGATCTAAAAGTATGTCAGACAGAGAAGTGCCAGGCCCTGCACAGAGGAGTGGCAGAGGCATAAATGTTTCTGGCGCAGGTAGAGGTCGCAGCAGAGTAAGGGGCCGCAGCGAGAGGCCTGAGCTCCCGGTGTCATCTAGCGCTCGTGTCTTGACCAGCAACCCAGTGGTTCTTGATTGCTTAACTCGGTCATCCACTTCATCCCAAGTGACATCAGACACCCCCAGCCAAGAGTCGGTGGGTTCGTCAGACACAACCCTTAGTTGGCAAGGCCCAGGAGCAGGCCCTGTGCCCTCACCTGTCCTCAACCTGCCTCTGTCCTTTTCTGCATGTTACTGCAAGGCACAGTGTTCTACACCCCTATGCAGCTGTTTTTTTTAACGCGATTCACCTCGAATTAATGCGGGTAGAATAGTTTCGGAAAATTCGGCGAACCGACCAAATCGCATTTTTATATAACACCCCTATATAGTGTAGAAACGTATGAGCATAAAATTGAAATTACCACCACTAGGTGGAGCACCGCTGAAAGGGTTGTCTGCTTTTGATGTCATCAGGATCAGATTGGCGGAGTTCCAACTCCTGACACCCCCCGCCGATCAGCTGCTTATAGGGCGTGGATTTCTCTGCTCTGTTTACCTGCTTGCCCCAACGGTTGCAGCGGTGAGCAGTGTAATTACAAGTATGGCGCACCCATTCACTACTGTGGGACGGCTCTGTAGCGTTCACTTGAACAGATTGATCCGTCCTATAGAAGTGAATGGGGACGCCATACTTGTAATTACACTGCTGATAAGCGGAGGTGCCGGGAGTCGGACCCCCGCCAATCTGATATCGATGACCTATCCTGATGATAGGTCATCAATAGTAAAAAGTGGACAACCCCTTTAAGGTAATACCATGGGTAAATGAAGCTGCCATGTCTGTTCTTAACAGCACACCAAGGAAAGAGAAAAATAATATTTATAGAAGAAAAAATAAGTCCGAGCCTTTCTCAACCGAGTACTGCCCTATATATATATATACTGGTATTTATATATATATCCTCCCAGTAATTGTGGTGACAGTGTATCTATCGCCTGCTAATTAGTTGCTTGTAAAAATCTTTAAGATTCATGAACTCCAAGACGGGATGAATGGATTACACTCAGCCTGCCTCACACTCTTCTGTTTTTATTCCATATTTTATTTTATCTTATGATGGTTTTTACTCTTTTATTGATATGATTTATATTCTATATATATATGAGTAAAGATATCTACCATCATAAGATAAAATAAGGCTGAGTATAATCCATTCATCCCGTCTTGGAGTTGATGAATCTTAAGATTTTTTCAAGCAACCAATTAGCAGGCGATAGAGACGCTGTCACCGCTGATTGTGACCACAATTACTGGGAGGATTTAGAAAGAGATTAGGAAATTAGGAAGCCTTCATTGGGGACTTATCGGTTAACACAACAATCAGCTCCTCTGGCTCAGGGTGAAGGATCTTCACCCTCAAAGGCACCGGATTTAATTTGTGCTGTGTTTTTGGGGTGGGGGCTCAAACACGACCCCGTGAGGGCTTTTTACTCCTGGCATATTTATTATACCAAGCAGCGTATTGACAGGGCTCTATTAATTAACTTTCTGCCGATAGAAATTTTATTCAAAGCTGGAAAATGCAATTAGTATTGATTTGCTCTTTATTGCTACAACCAACTAGAATCAAGTAATCCGTATCGATCCCGGCGACGCACGAGCGCGCTATGATAGCAGATCCTTTAGAGAATCGGACTTCATCAATCCTGGTGTTTAGGGCGACATGGTCTGAATCTGCGATCGTTGGCTTCGTGGTTTGGGTTTCAATTCGCCCCTTGATGAGTAAAGCAGGAGAGAAGGTTTTGCTAAGGATGTAGCAGTGCTGACTGTGTTAGGCTAGTTTCACACTAGCGGCAAGGAACTCCGGCAGGCTGTTTGGGCGGGTGAACAGCTGGTCAGATCCGTGCTGCCGCTAGTGCACGCGTGCCCCCGGACTACCGCTCTGGCCCCATTGACATGTCGTCGTTTTATTCCGGCCGCCTTTCGGCATGCTTCCCGTGCTGCTGCCGGAACTCCGTCCCGCCCCTATTATAGTCAAAGGGGCCAGAGCGGTAGTCCGGGGGCACGCGTGCACTAGCGGCAGCACGGATCTGCTACAACAGTACATTATATGTTTAGGATAGAACTAGACTTGAACATATGACGCAAAATGGGTCTGTACTGTGCGCCAAGTCCGTATAGACCTAATGCTTATCGCAGCTGAGGTTTCGCTTCAATTGTATCCTGACTAGATAATCCTTAGTTCTAGTCATATCCTGCACTGATACACTGTATCCAACCAAGGCCTCTTGTACATGAACGTTGCGGTCCCGAATGCACGGGCAACGTCCGTGCGGCGGCCGGGATGGATCGAGACCCATTCATCTTGAATGGGTCTGTGATCCATCCGCACCGCAAAAAAATAGAACAAGTTCTATTTTTTTGCTGTGAGGAGGCACGGACAGAAACACCACGGAAGCACTCTGTAGTGTTTCCGTGGGGTTCCGATCCGTGCTTCCGTTCCACATTCAATTGAGTGGGTCCGCGGAGTGCACACGGGCCGGTGCCTATGTATTGCGGACCTGCCGCTTGCGGGCTGCAATACGGCCACGGCCAACACAACGTTCGCGTGCAAGAGGCCTAAGAGTCAGATTAGCATTGCTGATGTTTTTAGGACACAGAAATTCCTGATGTCATGAGGTTTGTAGGTGATATGCACAAGAACGGTCATTCACTGACAGCAAGCAGTGGTCTTGAAAATTATGAGTAACTAAAACACAATGTATATTAGAAGTTTACAGTACTTTATATTAAACAGTGACTAAGCATTGAGTACAAAATGTCATATTTAATGGATGTGCAACCACTACGCCAACTAACCGGTTCGGCGTTGGGCTAGACATGGAGGGTATTATTCTGGTGGTCCCCTGGTATCTAGCCTTTAATTCCTATACAGGGATCAGGACTTTGTTGCAGAGGAGCCACTAAGCTGCTACCTGCTGTAAGTAGTCCCAGTGTGGTTGGCTGCTGACCCATGGGGTCAGAGACTCTGGTGCTAAATCCTGAGGGATCAGTCTTAGCTCATGTGGTTTGTAACAGGCTGAGGTCAGGGCAAGCAGAGTTTGTGCAAATTAGAGAAACAGTCCAGGGGTCTGGGCAGGCATCTCTAGGTCAGTACAATGAACAGGAATACGTCAGGTCAGGCAGCAGTTGGTCAAGACGGTGATTAGGCACAGGTCAGGTCAAGCAGCCGAGGGTCAGAATGGTGATCAGGCATGGGTCAGGTCAGGCAGCAGAGGGCCAGAATCTGGAAATCAGGCAAAGGTCAGTACATGGCAAACAAGCAGATTATAGCAACTTTACAGAATATTGTACCCTAAGGAACCTATTGCTCAGGCATCTCTCTCTTGAGAAAAGTGCCTTAAGTACCCATCTAGTAATTGGCTGGCAGAAATTGGAGAAATTGTGTACCAACCCTCTAAGAGCCATGGAGCTCTTAGAGGGTAACAGGAAGAAATCTTGCAGCCTGGCATAAGCTTCAGCCTACAGCAAGAGACACAGGACTCTGGCGGCTGGCAATGCTGATGGAGGGCAGAAGTGCGCCAACAGGACGCGACTGCTGGGCAGCAGCTAGGTGATTGATGCGGTGCCTGTGCCCACCCCAGAAAGCGGTGGTCATGAAGCGCCGCTATCACACATAACAATGGAAATCCCTTTAAGGCCTCCTGCACATTAACGTTTTCCTTTTTTTCTGTTTACGTTCCGTTTTTTGAGTTCCATACACGGACCGTATACGGAACCATTCATTTTAACGGATCCGCAAAAAGAACGGAAGGTACTCCGTATGCCTTCCGTTTCCGTATTTCCATATTTCCGTTCCGTTCAAACATAGAACATGTCCTATTATTGCCCGCTAATAGCGATCCGTGGCTCCAATCAAGTCAACGGCTCCGCAAAAAAAAAAAAAATGCATACGGAATGAATCTGTATGTCTTCCGTATCCATTCCATTTTTGCGGAACCATATATTGAAAATTTTATGCCCAGCCCAATTATTTTATGTACTTACTGTTTAAACATTATTGTATGCTTCCGTTTCCGTTTGCGATCTGCAAAAAACGGATCACAAACGGAAACCAAATGGAAAAACTGAACGGCAAAACATAACAGAAGCGGAAACACTACTGAAACAAAAAACTGAAAAAACGGATTCGTGAAAAAAGGATCGCAAAATACTGAAAAAGCGATACGGTCGTGTGCAGGAGGCCTAAGGCTAGGATTCCACAGAGTCACCTTTAAGTCTTGGTAAAATGTGGGTCACAAGGGTGACTGCATTAATAAAGTTCTTCCTCTTGGTAGTAATAATCTCCGTGCTTCATATGTCCTAGGGGATGTGACACTGGGAGAGTCACTCATAGAGAAGGATTTGGGTGTCCTCGTAGATGGTAGATTAAATTACTGTATACAATGTCAATCAGATGCTTCCAAGGCCACCGGGATATTGTCATGCATTAAACGAGGCAAGGACTCGCGGGGCAGGGATGTGATATTACAACTTTACAAAGCGCTGGTGCGGCCTCATCTGGAATATGCAGTTCAGTTCTGGGCACCAGTCCATAGAAAGGAGGCCCTGGAGCTGGAAAAAGTACAGAGGAGAGCGACTAAACTGATAAGGGGCACGGAGGGTCTTAGTTATGAAGAAAGATTAAAAGAACTGAATTTATTTAGTCTTGAGAAAATACGTCTAAGGGGGGACATGATTAACCTATACAAATATATAAATGGGCCATACAAAAAATACGGTGAAAAACTGTTCCATGTAAAATGCCCTCAAAAGACAAGAGGGCGCTGCCTCCGACTGGAGAGGAAAAAGTTCAGTCTACAGAAGCGTCAAAGCTTCTTTACTGTAAGAACTGTGAATCTGTGGAATAGACTTCCTCAGGACGTGGTCACAGCAGGAACAGGGGATGGTTTTATAAAGGGTTTAGACGAATTCTTAAAAGTAAAAAACATAAATGCTTATGAAAACGTGTAGAAATCTGAGTCTCACTTCCTTCTGGGATTCGCGTCCCCACCGATCCCTTGGTTGAAATGGATGGACGTTTGTCTTTTATTTAACCGTATTAACTATGTAACTATGTAAGTGTGGTCCTCTGCACAGATTACAGGTGTGCACTGTTCAATCAGGTCTCCTGTCACGTTTTTGTTGCCCAGGAGATAAGCGTCTTCATATATCTGGTAGCTGCTCATCCTTCTTTACTTTTATCTCTACTAACAGGTTGTTATCCGTCATCTGTCCATATTTTAATATCAAATAATGTCTACTATTTCTGTTCCCGATGATGCAGCGCCATCTAGTAACACTGCTAAATCTGTGAGGCGCCATCTAGAGGCTTCTTTTGGAAGTGGAAATGCTTCATTGTCAGACCAATCACAGCACAGAAGCTCAAGCACGATGTAGACTGTATTGGCATTTCATTTCTTTATGGACCCTTTAGACTTATGATCCTGTGCTAAAGCGCTATATTATTTATAAAGATTTTATTTCTATAATTTACTTTCCCTCCCGCTTCCTTTTTATAGTTTCTGCACATTCAAGAATAAATGTTGATGCCAGAAGGTAAAAATGATGCCGGCTTTAATGAATATACAAACCAACATTATCATACGGTATGTATTAGTGGATTAAATATTAACTAGAAGTGTGAAATCCTAAAAAAGGTGGAAACTGCTGCGTCTTCCCTTCATTACGTCCCTGCCGCGTGCAGTATACTCAGTACAGGGTCACATGGCTGAGAGCTCTTTAGTGCCCTCTGTCTGTAGGATATGGAAAATTACAACCCTTGAGCCAAATAAATAAAATATATACAGTACAGACCAAAAGTTTGGACACACCTTCTCATTCAAAGAGTTTTCTTTATTTTCATGACTATGAAAATTGTAGATTCACACTGAAGGCATCAAAACTATGAATTAACACATGTGGAATTATATACATAACAAACAAGTGTGAAACAACTGAAAATATGTCATATTCTAGGTTCTTCAAAGTAGCCACCTTTTGCTTTGATTACTGCTTTGCACACTCTTGGCATTCTCTTGATGAGCTTCAAGAGATAGTCCCCTGAAATGGTTTTCACTTCACAGGTGTGCTCTGTCAGGTTTAATAAGTGGGATTTCTTGCCTTATAAATGGGGTTGGGACCATCAGTGGCGTTGAGGAGAAGTCAGGTGGATACACAGCTGATAGTCCTACTGAATAGACTGTTAGAATTTGTATTATGGCAAGAAAAAAGCAGCTAAGTAAAGAAAAACGAGTGGCCATCATTACTTTAAGAAATGAAGGTCAGTCAGTCAGCCGAAAAATTGGGAAAACTTTGAAAGTAAGGGCTATTTGACTATGAAGGAGAGTGATGGGGTGCTGCGCCAGATGACCTGGCCTCCACAGTCACCGGACCTGAACCCAATCGAGATGGTTTGGGGTGATCTGGACCGCAGAGTGAAGGCAAAAGGGCCAACAAGTGCTAAGCATCTCTGGGAACTCCTTCAAGACTGTTGGAAGACCATTTCAGGGGACTACCTCTTGAAGCTCATCAAGAGAATGCCAAGAGTGTGCAAAGCAGTAATCAAAGCAAAAGGTGGCTACTTTGAAGAACCTAGAATATGACATATTTTCAGTTGTTTCACACTTGTTTGTTATGTATATAATTCCACATGTGTTAATTCATAGTTTTGATGCCTTCATAGTCATGAAAATAAAGAAAACTCTTTGAATGAGAAGGTGTGTCCAAACTTTTGGTCTGTACTGTATATATTTACACACACACACAGTTTAGTTTGTTAGTTTTTAGTTTGTAATAGTTATTAGTTAACAGGTTCTATATTTGAAATCTGACATGCCAACTGTTTGCCCCTCTACATCTTTGCTGTTACTGTCGAGTGCTACCTCCACTTATACTTACCTATAATGTGATTTACAATTGACTGTAACCTATGCAATGTTTGATTGCCGATACTTTACCTAATATTAAACACAATACATGATTTTATATGGCATATAAAATATTCTTGTTCACCATACTAGGCCATCCTATTGTTATATCCGACATAGTACAGACCTTTAAAAATATTTGAAAAAAAATACCAGATCCGTTTTTCTGGGTGACGGAGAGACAGATCCGGTATTGCAATGCATTTGTGAGACGGAGCCGCATCTGGATACGTCTACAAATGTTTTCCATTTGCATACAGATTGCCGGTGACGGAACTGCCTGCCGGAATCCAGCAACGCAAGTGTGAAAGTACCCTAAGTTTATTTTATCTTTGCTTTACACACACACACACACGCACACTACAAGAGTTATTATAAATATTATTAAATTAAATAAACTGCAAAAATGAATAAGAAGGTGAAATAAAATAAGTAAAATGAAAAATAAATAATAAAATAAAAACAATTCAATGATACATAATAAAGTAAATAAAAAAATGAAATTAAATACAAACATTATACTAAACAAGACAACCAAAAATAAAGCAAGATAATGTAACTGAAAAATATATCAAATACATAAAAAGTAAACTAAAATAAATTTAACTGCTTAAAATATAAACAAATAAATATAAAATAAAAAACATAAATAAATAATCAAATACATATAACTAAAAATACATTATAAAATAAAAAATCACAAAATTAAATTAAAACCAAATAATGAAAAATAGAATAATTAAAGAATAAAATACATTAAATGAAAAAACTATAAATTCCAAATAAATTCAGAAAATAAATAAAAAAACATACATAAATAATCAAACACATACAACTAAAAGTACATTATAAAATTTTAAAAAATCACATACATAAAAAATTAAATTAAATACTAAAAAATTAAACCGGAATAATAGAAAATACAAGAAATTTTAAATAAAATATATTCAATGAAAATACAATACATTCCAAATAAATGAAACTAAATAAAAAAATAACAAAACATTAATGAATAATCAAATACATACAACTAAAAAGACAATATAAAATTAAAAAATTGCGTAAATAAAAAATAATTCTAAATGCAAAAAAATTCAACCGAAATAGCAAAAAATACAAATGCAATAAATTAAGAATAAAATACATTAAATGAAAATATAATAAATTCCAAATAAATTAAGAAAATAAATGAGAAAAAATAAATTAATTAATGAATAATCAAATAGATACAACTAAAAAGACATTATAAAATAAAAATTCACATAAATAAAAATTAAATTAAATACAATTTTTTTTTTACTGAATTTATGAAAATACAAATACAATAAATTTTAAAATAAAATATGATAAATGAAAACACAATAAATTCCAAAGATATTAAAGGCCAATATCATATACTTTTTTTTAAATAAATATTATTTTTATTTCATGCAAGGAATACAAGACTCTTAGCGACATGAAAACCACAATATTAGCATAACCCGAAGTTACAGCTGAACTTCTAACGTTATATAAAGAAGAGCAGCCTTTGGTGTTTCTGTTCCTCTGGCCATGAATGTCTCCTGTACCCTTGTCTCCCCCCTGGCTTCCACACTGCTGTCAATGATATTTTTGCTCCTGAGTCATTGGTAAGAAGAACAGATCAGGAGCGGTGGGTCAGTGCAGTTCACATGGAACGAACAGGAGATTTCCGCTAAGCATTGAACCGGTACGTATGGATGAAAAAAAAAAAAATGAAAAAGAAACTGTTCTGGCAAAATTATAGCACTGCCTCCGGGTCTTCGATGCAGGCCGCCGAAAACAATAAATCACAAGTACTTAAAAAGGCATCAAAACACCTTGGGCTGGAAAAGCGAAAACACTAAAATGAAGGTAAATGCAGAAACATTTGTCAAAATACGTTTAGAAGTCAAAGAAATAATACTGCATTCAAAATGTTACAGAAAACAAAGCAGCAGAGACCTAACCCCAGAAACATTTCAGCATCGGAGAGGTCTGTCCAATCCCTGTCTGTTAGAAGGGTGAGCAAACAAAAAGCTAATAACATGGAGTCCCATGGAGTTGATAGGACTTCCAACATGGAAATCCAGCACAAAGCGTTCAGTTTTCCTACAGCGCCTCTGCAGGAAAAACAAAACCATTACACAGCTCTATTGAACTCAATGGGCTGTCGGGTCCTCCAGAGTAATGAATGGGCATGTCGGGTCCTCCAGAGCGTCAGATGCTTCTCATCCTGAATGAGGGGCATCAGAATTCTCTAAAATTGCTGAGACAACTCCTTTACCTATGCCTTATTAGTTTTTTGCAGATTTATTTTCACTTTAGACCCACTCTATGGCCTAGAATGGAACCTGTATCACACGTTTGACCATTCGTTTGCACTGATGCATGTAATATTGTTTCAACTGTAGTGGCTGTTGCAGGGAAACTGTATAGTCATTGGCAACCTCAATCGGCAAACGACCCTGTTAAAGTATGGGAATTAAATGCATGGGACTCTACAAGAGCCGCTGTCTATTTCTAAGCGCCCGTGTTCATATCTTCAATCGTCATAAGAGTATTAGAAGAAATTCTTGGCTGTCATTGTCCAATAAATGTGTCAGTCCAGCTCTCGGATTCTTGACTCATCAAATCCCGAGGCTGCCATGTAGACAGGCGCTCTGTGCTCGGAGATGAAGTGATACAGTCGCTGCACCCGGCTCCCGTGACAATCGGCCTAATTCTGCATTAGGAAATGAACAGGGGAAGACACAGTAATCTGATTAAATGGCTTCTGTCTGGGCCAATATTTGAGGCAAGCGACAAAGTCATTATAGGGCGGGATGCACTATGGAAAGTCACAGACTGAGAGCTAATCCATGGAATAGACTGTATACTGGTGGCTTATGCTGGTATATACTGGTTCAGGTCGAGTTTGACGAGAATCTGTTGTTTTGTTGTACAGCTCCAGAGTGAGTCTACATATGAAGAATGACAGATGTAGCAGAGCTGATGTTATCTCTTTAAATTAAAGGGGTTTCCATATGGTAACAGCATACAAAAGGAAAAAAGAAGTGATATCCATCTCACTGACCCCTGCCACTCCTAATCCCACACTTTCCACTGTTCGTATACAGGGACAGGAGAAGGATCTGTGAGAGGCCTCCTCTCCCTCTATCTGATTTTTCTCCTACCAGCATCCTCCTCCTCCACACAGAGAGAAGTGAGAGCAGTATACTATATGCAGCTCTCACTCCAACCTTTTCTAGCTCCGACCAGACTGTGACTACAGCTACACTCTAACTACATTCTAGCCTGAGAAAGAGCCCTTTAGAAGTGCACCCCGCTGCAGCCACACGGCCCAAGCTGGACTCCTGGGAACAAGTATTGTCCTTTTCTGCTTCAACAATCAGAGTTCAGGCACAACTCAACATCTATATTTTTGGAAAACCTTGATTTATTGGTATACAATAATAGCAATCTTCCAAATAACTGAACGTGTTGGCACCATCTCACCCCAAATCAGTGGCTGCTCATCAATATTCTTCCCTTTGCTTGGTGGAGTGTACAACTAAATAACCAGGGGCTCCTATACCTCCTGTTCTTGCTAATACAAGGGAGTATTTGAGGAACCCTTTGCAGGGCAATTTTGCCATTAATGGGTTCTCCTCTTCCCAACAGATAGTGAGGTCTTCATCCAGTACATAGCTGCACCCACAAAGTGAACTGGACATGTAGAAGATAATGTATGGCCAATGGAGACTCAAGAGTTGACCTGCACTTTATATCTGGAGGCAACATTACTGAAAAATGTCAACCATGAGGACTGTCCTCATTGAACCTGAAAAACTGGGAACATTGGTACCAGCTATATGGTCCCTATGGATCAATGTGAAGCCTGTGGAGAAGACACCACACATCTTGATTATGCATGTCACCTCTTCTTACCTCCAAGAGATCTTTTGGCCATTAAGCACGGAGGGGTCTCAGTTCCTATGGAGGTGAAGAAGAGATGCCAACATGTGGTCAACATTAGGTTTCTGATGTTCGCTCCCCAGACTGACCCACAGGGGCTATTTTAATCAGAGGTTCAGGTTAGATGGGAACTGTGCTGGAGTCAAGGTTGTCCTCCCAAATTTGGTTGAATTGGAATGCATAGTTGCAATTGCACCCCCTAGTCCATTCTGCACCTTGCTCTTGCCTTATGACAGTTCTGCTCCTGCAGTTCATATCCTATAATCATGTATCAGGGGCATAGCGAGGGGGGTGGGTGGTCCTGGGCACAGAGGCTGAGGTGACTGCACCTGCTGGGAGGTTCATTTACATGATGAAGCAGGGAGCTGCCCGCTCCCTGCTTCCCTGTTCCAGCAATCTCCGGTGCTCCCCCCTCAGGGCGCACATCATGCTGCTGGCTGTGGAAGGAGCGGTAAAAGCCCAGGAACCAGCTTCCTGCGCAGCCAGCAGCGCGATGTGTGAGTGACCGGGTCTGCTGGGAACGCAGGATGTGCCGATCATCAGGGAAACAGGTATTTGTTTTTTTTGTTTTTTATGGAGCTGGATAGGGCACTAGGGGCCAAAGGGGGGCAACAAGGAGCACATAACTAAAGTGAGGGGGCACGAAGATGGGAAACAAGGAGCACATAACTAAAGTGAGGGGGCACAAAGATGGGCAACAAAGAGCACATAACTAAAGTGAGGGGGCACGAAGATGGGCAACAAGGAGCACATAACTAAAGTGAGGGGGCACAAAGATGGGCAACAAGGAGCACATAACTAAAGTGAGGGGGCACGAAGATGGGCAATAAGGAGCACATAACTGAAGTGAGGGGGCACGAAGATGGGCAACAAGGAGCACATAACTAAAGTGAGGGGGCACGAAGATGGGCAATAAGGAGCACATAACTGAAGTGAGGGGGCACGAAGATGGGCAACAAGGAGCACATAACTAAAGTGAGGGTAAACAAGATGGGCAACAAGGAGCACATAACTAAAGTGAGGGGGCACAAATATGGGCAACAAGGAGCACATAACTAAAGTGAGGGGGCACAAAGATGGCCAACAAGGAGCACATAACTAAAGTGATGGCGAACAAGATGGGCAACAAGGAGCACATAACTAAAGTGAGGGGGCACAAAGATGGGCAACAAGGAGCACATAACTAAAGTGAGGGGGCACAAAGATGGCCAACAAGGAGCACATAACTAAAGTAAGGACGAACAAGATGGGCAACAAGGAGCACATAACTAAAGTGAGGGGGCACAAGATAGGCAACAAGGAGCACATAACTAAAGTGAGGGGGCACGAAGATGGGCAACAAGGAGCACATAACTAAAGTAAGGGGGCACAAGATGGGCAACAAGGAGCACATAACTAAAGTGAGGGGGCACAAAGATGGGCAACAAGGAGCACATAACTAGAGTGAGGGGGCACAAAAATGGGCAACAAGGAGCACATAACTAGAGTGAGGGGGCACAAAGATGGGCAACAAGGAGCACATAACTAAAGTGAGGGGGCACGAAGATGGGCAACAAGGAGCACATAACTAGAGTGAGGGGGCACAAAGATGGGCAACAAGGAGCACATAACTAAAGTGATGGGGCACAAAGATGGGCAACAAGGAGCACATAACTAAAGTGAGGGGGCACAAAGATGGGCAACAAGGAGCACATAACTAGAGTGAGAGGGCACAAAGATGGGCAACAAGGAGAACATAACTAAAGTGAGGGGGCACGAAGATGGGCAACAAGGAGCACATAAGTAAAGTGAGGGGGCACAAAGATGGGCATTAATACTGTGAAGGGGCTCAAAGAGGGCATAGCTACTGTGAAAGGGCCACAAGGAGGACATAACTACTGTGAAGGGGCCACAGGCAGGATATAACTACTGTGAAGGGGCACAAAGGTGGGCATAATTACTGTGGGGTGCACAAAGGTGGGTATAACTACTGTAAAGGGGCCACAAAGAGGACATAACTACCGTGAGAGGGCATAATGTGTGCAAAACTGCAGAGAGGGGGCACAATGTGGATATTTCTGCTGTAAAGGAGGCACAATATGGGCATAACTACTATGAAGGAGGCACAATGTGGGTATTACTACTGTGACAGGGCACAATGTGGGCATTACTGCATACCCTGTGATAGATTTTATTAGGTGGGTGAGTACAGTTATGCATTGGGCAAAGTTAGAGGAGTGGCTCAGTGTAAAAAAGATTTGCTATGCACGCTGCTGAACTTTTCCCTCTTGATGTAAATTTGAGTGCGAGGATGGGGGGGCGGGGGGGCATTGGCGCCATGCTAAATCCTTCCCCCTGGTGTATGACCTCTGTGATGTATTACGCTCCAGTCTGATGCCCTATGTTATTCTTCCTATGTACCCGCTCCTTGGTATCATCACACCGCGCTCTCCGCAGTATGGCGCATTGATAGACTCCTCTCCGGGCTCGCCTGGCGCTGTGTACCTGTAATTCGCTGCTGATCCTCTCGACAGCTCTAAAAATCTAATATTACGCTCCTTACATAATTCCAGACACGACAAAAGTTCATTCTTACCGCAGAACTCCACCCTACACCCGCAGGCGGCTATGACCTTATTTCCTTCCATGTCCATGTATGATAAAGAGGAACCCCTCCCCCCATTTCTCCTCACCCTGAAGCAGTCCATCGCATCCTGGTGGAGACTGAATAGAGAGATGGTCCAGCACGTGCCGTAAAACTGTGTGGGAGAAAACCCATTCAAAGTCCATATAAATACCGACAGATGTAGCAGAGCTAACTTTGTCATTATGCATAATGACAATGAATTATGCAATTACCTGCAGCAAAACACTGTGACAAACTCAGCTCTGCTGCAGCTGCAGGTCTTCTATGAAATGGTTTCCATTTACTGAAATATTTTGAGGATGTTTTTAATGCAGCCACTAAACATTCCCCGCATGCAGCTCGTCTTGGAAGGCAGGGGCCGCTATCTCTGCACAGTCATCAGGAAATCCGGACAGGAGGAATTCACACTTATTAAGCTGGAGGCGGCATCTGGAGCGCGAGCGGCTGAAATCCAGCAGGAGAGAATCACTGAGAAGGAAAGCGGAATAATGAGTGAGACTCTAGTGTTACATTGTATCAGGTGTTTACTGGTGTATACTGGTCAGTGACAGCCTCACTAGGGACCATGTCATCCCCGTCAATTTACTGTATGTTGTGGATATATATCATACTGGCGAGGTCTCCCGTAAATAGGCGTGACCAACCGGACTACAGGCGGGTAAGTGTCCCCCCGTCCTGACTAAATACTCACCTCTCTTTATACCCAGATGTTGCCTGTGTCAGCACCTGTGAGTAACGCGTGGTCTGGGGTCTTTATTAGTACAGGAGGTCTGGTCTGGGGTCTGTATTAATTTCTGGTCTGGGGGCTGTAATTTATCTACACTATATATTTCTCTAGGGGGGCCTAGTCTGGATCTGTTTTTATTTAGGTGGTCTGGTCTGTGGTCAGTATTTTTTTAGGGGGTCTTGTCTGGGGTCTGTATTAGCTTAGGAAGTCTGGTCTGGAGACTTTATATCTTTAAGGTGCCTAGCCTGGGTATGTTTTTATTTAGGTTGTCTGGTCAGGGGTCTGTATTAGTTTAGGGGGTCTGGCATGCATTCTGTATTTCTTTTGGGGGTCTAGTCTGGGTCTGTTTGTATTTAAGTGGTTTGGTCTGGGGTCTGCATTGGATTAGGGGCTCTGGTCTGGGGTCTGTATTAGTGTATGAGTACTGGTCTTGGGACTGTATTAGTTTAGGGGGTGGTTTGAGGTCTGTATTAGTTTGAAGTGTGTGGGCTGGGGTTTGTACTAGTTTAAGAAGTCTGGTCTGGGTTTTATATTAGTTCAGAGATCTGGTTTGGGGTCAGTATTAGTTTAGGGGGTCTGGAATGCATTGTGTATTTCTTTTGGGGGTCTAGTCTGGGTCTGTTTGGTCTGGGGTCTGCATTAGATTAGGGGCTTTGGTCTGGGGTCTGTATTAGTTTAGGGGGTCTGGCGTGCATTCTGTATTTCTTTTAGGGGTCTAGTCTGGATCTGTTTTTATTTAGGTGGTCTGGTCTGTGGTCAGTATTTTTTAGGGGGTCTGGTCTGGGGTCTGTATTAGCTTAGGAAGTCTGGTCTGGAGACTTTATATCTTTAAGGTGTCTAGTCTGGGTATGTTTTTATTTTGGTCGTCTGGTCAGGGGACTGTATTAGTTAAAGGGGGTCTGGCATGCATTCTGTATTTCTTTTGGGGGTCGAGTCTGGGTCTGTTTGGTCTGGGGTCTGCATTAGATTAGGGGCTCTGGTCTGGGGTCTATATTAGTTTAGGGGGTCTGGCGTGCATTCTGTATTTCTTTTAGGGGTCTAGTCTGGGTCTGTTTGTATTTAAGTGGTTTGGTCTGGGGTCTGCATTGGATTAGGGGCTCTGGTCTGGGGTCTGTATTAGTGTATAAGTACTGGTCTTGGGACTGTATTGGTTTAGGGGGTGGTTTGAGGTCTGTATTAGTTTGAAGTGTGTGGTCTTGGGTCTGTACTAGTTTAGGAAGTCTGGTCTGGTTTTTTTATTAGTACAGAGATCTGGTCTGGGGTCAGTATTAGTTTAGGGGGTCTGGAATGCATTGTGTATTTATTTACGGTGTCTGCTCTGGAGTCTGCATTAGTTTAGGGTGTCTGGCCGGGGTCAGCATTAGTTTAAAGGGACTGATCTGGGTTCTGCATTAGTTTAGGCAGACTGGTTTGGGGTCTGTATTTACTTAGGGGTTATGGTCTTGGGTCTGTATTAGTCTGGTCTAGGTCCTTATTAGTATAGTGGCATAAGTTTAGGGGTTTGTTCTGGGGTCTGTCATAGTTCAGACAATTTTCTTCGGGAACTTTATTTGTTTAGGGGGTCTGGTCTGCACCGTATATTTCTTTAAAGGGTCTAGTCTAGATCTATATTAATTTAGGGGGTCTGGTCTGGGGCCAGTATTAGATTAGGGGGTCTGGCTTGGAGTCTGGATTTATTTAGGAGGTCTAGTCCAGGTATGGATTTATTTAGGAAGTCTGGTCTGGGGTCTGTATTAGTTAAGGGGGTTTGGTCTTGAGTTTGTATTTCTTTAATGGGTTCAGTCTGGGTCTGTTTTGATTTAGGTGGTTTGATTTGGGGTCTTTATTAGTTTGGGGGTCTGGTCTGGGTGCATATTAGTTTACGCGGTCTGGGGTTTTTATTAGTGTATGGGATCTGGTGTCTGTATTAGAATAGAGGGTCAGCTTTGGGGTCCATATTGGTTTAGGGGTCTGCTCTGGGGTCCGTATTAGTTTAGGGGTCTGGTCTGGGGTCAGTATTAGTTTGGAGGTCTGTGTTAGTTTAAGGGGCCTTGGCTCTATATTTGTTTAGGGGATCTGATCTGGTGTCACTTTTAGGGGGTCTAATCTGGTTTTACTTTAGTTTAGGGGTGTGGTCTGGGAACTGTTTTATTTTATGGGGTCTGGTTTGGGTTCTGTATTCATTTTGATCTTTGATGAAGGAGTCATATGTATAACTGGTTGTGGCGAAATCAACCTCGCCACTTGGTTTTGGAGAGGCCTGTTTATCAGCCTCTTGCCTCAGGATTATGGCCCATACTAACTTTTAAACCCCTGAACCTATTCAAGTGAATTTTGGATAGGTTTGTCCCCAAGTTATACTGTTTAAATTGATGTAAGTTATATGTATGGCCAATGTAAACTCACAAAGTTGTAACAATTTATAATAAGTGTAACTTGTCAGCTTGGGAGGAATATGCTGGGTGTGTTTCTATTGTGCCATTGTCCCATTGTGTGTTTAAATGGTGATGTCTGTCCTGTTGTTCCAACATGTGTATTGGCGATTTCTCTTTGTCCTGAGAGATAATTGGATTACGCCTCGGGTGTCTCCAGGGCAGAGAGGAGGAAACCATGATGCATTGTGGGGATGTATTGTCTCTGTGTATCCTACAGTGCTGCATATCTGTCCTATGTCACAAGTCTTCATTCTGGTCCCCTAGGGGCGTGTACACCAGATGGGCTTGGTTGTTTTATACCTCCCTGTGGGCGGACCTGTATTTGCAAACAACTGTAATAAAAACCAGGCTGGGTGTACCAGCACCTCAGACCACTGCTTGACCCTCAACACGGAGCCTTGTCTCGTTATTGGGGGGATCCGCTGTATGCTGTTAGAGACTGATTGCCAGGAGTGTAAGCTGATTCCTGTTCGTCTGCTAGCAGCTATTCGTGAGGTTCCAGTTTTGAGTGCTATTTTGTATCCAGTTCGGGAGCTTGGTGTTCTGCAGTAGCTGTGCCTGTCTCTCAGAAAGGGGCTTATCGCCTAAAAGGATTTTAACCCCTTGTCTGCTGAAACGGTCCGTTACATTGGTGGCAAGCAGCGGGATCGTTCCTACAGCCAGAAGGACAGCTACAGGAGACACCATTTCTTTGGATTTTACAACTTAAGGGCAACGCATGTCTCAGTACAGCAACCCTAAAAGCACCAGGATGGAACCAGCAGTGGAGTACAGATACTCTGTGGAGGAATTTGACCATATGATGTGGTTGCGGCTGAACTTCTTCGGACCCAATCCAGCTGAGAAATACGTAAAGTTCGTGAGGAGTCTAGTGTTCAAGACCCTACTATACCGGGCAGAAGGTGACGGTCAGCTGCCACGTTGGGTGGACCTCCACCGGAAGTTACAGTTGCGGGACAGAGAGAGCTCAGTCTCCCCTCCCCAGCGGCAGAGTGTCCAGCAGGGAATCGGGAGCCCAGTCTCCATTCCCCAGCGGCAGTGTGAATTGCAGGGAATTCGGAGCCCAGTCTCCATTCCCCAGCGGCAGTGTGAAGTGCAGGGAGAGGAGAGCAGCGTCCTCCCTCCCCAGCGGCAGTGTGAAGTGCAGGGAGAGGAGAGCAGCGTCCTCCCTCCCCATCGGCAGGCTGAGTTACAGGGGGCAGAGATAGTTGTTCCTTCCCCCCAGCAGCAGAGTGATATGCCGGGAAGGCAGTGTGAAATACAGGGAGAGGAGAGCAGCGTCCTCCCTCCCCAGCGGCAGGCTGAGTTACAGGGGGCAGAGGTAGTTGTCCCTGCCCCCCAGCAGCAGAGTGATATGCCGGGAAGGCAGTGTGAAATGCAGGGAGAGGAGAGCAGCGTCCTCCCTCCCCAGTGGCAGGCTGAGTTACAGGGGGCAGAGGTAGTTGTTCATGCCCCCCAGCAGCAGAGTGATTTTTTGGGAATTGGGAGCCCAGTCTCCATTCCCCAGCAGCAGAGTGTCCAGCAGGGAATAGAGAGCCCAGTCTCCTTTCCCCAGCAGCAGGACACTGTATTGGGAGCGGAGACGGTCGGTCGCCCTCCCCAGCGGCTGGAAGTATGTATGGGAGAGGAGCTCGTTACCACCTCTCCCCAGCGGCAGCTTAACGCACCAGGGGGAGACAATAACCCCCACAACAGTGCAGATGGGACCGTGGTCTCTGCACCTACAGCACAGGGGGTAGAGACAGTCGGTCTCCCCCTCCAACAACCAGACTCTAAGCCAGGGAGCAACATAGAGACCGGGAGTACCAGCTTCCAACATAACCTTGGTGGACTCACTGGACAGAGACAGGCTACCAAATGCAACAGGTCCAGTATTGGGTTGTGGGTGGGCTGCCAGACTAACTCAGGTACCGACCGGCGTGAGGTCAGGTATCTGGTTAGTCTTCCCTGGGGGGGGGAGATGTGTGGCGAAACCAACCTCGCCACTTGGTTTTGGAGAGGTCTGTTTATCAGCCTCTTGCCTCAGGATTATGGCCCATACTAACTTTTAAACCCCTGAACCTATTCAAGTGAATTTTGGATAGGTTTGTCCCCAAGTTATACTGTTTAAATTGATGTAAGTTATATGTATGGCCAATGTAAACTCACAAAGTTGTAACAATTTATAATAAGTGTAACTTGTCAGCTTGGGAGGAATATGCTGGGTGTGTTTCTATTGTGCCATTGTCCCATTGTGTGTTTAAATGGTGATGTCTGTCCTGTTGTTCCAACATGTGTATTGGCGATTTCTCTTTGTCCTGAGAGATATTTGGATTACGCCTCGGGTGTCTCCAGGGCAGAGAGGAGGAAACCACGATGCATTGTGGGGATGTATTGTCTCTGTGTATCCTACAGTGCTGCATATCTGTCCTATGTCACAAGTCTTCATTCTGGTCCCCTAGGGGCGTGTACACCAGATGGGCTTGGTTGTTTTATACCTCCCTGTGGGCGGACCTGTAATTGCAAACAACTGTAATAAAAACCAGGCTGGGTGTGCCAGCACCTCAGACCACTGCTTGACCCTCAACACGGAGCCTTGTCTCGTTATTGGGGGGATCCGCTGCATGCTGTTAGAGACTGATTGCCAGGAGTGTAAGCTGATTCCTGTTCGTCTGCTAGCAGCTATTCGTGAGGTTCCAGTTTGGAGTGCTACTTTGTATCCAGTTCGGGAGGTTGGTGTCCTGCAGTAGCTGTGCCTGTCTCTCAGAAAGGGGCTTATCGCCTAAAAGGATTTTAACCCCTTGTCTGCTGAAACGGTCCGTTACATTGGTGGCAAGCAGCGGGATCGTTCCTACAGCCAGAAGGACAGCTACAGGAGACACCATTTCTTTGGATTTTACAACTTAAGGGCAACGCATGTCTCAGTACAGCAACCCTAAAAGCACCAGGATGGAACCAGCAGTGGAGTACAGATACTCTGTGGAGGAATTTGACCGTATGATGTGGTTGCGGCTGAACTTCTTCGGACCCAATCCAGCTGAGAAATACGTAAAGTTCGTGAGGAGTCTAGTGTTCAAGACCCTACTATACCGGGCAGAAGGTGACGGTCAGCTGCCACGTTGGGTGGACCTCCACCGGAAGTTACAGTTGCGGGAAAGAGAGAGCTCAGTCTCCCCTCCCCAGCGGCAGAGTGTCCAGCAGGGAATCGGGAGCCCAGTCTCCATTCCCCAGCGGCAGTGTGAATTGCAGGGAATTCGGAGCCCAGTCTCCATTACCCAGCGGCAGTGTGAAGTGCAGGGAGAGGAGAGCAGCGTCCTCCCTCCCCAGCGGCAGTGTGAAGTGCAGGGAGAGGAGAGCAGCGTCCTCCCTCCCCATCGGCAGGCTGAGTTACAGGGGGCAGAGGTAGTTGTTCCTTCCCCCCAGCAGCAGAGTGATATGCCGGGAAGGCAGTGTGAAATACAGGGAGAGGATAGCAGCGTCCTCCCTCCCCAGCAGCAGGCTGAGTTACAGGGGGCAGAGGTAGTTGTCCCTGCCCCCCAGCAGCAGAGTGATATGCCGGGAAGGCAGTGTGAAATGCAGGGAGAGGAGAGCAGCGTCCTCCCTCCCCAGCGGCAGGCTGAGTTACAGGGGGCAGAGGTAGTTGTTCATGCCCCCCAGCAGCAGAGTGATTTTTTGGGAATTGGGAGCCCAGTCTCCATTCCCCAGCAGCAGAGTGTCCAGCAGGGAATAGAGAGCCCAGTCTCCTTTCCCCAGCAGCAGGACACTGTATTGGGAGCGGAGACGGTCGGTCGCCCTCCCCAGCGGCTGGAAGTATGTATGGGAGAGGAGCTCGTTACCACCTCTCCCCAGCGGCAGCTTAACGCACCAGGGGGAGACAATAACCCCCACAACAGTGCAGATGGGACCGTGGTCTCTGCACCTACAGCACAGGGAATAGAGACAGTCGGTCTCCCCCTCCAACAACCAGACTCTAAGCCAGGGAGCAACATAGAGACCGGGAGTACCAGCTTCCAACATAACCTTGGTGGACTCACTGGACAGAGACAGGCTACCAAATGCAACAGGTCCAGTATTGGGTTGTGGGTGGGCTGCCAGACTAACTCAGGTACCGACCGGCGTGAGGTCAGGTATCTGGTTAGTCTTCCCTGGGGGGGGGAGATGTGTGGCGAAACCAACCTCGCCACTTGGTTTTGGAGAGGCCTGTTTATCAGCCTCTTGCCTCAGGATTATGGCCCATACTAACTTTTAAAACCCTGAACCTATTCAAGTGAATTTTGGATAGGTTTGTCCCCAAGTTATACTGTTTAAATTGATGTAAGTTATATGTATGGCCAATGTAAACTCACAAAGTTGTAACAATTTATAATAAGTGTAACTTGTCAGCTTGGGAGGAATATGCTGGGTGTGTTTCTATTGTGCCATTGTCCCATTGTGTGTTTAAATGGTGATGTCTGTCCTGTTGTTCCAACATGTGTATTGGCGATTTCTCTTTGTCCTGAGAGATATTTGGATTACGCCTCGGGTGTCTCCAGGGCAGAGAGGAGGAAACCACGATGCATTGTGGGGATGTATTGTCTCTGTGTATCCTACAGTGCTGCATATCTGTCCTATGTCACAAGTCTTCATTCTGGTCCCCTAGGGGCGTGTACACCAGATGGGCTTGGTTGTTTTATACCTCCCTGTGGGCGGACCTGTAATTGCAAACAACTGTAATAAAAACCAGGCTGGGTGTGCCAGCACCTCAGACCACTGCTTGACCCTCAACACGGAGCCTTGTCTCGTTATTGGGGGGATCCGCTGTATGCTGTTAGAGACTGATTGCCAGGAGTGTAAGCTGATTCCTGTTCGTCTGCTAGCAGCTATTCGTGAGGTTCCAGTTTGGAGTGCTACTTTGTATCCAGTTCGGGAGGTTGGTGTCCTGCAGTAGCTGTGCCTGTCTCTCAGAAAGGGGCTTATCGCCTAAAAGGATTTTAACCCCTTGTCTGCTGAAACGGTCCGTTACATTGGTGGCAAGCAGCGGGATCGTTCCTACAGCCAGAAGGACAGCTACAGGAGACACCATTTCTTTGGATTTTACAACTTAAGGGCAACGCATGTCTCAGTACAGCAACCCTAAAAGCACCAGGATGGAACCAGCAGTGGAGTACAGATACTCTGTGGAGGAATTTGACCGTATGATGTGGTTTCGGCTGAACTTCTTCAGACCCAATCCAGCTGAGAAATATGTGAAGTTCGTGAGGAGTCTAGTGTTCAAGACCCTACTATACCGGGCAGAAGGTGACGGTCAGCTGCCACGTTGGGTGGACCTCCACCGGAAGTTACAGTTGCGGGACAGAGAGAGCTCAGTCTCCCCTCCCCAGCGGCAGAGTGTCCAGCAGGGAATCGGGAGCCCAGTCTCCATTCCCCAGCGGCAGTGTGAATTGCAGGGAATTCGGAGCCCAGTCTCTATTCCCCAGCGGCAGTGTGAAGTGCAGGGAGAGGAGAGCAGCGTCCTCCCTCCCCAGCGGCAGTGTGAAGTGCAGGGAGAGGAGAGCAGCGTCCTCCCTCCCCATCGGCAGGCTGAGTTACAGGGGGCAGAGGTAGTTGTTCCTTCCCCCCAGCAGCAGAGTGATATTCCGGGAAGGCAGTGTGAAATACAGGGAGAGGAGAGCAGCGTCCTCCCTCCCCAGCGGCAGGCTGAGTTACAGGGGGCAGAGGTAGTTGTCCCTGCCCCCCAGCAGCAGAGTGATATGCCGGGAAGGCAGTGTGAAATGCAGGGAGAGGAGAGCAGCGTCCTCCCTCCCCAGCGGCAGGCTGAGTTACAGGGGGCAGAGGTAGTTGTTCATGCCCCCCAGCAGCAGAGTGATTTTTTGGGAATTGGGAGCCCAGTCTCCATTCCCCAGCGGCAGAGTGTCCAGCAGGGAATAGAGAGCCCAGTCTCCTTTCCCCAGCAGCAGGACACTGTATTGGGAGCGGAGACGGTCGGTCGCCCTCCCCAGCGGCTGGAAGTATGTATGGGAGAGGAGCTCGTTACCACCTCTCCCCAGCGGCAGCTTAACGCACCAGGGGGAGACAATAACCCCCACAACAGTGCAGATGGGACCGTGGTCTCTGCACCTACAGCACAGGGAATAGAGACAGTCGGTCTCCCCCTCCAACAACCAGACTCTAAGCCAGGGAGCAACATAGAGACCGGGAGTACCAGCTTCCAACATAACCTTGGTGGACTCACTGGACAGAGACAGGCTACCAAATGCAACAGGTCCAGTATTGGGTTGTGGGTGGGCTGCCAGACTAACTCAGGTACCGACCGGCGTGAGGTCAGGTATCTGGTTAGTCTTCCCTGGGGGGGGGAGATGTGTGGCGAAACCAACCTCGCCACTTGGTTTTGGAGAGGCCTGTTTATCAGCCTCTTGCCTCAGGATTATGGCCCATACTAACTTTTAAAACCCTGAACCTATTCAAGTGAATTTTGGATAGGTTTGTCCCCAAGTTATACTGTTTAAATTGATGTAAGTTATATGTATGGCCAATGTAAACTCACAAAGTTGTAACAATTTATAATAAGTGTAACTTGTCAGCTTGGGAGGAATATGCTGGGTGTGTTTCTATTGTGCCATTGTCCCATTGTGTGTTTAAATGGTGATGTCTGTCCTGTTGTTCCAACATGTGTATTGGCGATTTCTCTTTGTCCTGAGAGATATTTGGATTACGCCTCGGGTGTCTCCAGGGCAGAGAGGAGGAAACCACGATGCATTGTGGGGATGTATTGTCTCTGTGTATCCTACAGTGCTGCATATCTGTCCTATGTCACAAGTCTTCATTCTGGTCCCCTAGGGGCGTGTACACCAGATGGGCTTGGTTGTTTTATACCTCCCTGTGGGCGGACCTGTAATTGCAAACAACTGTAATAAAAACCAGGCTGGGTGTGCCAGCACCTCAGACCACTGCTTGACCCTCAACACGGAGCCTTGTCTCGTTATTGGGGGGATCCGCTGTATGCTGTTAGAGACTGATTGCCAGGAGTGTAAGCTGATTCCTGTTCGTCTGCTAGCAGCTATTCGTGAGGTTCCAGTTTGGAGTGCTACTTTGTATCCAGTTCGGGAGGTTGGTGTCCTGCAGTAGCTGTGCCTGTCTCTCAGAAAGGGGCTTATCGCCTAAAAGGATTTTAACCCCTTGTCTGCTGAAACGGTCCGTTACATTGGTGGCAAGCAGCGGGATCGTTCCTACAGCCAGAAGGACAGCTACAGGAGACACCATTTCTTTGGATTTTACAACTTAAGGGCAACGCATGTCTCAGTACAGCAACCCTAAAAGCACCAGGATGGAACCAGCAGTGGAGTACAGATACTCTGTGGAGGAATTTGACCGTATGATGTGGTTTCGGCTGAACTTCTTCAGACCCAATCCAGCTGAGAAATATGTGAAGTTCGTGAGGAGTCTAGTGTTCAAGACCCTACTATACCGGGCAGAAGGTGACGGTCAGCTGCCACGTTGGGTGGACCTCCACCGGAAGTTACAGTTGCGGGACAGAGAGAGCTCAGTCTCCCCTCCCCAGCGGCAGAGTGTCCAGCAGGGAATCGGGAGCCCAGTCTCCATTCCCCAGCGGCAGTGTGAATTGCAGGGAATTCGGAGCCCAGTCTCTATTCCCCAGCGGCAGTGTGAAGTGCAGGGAGAGGAGAGCAGCGTCCTCCCTCCCCAGCGGCAGTGTGAAGTGCAGGGAGAGGAGAGCAGCGTCCTCCCTCCCCATCGGCAGGCTGAGTTACAGGGGGCAGAGGTAGTTGTTCCTTCCCCCCAGCAGCAGAGTGATATTCCGGGAAGGCAGTGTGAAATACAGGGAGAGGAGAGCAGCGTCCTCCCTCCCCAGCGGCAGGCTGAGTTACAGGGGGCAGAGGTAGTTGTCCCTGCCCCCCAGCAGCAGAGTGATATGCCGGGAAGGCAGTGTGAAATGCAGGGAGAGGAGAGCAGCGTCCTCCCTCCCCAGCGGCAGGCTGAGTTACAGGGGGCAGAGGTAGTTGTTCATGCCCCCCAGCAGCAGAGTGATTTTTTGGGAATTGGGAGCCCAGTCTCCATTCCCCAGCGGCAGAGTGTCCAGCAGGGAATAGAGAGCCCAGTCTCCTTTCCCCAGCAGCAGGACACTGTATTGGGAGCGGAGACGGTCGGTCGCCCTCCCCAGCGGCTGGAAGTATGTATAAGAGAGGAGCTCGTTACCACCTCTCCCCAGCGGCAGCTTAACGCACCAGGGGGAGACAATAACCCCCACAACAGTGCAGATGGGACCGTGGTCTCTGCACCTACAGCACAGGGGGTAGAGACAGTCGGTCTCCCCCTCCAACAACCAGACTCTAAGCCAGGGAGCAACATAGAGACCGGGAGTACCAGCTTCCAACATAACCTTGGTGGACTCACTGGACAGAGACAGGCTACCAAATGCAACAGGTCCAGTATTGGGTTGTGGGTGGGCTGCCAGACTAACTCAGGTACCGACCGGCGTGAGGTCAGGTATCTGGTTAGTCTTCCCTGGGGGGGGGAGATGTGTGGCGAAACCAACCTCGCCACTTGGTTTTGGAGAGGCCTGTTTATCAGCCTCTTGCCTCAGGATTATGGCCCATACTAACTTTTAAACCCCTGAACCTATTCAAGTGAATTTTGGATAGGTTTGTCCCCAAGTTATACTGTTTAAATTGATGTAAGTTATATGTATGGCCAATGTAAACTCACAAAGTTGTAACAATTTATAATAAGTGTAACTTGTCAGCTTGGGAGGAATATGCTGGGTGTGTTTCTATTGTGCCATTGTCCCATTGTGTGTTTAAATGGTGATGTCTGTCCTGTTGTTCCAACATGTGTATTGGCGATTTCTCTTTGTCCTGAGAGATAATTGGATTACGCCTCGGGTGTCTCCAGGGCAGAGAGGAGGAAACCATGATGCATTGTGGGGATGTATTGTCTTTGTGTATCCTACAGTGCTGCATATCTGTCCTATGTCACAAGTCTTCATTCTGGTCCCCTAGGGGCGTGTACACCAGATGGGCTTGGTTGTTTTATACCTCCCTGTGGGCGGACCTGTATTTGCAAACAACTGTAATAAAAACCAGGCTGGGTGTACCAGCACCTCAGACCACTGCTTGACCCTCAACACGGAGCCTTGTCTCGTTATTGGGGGGATCCGCTGTATGCTGTTAGAGACTGATTGCCAGGAGTGTAAGCTGATTCCTGTTCGTCTGCTAGCAGCTATTCGTGAGGTTCCAGTTTTGAGTGCTATTTTGTATCCAGTTCGGGAGCTTGGTGTTCTGCAGTAGCTGTGCCTGTCTCTCAGAAAGGGGCTTATCGCCTAAAAGGATTTTAACCCCTTGTCTGCTGAAACGGTCCGTTACACTGGTGATTGAAGGTCTCTAATAAACAGGTCCTAGAGTTTTCATTTTAGATCAAGCTGTATCTTTCCGGACACTGTGACCTCTTCTGGAGTCAGTCCTAGCATATTGGTTGTTACTCACCTTTTCCATTAGGCTCAAAATGGATGTTAGTCACAAATTGGAAAAAGTCTGGCCGCTGCATCCAAAATTCTAGAGAAGCTGAGTGACAGGTCATACCATTTTTTTTATTTCGTTTTTTTCATCATGCATATAAATATAAAAAAAAAAAAAAGTTGAGCGTAAGGGACTATGACGGCCCCTCTGGCAGTGATCAGTCATGTTCCAGTTGTAACCCTATATTTGCCAGTAATGCCTGTCGCCCTGTATCCCTTTATGAGTCTATTACTCAATAAGCGAAGCAGTTGGAAAATTATGGCAACAGCATCAAAGTCTCACAACTCAATCAACTGCTTTAAAGCCGGACTTCTGTCTCTGCTGGAGTTTTCACAAATTCTAACATCCCGATTGCCAGTAGCAAACCGTGAGAAGCGGGTTTAATCAGCTATTAACTCAGCACGAAATGTTCACAGATCAGCAGGTACAGAGGGGCGATATTATACATTACCGAAACACCTGTTATATCCATCACCGGGAAAATCACAAAGTACTTCACAGACATACTGCGCAAGGATCAGTTTTCTTCTCCATAGGGACAGTATTAGAGTAGTTATATTCTTGTACAAGTTTGGGTTCGTTCCGAACTTTGCGAGTTTGGGAACCCAGACTTTTTCACTGAAGTTCGGGTTCGGGTGATTTAATTATTTTTCATTATAACATGGCTTTACCAGAAAATAATAGCATTCTTAAAACAGAATGCTAAATCAAATGTCTATTGAGGGGTTAAAAAAACTAACAAAAAAAACTCACCTCATCCACTTGATCGCGCAGCCGGTATCTTCTTTTCTTCAGGACCTGCAAAAGGACCTGCGGTGACATTACCGCGCTCACCACAGGTCCCCATTGACTAAAATGGGGTCCGGGTTTAGAGTAAAGTTCGAGAACCCGGAGAACCCAAACTTCCATGGGTTCGCTCAACCCTACATAGGAGCAGTATTATAGTAGTTATATTCTTGTACATAGGAGCAGTATTATAGTAGTTATATTCTTGTACATAGGAGCAGTATTATAGTAGTTATATTATTGTACATAGGAGCAGTATTATAGTAGGTA
Organism: Bufo bufo; assembly: GCF_905171765.1. Taxonomy (NCBI): domain Eukaryota; kingdom Metazoa; phylum Chordata; class Amphibia; order Anura; family Bufonidae; genus Bufo; species Bufo bufo. The sequence continues at coordinate 12,853,076 of NC_053391.1, forward strand.
TTTTCTTGAACATATGAGCAGTATTTTAGTAGTTATATTCTTGTACATAGGAGCAGTATTATAGTAGTTATATTCTTATACATAGGAGGCAGTATTATAGTAGTTATATTCTTGTATATAGGAGCAGTATTATAGTAGTTATATTCTTGTACATAGGAGGCAGTATTATAGTAGTTATATTCTTGTACATAGGAGGCAGTATTATAGTAGTTATATTCTTGTACATAGGAGGCAGTATTATAGTAGTTATATTCTTGTGCATAGGACCAGTATTATAGTAGTTATATTATTTCTGTCACGAGTTGGAGGTCCCAGGAGAGACCACCGCGTCGTCAAGCAATAAACGGAAATCAGGTACAGACACATAAGAGTTTATTGCACAAACAGAAACATGGAAAGCAGCACAGATAAAAAATGAGCTCTATGTACCGTCAGCACAGTGGGAGAAAACCCCCACTGCGCCACTGTCTAGTAATACTCCAGAGGGGCGTAACTAGGCAACTCTTGGTTTTCACTAGAGCCCTAGATGGTAGGGTTAGACTTAGCCGCAGGAAGTTGCCAGGGTCCACTCTGGAGCGTGACCTAGACAGTGACAGCAGGAGCGAATGGACAACAGGTACCAGAAGGTACCGACGGCACATAGGCATACATAACATACAGGTAAATACAAAACAGGGCAAATAATAACACAAGCAGGAGTTCATGCAAGGGAGCAGGAGTGGCAATGAGCAGAGAAGGACTTGCTCCACCAGAAGTAAACTGCATGGCCTTGTCATGCCACTCTGCTGCAAAGGCTTGCTGAACACAGACATCAGAATAAACACAAAGTAACTAAAACATAACTGGCAGAACAGAAAGACAGGAAAAAGGACGCAAATGAACAAGTAGGGAAACTCACAGAGCACAGACAGACAGACACAGATCCCATGGGTCAGCAGCATGGGAGAGAGTACAAACCAGGAACAAAGCAGGACAAGACAACACACACCAGGAGAGCTGACCCAGAACTGAGGAAACCTCAGCCTTATATACAGGTTCCATGGGTGCAGCAGAGAGACCACACCCATGGAGCAGACAGAGGATTAACTCCTAATAGGAACACAGGGGAGTTAACCCATACAGAACCACAAACACACAGAAACGAAGCTTCAGCGAGGAGTGCCGAACGAGCAAGGACGGAAGGTCACAGTCAAAGGTAACGACTGTGACAATTGCACATAGGAGGCAGTATTATAGTAGTTATATTCTTGTACATAGGAGGCAGTATTATAGTAGTTATATTCTTGTACATAGGAGCGGTATTATAGTAGTTATATTCTTGTACATATGAGCAGTATTATATTAGTTATATTCTTGTAAATAGGAGCAGTATTATAGTAGTTATATTCTTGTACATAGGAGGCAGTATTATAGTAGTTATATTGTTGTACATAGGAGGCAGTATTATAGTAGTTATATTGTTGTACATAGGAGGCAGTATTATAGTAGTTATATTCTTGTGCATAGGACCAGTATTATAGTAGTTATATTCTTGTACATAGGAGGCGGTATTATAGTAGTTATATTCTTGTACATAGGAGGCAGTATTATAGTAGTTATATTCTTGTACATAGGAGCGGTATTATAGTAGTTATATTCTTGTACATATGAGCAGTATTATGTTAGTTATATTCTTGTAAATAGGAACAGTATTATAGTAGTTATATTCTTGTACATAGGAGCATTATTATAGTAGTTATATTCTTGTACATAGGAGCATTATTATAGTAGTTATATTCTTGTACATAGGAGCAGTATTATAGTAGTTATATTCTTGTACATAGGAGCAGTATTATAGTAGTTATATTCTTGTACATAGGAGGCAGTATTATAGTAATTATATTCTTGTACATATGAGCAGTATTATAGTAGTTATATTCTTGTACATAAGAGCAGTATTATAGTAGATATATTATTGTACATAGGAGCAGTATTATAGTAGTTATATTCCTGTACATAGGAGGCAGTATTATAGTAGTTATATTCTTGTACATAGGAGCAGTATTATAGTAGTTATATTCTTGTACATAGGAGGCAGTATTATAGTAGTTATATTCTTGTACATAGGAGCAGTATTATAGTAGTTATATTCTTGTACATAGGAGCAGTATTATAGTAGTTATATTCTTGTACATAGGAGCAGTATTATAGTAGTTATATTCTTGTACATAGGAGCAGTATTATAGTACTTATATTCTTGTAAATAGAAGCAGTATTATAGTCTTTTTTTTCTTCTTCTTGAAAGTAATTGAAGTAAACAGGGATGTGGCTTCTAATGTGAGAAAATATCCCAATGTATGAAACTTATTTGTATTCAGCATGTCGATGAGTTATTTGGTAACTTTATGCATAAAGTACAGCTTAAACTTCTTATAACCTTGGACTTTTGGACACCTGCTGAGATTTCTGTGCCATACGTGATGCAAAAATGTGATATTTTCTCACACGTCAAGCAAGCAATTGAGAAAAGATGAATAACTACAATGAGGATACTGGGAACAAAATAATGATGATAATAATTTCTTTTGTAGAAGTAATATTACTGATGTCACTGATATTTCTTTTATTCCTGGTATTTTTATATTGGAATTTATTTCTTACTTGTATTATATTATTATTATTATTATTATTATTATTATTATTATCCTTTTTTTATACAGAAGATAAGAACATGACTGATCACAGCCTTTGTTAAGGAGGCGCACAGCTCCTCATCATCGCCCATCACTCTCTCACCGACTGACATCACCTTTGTGTCTGAAGAATCTAAATGAATTACTGCATCGCCACAGTCTTTTCTCATCTGCCCTTTAAAACCTGTCATGTAATGTCCAGGTGCTGATATCACTTTCAAGACATCTTGCCCTAGAGGAATCTTTATGAGAAATACACTACAGGAGCGCTTTTTCTCTCCTCCCCACCCCCTTCTCAGTAGAGATGGCCTTGCGGTTCGCCTGGCAGTCGTTTCGCGCCATACTTTGCGCTTTTGCGATTTGCTGAACATGCGAACATATGGCGATGTCTGCCATCACCATATTCTTTTACATTGCGTCGAACTTTGACCCATGAGACATCCATCAGGTGCAATAGGAAGGGATGGAGCCCGTGAGAGGGTCCGCACCCTTGGTAGAGACACTAAAAGCGCAACTGGACGACCAGGTAAGTATTAGATATAAACTTTTCTTTATTCAAGGTAGACAACGCGTTTCGGAGCAAATAAGCACCGCGCTAGGTAGGACGCACCATCAATCATCAGCCACGGCACACCAGACTTGAAAAAGGAGCACTGTTTGCTCCGAAACGCATTGTCTACCTTGAATAAAGAAAAGTTTATATCTAATACTTACCAGGTCGTCCAGTTGTGCCTTTAGTGTCTCTACCAAGGGTGCGGACCCTCTCACGGGATCCATCCCTTCCTATTGTATTGTTCACCTCACAAGGGCTGGCAACCCCTTCAAGTGAGGACCAGACGACACTGGCAGCACTGACCTCCCACTATCACCGACGTACACTAGTGTTGTGCCTACGATAGCACAACCACACAAGGAGAGCCTAAATTTCTCCAAACGACCCTCTCCATCACATACTTACCACCCTATAAGCACCTTTCTCCCTCTTTTTGCCCTTCTCTACATCCATTGAGGCCAATTGAGACATTTCAGCACATGGACATACCCCCCACCCTATCAAAAAACTCGATCTGGCAGCCACTTTACATTCTTTGTTTTGCCAATGTAGGGAGAGATTGCTTTGTGGAGCAGGGACAATTTGTTAGGGACACCAAACGCTAGCTAATAGGGCCACACAAGTACTTTTAAGGACTGGTATAGGTGTGCTATCGATAGGTGTGATATACTGAGGGGTGTGATATACTTATAATATACTTTGTAACATAGAAAGTATATTTTAGTGGATTTGTATTGTGCAGCAGTTGTGTGCGGTTCTGCTGCAATACCGCAGCTATATAGAGGGACAAACGCTATTGGAACAACTAATTGCAATAGGTGTGATATACCTGTTGCCCGAAAAAATACTGATTGAGGGCTGTAATATACCTATAATATACTTTCTAACATATAAAATATATAGTGCATTTGTATTGTGCAGCAGTTTTGTGCGGTTCTGCTGCGATACCGCAGCTATATAGAGGACAAGCGCTATTGGAACAACTATTTGCAACCGGTGTGATATACCTGTTGCCCCAAAAAAAACTGATTGAGGGGTGTGATATACCTTCTTCCACAAAATACTGATTGAGGGTTGCGATATACCTGTTGCCCTAAATAAACAGGGTGGTGTCATATAACTGTTTTGCGGCAAAAAATTATTGAGGGGTTTGATATACCTGCTTCTACAAAATACTGATTAAGGGGATTGATATACCTGCTTCCACCAAATATTGATTGAGGCCTGCGAGATACCTGCTTCAACAAAATTCTGATTGAGGCCTGCGATATACCTGCTTCCACAAAATACTGATTAATGGGTTTGATATACCTGCCTCCCCAAAATACTGATTAAGGGGTTTGATATACCTGCTTCCACAAAATACTGATTAAGGGGTTCGATATACCAAAATTAATGAAGCATTCCTTTAAATTCAATGTATTTATTGCGTTTAAAGCACCCACATATACAACACCTGTGATCATTGAATATAACCACTCATATGGGTCACTGTCCCCGATGGAGCTCACAATCTACACTGCGTGCAGAATTATTAGGCAAATGAGTATTTTGACCACATCATCCTCTTTATGCATGTTGTCTTACTCCAAGCTGTATAGGCTCGAAAGCCTACTACCAATTAAGCATATTAGGTGATGTGCATCTCTGTAATGAGAAGGGGTGTGGTCTAATGACATCAACACCCTATATTAGGTGTGCATAATTATTAGGCAACTTCCTTTCCTTTGGCAAAATGGGTCAAAAGAAGGACTTGACAGGCTCAGAAAAGTCAAAAATAGTAAGATATCTTGCAGAGGGATGCAGCACTCTTAAAATTGCAAAGCTTCTGAAGCGTGATCATCGAACAATCAAGCGTTTCACTCAAAATAGTCAACAGGGTCGCAAGAAGCGTGTGGAAAAACCAAGGCGCAAAATAACTGCCCATGAACTGAGAAAAGTCAAGCGTGCAGCTGCCAAGATGCCACTTGCCACCAGTTTGGCCATATTTCAGAGCTGCAACATCACTGGAGTGCCCAAAAGCACAAGGTGTGCAATACTCAGAGACATGGCCAAGGTAAGAAAGGCTGAAAGACGACCACCACTGAACAAGACACACAAGCTGAAACGTCAAGACTGGGCCAAGAAATATCTCAAGACTGATTTTTCTAAGGTTTTATGGACTGATGAAATGAGTCTTGATGGGCCAGATGGATGGGCCCGTGGCTGGATTGGTAAAGGGCAGAGAGCTCCAGTCCGACTCAGACGCCAGCAAGGTGGAGGTGGAGTACTGGTTTGGGCTGGTATCATCAAAGATGAGCTTGTGGGGCCTTTTCGGGTTAAGAATGGAGTCAAGCTCAACTCCCAGTCCTACTGCCAGTTTCTGGAAGACACCTTCTTCAAGCAGTGGTACAGGAAGAAGTCTGCATCCTTCAAGAAAAACATGATTTTCATGCAGGACAATGCTCCATCACACGCGTCCAAGTACTCCACAGCGTGGCTGGCAAGAAAGGGTATAAAAGAAGAAAATCTAATGACATGGCCTCCTTGTTCACCTGATCTGAACCCCATTGAGAACCTGTGGTCCATCATCAAATGTGAGATTTACAAGGAGGGAAAACAGTACACCTCTCTGAACAGTGTCTGGGAGACTGTGGTTGCTGCTGCATGCAATGTTGATGGTGAACAGATCAAAACACTGACAGAATCCATGGATGGCAGGCTTTTGAGTGTCCTTGCAAAGAAAGGTGGCTATATTGGTCACTGATTTGTTTTTGTTTTGTTTTTGAATGTCAGAAATGTATATTTGTGAATGTTGAGATGTTATATTGGCTTCACTGGTAAAAATAAATAATTGAAATGGGTACATATTTGTTTTTTGTTAAGTTGCCTAATAATTATGCACAGTAATAGTCACCTGCACACACAGATAACCCCCTAAAATAGTTAAAACTAAAAACAAACTAAAAACTACTTCAGCTTTGATATTAATGAGTTTTTTGGGTTCATTGAGAACATGGTTGTTGTTCAATAATAAAATTAATCCTCAAAAATACAACTTGCCTAATAATTCTGCACTCCCTGTAATCTCATACACACACATTAAGGATAATTGGTTCTTCTCTGTGGTGAAGAAAGCCAAGAGAGGTGAATGAAGCTCAAAAACATGAGAACGTATAGTAAACGATGTTCTCTAAGCATGGGCCTGCAAAAGTCATGGCAACTTACAAATGGGAACTATCTCCCTGCTATGGGATCTCTTTCTGCTGGATACCAACCAGCTATGGCTAATAGACGCCATATGGAGGAACACCGGATATTTACAGGTGTTCCTACCTGTAGATGAATACCCTCATCTTAGGGTGCCATTCTACTTGGAGGTGTGACCATACACTCCACCTCAGTGTTTTCGGGACAAACCACTTCCCTGATAAAAGAAACACTCGCTCCGTGTCCCCTGATGAATCTGGGGCTAAATATAAATAGATGAAACGCGTTGGCACGCATATATCTGTTTATTTGAGCGCATCTTTATAGGTTTCTAAGCACCGTTTACTATATTTAGTGGTTGAGCTTTTGTGCCCTTGGTTTTCTTGTTCTGTACCTCTGCAACATAACCCACACTGACTCCAAGATATCGGCAACTTGCATCACTTCGACCGGTGAGCTTCATACTGGGGGGTGAGAGAAAACCTACCGGGAGCAAGATCGTAGTAAGGCCCGATTGACTGCTTCATTATACCACTATTTTCATTTTGCACTACACGTGTTTGTTGCAAGGTTTGAGAATCATAGGCGTCTATTTACTCTAGGGGCCTGTATCAAGAGGGGAATGTATTATGGGTTCTCCCACTTTTAATGGATATATAGTAAAAGTTAAGTTTTATTAACACTACTGCCCTTCTATGATTTAAGATACCAACCAGCTTCTCCTCCATGCAAGGCCCTATGGTTGGCCCGTACAGCCACCTGTCATCCAGGCCTACAGTACTTCTGCTGATCCGCTATCCCCAATGTATTGTTGAATTGAGGAATATTCCACATCTAATTTCTCTTCCAAACGCAACTTACACAATTTTTTTCCAGAAGTCAACCTAATTTTAGCCTCCCTCACCCAATCACTCGGTGGTATATCAGTTTCACCCAGGCGCTGGGGAGTGAGGAGCATGCATACCTCCTCAAATATGGCTTATGTTCCTCTCCGGATACCTCTGTACTGGGTCCTGACACCATCCAGCACTAGGACATAGTTTATGGTTCTGAATTAATCCTGATAAAGGACAATATCAGCACCCAGTGCAGCAGAAGATAGCCCACAGCCAGGACTGAGGAAGGGGAACACTTAGTCTGGTCTGGGGTGTGAATCTGTTTTGCGTGAACTGAATTAAAGTGGATGGCCCATCTCACACATGGGTGACAAATCTCTAGGATATGCCAACAATATTAGATAAGTGCAGGTCCTACCTCTGGGACCCAATTTTATTTCCAGAACAGGGCCTCCCAAATGAAGGATAACGCACCGTGCATGTGTGCCATGCTCTCCATTCATTGCTATGGGAGTTCCCAAAACATTGGAGTGTTTTCAAAAGTCCCAAAGAAGTCAAAGGATACTGGACCGCACAAGCGCGGCCACCTCTGCATTCGTGTTTTTAGGACTGCCTATTTTCAGAATTCCCATAACGGTGAACAGAGGGTGGCTGCACGTGAGTCTGTTCATTTTAGGGCTCCATTCTGGAAATAAAAGCGGGTCCCTAGTCATATAAGCAATTAGTTGTGGGATTGAAAATGTTTAGAGTCTGATGTTCATATGGGGTCTTAATATATTTATGGCGACTGGTCTGGGGTCTGAAATTCATATAAGGGTCAAGAATTAATACACGGGTCTGAGGTCTGATAATAGTACAGAGGTCTGTTCTGGTGTCTGATATTAATACAGGTGTCTGGGCTGCAAACTAAAATAATTTAGGGGTCTTGTCTAAGGTTTGATGCTAATACGTATATTGTAAGTGATCTGAAAATATTTATGGGGCCTGGTCTGGGGGCTGATAAAAGGGTCAGTTAAGGGGTCAAAAAATAAATTTAAATGTCTGGTTTGAGGTCTGATATTATTATTGGGAGTGAGGGATCTTAAATTAATATAGGGTTCAGGTCTGGGGTCTGATATTAATAAAGGGGTCTGGTCTAGGGTTTGGTACTAATTTAGGGTTCTGGTCTGAGGTCTGATGCTAATATAAGGAATCTGAATATATTTAGGTAGCATGGTATGAGGTCCAATAGTAATATATGGAGTCTGGTCTGGAGCCTAACTTAACATTGGGGTATGGTTTTGGGTCCGAAATTAATTAAGGGTCTTGTCTGGGATCAGATATTAATATTGGGGTCTGATATTATTATACAGGTTAGGTTGGGGAGTATAAAGCTAATTTAAAGGTCTGGTCTGAGGGCTAATATTAATATAGGGATTCTGAGTATATTTAGCCACACCTTTTTATGTAAGCCACACTCTGTGTAACCTGTATGTAGTGAGCTCCCCCTAGTGGTGGCTGTATACTCTGTATGTAGTATTCTGCTGAGCTCTCCCTAGTGGTGGCTGTATAATCTGTATGTAGTGAGCTCCCTCTAGTGGTGGCTGTATAATCTGTATTCAGTGAACTCCCTCTAGTGGTGGCTGTATAATCTGTATGTAGTGAGCTCCCTCTAGTGGTGGCTGTATAATCTGTATGTAGTGAGCTCCCTCTAGTGGTGGCTGTATAATCTGTATGTAGTGTGCTCCCTCTAGTGGTGGCTGTATAATCTGTATGTAGGGAGCTCCCTCTAGTGGTGGCTGTATAATCTGTATGTAGTGAGCTCCCTCTAGTGGTGGCTGTATAATCTGTATGTAGTGAGCTCCCTCTAGTGGTGACTGTATAATCTGTATGTAGTAAACTCCCCATTGTGGTGGCTGTATAATCTGTATATAGTGAGCTCCCTCTAGTGGTGGCTGTATAATCTGTATGTAGTGAGCTCCCTCTAGTGGTGACTGTATAATCTGTATGTAGTGAGCTCCCTCTAGTGGTGACTGTATAATCTGTATGTAGTGAGCTCCCTCTAGTGGTGACTGTATAATCTGTATGTAGTGAGCTCCCTCTAGTGGTGACTGTATAATCTGTATGTAGTAAACTCCCTCTAGCGGTGGCTGTATAACCTGTATGTAGTGAGCTCCCTCTAGCGGTGGCTGTATAACCTGTATGTAGTGAGCTCCCTCTAGTGGTGGCTGCAGGCCGACAGAATGTTATTTATGTTTTATTTTAAACATAAAAACAACCCACAGCACAGAGTATTTTAGGAGAGAATGAGCTTGTGAGAGGTCACAGACTGAGTTAAATATTCTAAGCGGCACAGAGATTGTGTAAGAGACCAAAGACAATAACTTACATTGTGTAAAAAAGCAGCTTCTCAAGGCGGCTCTGAGAATCACTAAAAACCTAAAAGTCCAATCAATAGGATTTGTATTCTTCACAGAGAATTAAGAATGAGAAAAGTGAGATCTGCGAGGAGTTGAGAGCCTGGATCAATAGCGAAATACCAAAACCTTAGAAGGAATCACCCCCCTCCAAACTCATGTGCAATTCCTGTGGAGACATTCTGACTGGCTTTTACCAGCTCACTTCATGCACCTCTCCTAAAATACTCTGTGCTGCTTAGAAACCATGATATAACAGCTCACGGAGACGAGCACTGTGTATACGGATCAGCAAGCCCCAGCTCCGGTCCCAGTGGTCTGTGTGAGCTGCTGGGTCTTAGCAGACCTAGTATAGCACTGTACAACCTTTCTGGGAGCTTTATTCCCCCTTTAACTGGGGCTACGTTATCTTCTATGACATTATGGGGGGCACAAAGTTTAAAATAATAAAAACACAAAAAAATTATAAAAATAAAGAAAATAAAATTATAAAGAAAATAATAATAATAATATTATTATTATTATTATTATTATTAATATTAATAAACCATATCACACACTGCACTCAGATTCTAGCCACACCTCCAGGAACCATAACCAACACATCCCATATATCAAAATGATCAATATGGAATTAATAAAAACTATTCCACATTGTCCTATTCACAAAAAAGTAAAAAAAATAAAAATAAAAATAAAAAATATTGAGGCTAAATTACCATTAAAAAATATTTAAATAAAAATGACAAAAAATAAAGCCGGGGGAAAAAAGTTATGGTTTCCATAGACCCAGGTACTGAAGAAAAACTAGCTTGATTAGAAAGGGAGGAAGTGGGGAGGGGGGTAAATAGTTGAAGCCATTAAAAGATACATTTTGTTCCACAAGAAACACAAACCATCATACGGTTCATGTTGGTGGAAAATATTAAAAAGTTGTGGATCTTGGAAGATGGGGACAAATGACCAAAAAAGGTTGCAATGGGAAGGGGTTAATGATGAAGATTCTGCTCCTTCCCTTGGAAAAGGAAAAAACTGAAGAGAAGAATTTTTTTCATAAATTTTTTAAATACAGACTGAAAGAAAAAGGGATAATAAGTCGTCCCTTTCTTCTCATATGAAGGATTGCGGTCTAATTCCCTGAGCTGGCAGCCATTGTGCGGTATTCTGTCCTTCCCTTTTCCCTGCCTGCATTCGCCAGGTGTTATTACTTGGGAGGTCAGAGCTAAAATTGCTTCCTGGAGAAACAGAAACAGAGCTCTGTGCCGTAATAATAGGGGTTCACCGGTACGGCATGCTCAGCCGGGCCCCACACCAGGCGTATGATAGGGGCCGATTGTGAAGCTATTGCTGCTGAGGATGAGGAGGATAATAAGGGTTGTAGAAAGAATGAGGACGTGGAGCAGAAGACACTATATGGCAGTAACACTGGACATGGAGCTGCAAGTCAATGTAATCTAATGAATGGACAACGTGCAGGCAGACTATGCAGCTGCTATGGGGCCCTTAGAGAGAGGGGGCCAAACTCTGGTTAGTCCTAGCTAGTAGGGGGGAGGACGGAATCTTATTCTCTGACATGGCAGAGCTGAATGAGCCCTATAAAGGAGTTGTCTCATCACATAAAACCCCTTCGTCATGGGAGCTCTGACAACACCACAGTCTCAATTCCCGAGACAGTCGATAAGTAAAGGGGTCACGGTTGGGGTTAAGGGGTCACGGATGGGGTTAGGGTATGCAGCCACCACTCGGGGAGCTCAGAAGCTGTGGGAGTTCCAGAAACAGTGGAGCGCACATGCAGGGCCACCTCTCTATTCACCTCTATGGGACTGCTGAGAATAGCCTATAGATGGAATGGATGGTGGCCCCACTTTCATGGTGTGATCTCCTCCACTTTGGGTGTCCCCGTTCTGGAGACAGGAGCGGGTCCCAGATGTAGAACCTACATCTATCTGACCGTCTGGGATGGGAATAGCCTTTTAATCTATCTTGCAATCCCTCCAGGCAGTGGATAATTGGGCCTACAGTTATTCAAAGGAATAGAATGAAGCAGCGCTCCAAAATAATGAAACAATAGGTGGACTGCTTTATTCACCCAACTCGCAACGTTTCAGCCCAACATAATGAGGCCTTTCTCAAGCCTCAAGCTTTTGGAGTGGTGCCTCGTTCTATTTCTTTGAAAAGCTAACTCTCTATTATATATCAAATCAAATCAATTAAGCTTTATTGGCAGGACTAAATACAAATTAGCATTGCCAAAGCAAGTGGGAAATAATTGAGTAGGGTTGGGGGGTGGGGACAAGTCCGGGGTGGGGATAAAGGAGTCCATGTCTATCTATCTATCTATCTATCTATCATCTGTTTATCTGTCTTTCTGTCTATAGATCATTTATCCATCCTGTTATAAATACATGTATTCTATTATTTCTTTCTAATGCTCATATACTATGATGATCAATAAGTCAGTGATTATGCTTAAAGATCCGTAACATCTCACCGGCAATGACACCGCCATGAGACCACTTAATAATCTGCGTCAATCAGGTGAAGCCCGCCGTCCATCTGCTCTGTCGTGAATCTTTCAGCAGCTTTTTATCATAAAACTCCCATCTGCAATCAATAGCGTCTCACCTTCTCGGCAGGAGGAATGCGGCGCGCGCCTCTTTAGTGCTGTCAGTTCGGCTCTCTATCTTATCCCTGAACGTGTCATTATCCTTTACACATAAATGGCGGTTTTATGAGCTCGGCCTTGATTGATTTAATAGTTAACTTGATTTTCACCAGCCGGCTGATTCCTCCTGTTCATCCTGGATTTAGTGCACTGACGGTTTGATGGGACGATAGGTGAAGGTCATAGGAAACCTGCAGCGTGTTTACCGGACAGGTGGTCACCGGCCACAACCTGTAGAACATTCAGTCTAAAAGTATTAGGGAGGAGAACGGTCCTCAGCAAGTCAAGGAAATATTCAGTAAACCAATCCGCTGTGACCCTTAAGCCACTTTGATCCTTCTGTGGATTTGACTTTGCATATTTTCATTGTATTTATTGTGAACTTCCATCACGTGAACACTATTTGTTATGTAAACCTTAATTTATTCATAAATCTTTATAGAAGCAGGAGCTCGTTACGTTACAAATTCCCCACATAGACATAGAGATGCATGATATCATTCTTTCTGACTGCAACCACTACTAAAGGAAGCTTAGGGGCCTACTGTAGACAGATATATACAGCCACCACTAGAGGGAGCTCAGGAGATTACTAAATACAGATATATACAGCCACCACTAGAGGGAGCTCAGAAGATTACTACATACAGATATATACAGCCACCACTAGAGGGAGCTCAGGAGATTACTGCATACAGATATATACAGCCACCACTAGAGGGAGCTCAGGAGATTACTGCATACAGGTATATACAGCCACCACTAGAGGGAGCTCAGGAGATTACTACATACAGATATATAGAGCCACCACTAGAGGGAGCTCAGGAGATTACTACATACAGATATATACAGTTACCACTAGAGGGAGCTCAGGAGATTACTACATACAGATATATACAGCCACCACTAGAAGGAGCTCAGGAGCTTACTAAATACAGATATATACAGCCACCACTAGAGGGAGCTCAGGAGATTACTACACACAGATATATACAGCCACCACTAGAGGGAGCTCAGGATATTACTACATACAGATATATATAGTCACCACTAGAGGGAGCTCAGGAGATCACTACATACAGATATATACAGCCACCACTAGAGGGAGCTCAGGAGATTACTAAATACAGATATATACAGCCACCACTAGAGGGAGCTCAGGAGATTACTGCATACAAATATATACAGCCACCACTAGAGGGAGCTCAGGAGATTACTAAATACAGATATATACAGCCACCACTAGAGGGAGCTCAGGAGATTACTACATACAGATATATACAGCCACCACTAGAGGGAGCTCAGGAGAATACTACATACAGGTATATACAGCCACCACTAGAGGGAGCTCAGGAGATTACTACATACAGATATATATAGTCACCACTAGAGGGAGCTCAGGAGATCACTACATACAGATATATACAGCCACCACTAGAGGGAGCTCAGGAGATTACTACATAGAGATATATACAGCCACCACTAGAGGGAGCTCAGGAGATTACTACATACAGATATATACAGCCACCACTAGCGGGCGCTCAGGAGATTACTAAATACAGATATATATAGTCACCACTAGAGGGAGCTCAGGAGATTACTACATACAGATATATATAGTCACCACTAGAGGGAGCTCAGGAGATTACTACATACAGATATATATAGTCACCACTAGAGGGAGCTCAGGAGATTACTACATACAGATATATACAGCCACCACTAGAGGGAGCTCAGGAGATTACTACATAGAGATATATACAGCCACCACTAGAGGGAGCTCAGGAGATTACTACATACAGATATATACAGCCACCACTAGAGGGAGCTCAGGAGATTACTAAATACAGATATATACAGCCACCACTAGGGGGATCTCAGGGGCTTACTGCATACAGATATATACAGTCACCACTAGAGGGGGCTCAGGAGATTACTACATACAGATATATACAGCCACCACTAGGGGGATCTCAGGAGATTACTACATACAGATATATACAGCCACCACTAAAGGGAGCTCAAGAGATTACTACATACAGATATATACAGCCACCACTAGAGGGAGCTCAGGAGATTACTATATACAGATATATACAGCCACCACTAGAGGGAGCTCAGGAGATTACTATATACAGATATATACAGCCACCACTAGAGGGAGCTCAGGAGATTACTGTATACATATATATATATATATAAATATATATATATATATATATATACACATATATATATATATATACAACCAACGCTAGAGGGATGCCTTGGAAAGTAAGAAAAAATAAATATATATAAAAAATTAAAAAATAAAACTGACTCTATCCTTAAAGGGCTAAAAGATATTTTTTTCAGTCTAACATAAAGAAAGAATATAAATCTAGGAGTAACATGGACAAGTGACGATCGGCAAGTAACAATTTATATTTCTATTTGTTACATTTTGTTTCCATTCATTTTTTATATATATTTTATTGTGTTTTATGTATATTTTTACATTTTGTGTTCATCTGTATCGCAAAAAATTTCAAAAAAATGCAATAAGTTCCTACCCAATGAATAAATAATGTAATTCATTAAAAAAAAACTCCCAATATTTTAGCGCAGAACATTTTTGCACACATCATCCTATTTGCAGACTCATCCCGTTCATATTCTACACTTGAGAGTCCAAGCCCGACAAGATTAAATCAGGGCCTATTTATACTAAGCAGCAGTGAGTGATTCCTCGGCGCGGCTCACATTTGCTGGGATTAGGCTGAACGCGTCCTGCAATATTGACAGAGTTCCTGCAGTATTTATAAAGCGGCGGGAAGATTAAGATGGATAAATATGTAAATAGCAGATATTAATTGTAGCACTCCAAACTTGGCTCCGCATAAGAAACACAATGTTTTCATAAATCTTTAATGACACGGTAAACAAAAAACATATTTCTTCCCGTTTTTTTGGCACCGGTAGGAGGAGAGGTTAATGTGACTCTAAGGGTACATTCACACAACAAAAATGGTGGTGTGACGGCTGCTTTTCTAATGGCTACATTTAGAAGCAATCTATGGGGCTATTTTTTTACGGTCAGTGAATAGCGGCTGAAACAAAATAAGACATCCTATTTCAGGTCATTTTCACGGCCAGACAGACCCCACTGAGGTCAATGGGACCATTTTTAAAGGCTATTTAGACAGGAATGCATCCATCTAGCGACCATCAAAAATGGCTACACTATGTTCAAAAATGGGAGCACTTGCTCCGTACTGGAGGCAGCAGGACCTTACCAGAGTTGTGACATCACATGATCATGCTGGAAGTGTCGGGTCCTGCTGCCTCCAGTGTGGAGTGAACGTTCCCACATATGCAAGAGGTGAGGAATTTTTCTAGATATATTTTTATAAGGCCTCCTGCACACGACCGTATGGCTTTTTCAGTGTTTTGTGGTCCGTTTTAAACTGATCTGTTTTCCGTTTTTTGTTTCAGTAGTGGTTCCGCTTCCGTTCCGTTTTGCCGTTCCGTTTTTTCCGTTTGGTTTCCGTTTTTTGTGGTTCTCAAACAGAAACGGAAGCATGGCATATACAGCATACAGTAATTACATAGAAAAATTGGTCTGGGCATAACATTTTGAATAGATGGTTCCACAAAAACGGAACGGAGACGGGTGCATTCCGTGTCCATTCCGTTTTTTTTTTACAATTCCATTGACTTGAATGTAGCCACGGAACGTGATTTGCGGGCAATAATAGGACATGTTCTATCTTTGAACGGAACGGAAAACCGGAAATACGGAAATGGAATGCATACGGAGTACATTCCGTCCATACTGCTGCAGCTCAGGGGGAGTGTCTTTTCTGCTGCAGCTCAGGGGCGTGTCCATACTGCTGCAGCTCAGGTGGAGTGTCTTCTCTGCTGCAGCTCAGGGGCGTGTCCATACTGCTGCAGCTCAGGGGGAGTGTCTTCTCTGCTGCAGCTCAGGGGCGTGTCCATACTGCTGCAGCTCAGGGGGAGTGTCTTCTCTGCTGCAGCTCAGGGGGGCGTGTCTATTCTGCTGCAGCTCTCTCCCTATCACAGCTCAGGACTCAATTCAAGGTTGAAACTGAGCATGTGCGGCCACCTCAGTGAGCAGGACAAAGAAATAAGAAAAATAACAAACAGCAGATGGAGCTATACAGATACATTTTATTGAATAATTCACTGGCTATGCTAATTTTTTACATACAATTACAAAAAATATTCAGATCTAGGTGACTGTAGAATATTTTTCGAGGGACAATCCACAGACTCATATACTAATATCTGATGCCATACCACAGTCCCTTACTATATTCAGACCCTAGACCAAACCCATATTTTACTATCAGTCTCCAGACAAGTGGCCTTTAAAATGTGGATGCTGCTACCTCTCCATGCAACCGGCTGGAAGCTATACATCACCACCTGACCAGGTGAGGGTCGTGACAACTGGTAAAACCAGATAAATGGACACGCCAGTGAATTAACCGTTTTGTGATCGGAGGCTGCACACTGCTGAACATCTGATATTTATCTGTCCCTAGATATGTAGCAAGTGACACAGACAGTCACTGGCTAATTATCATATGAATTCAGCTAGCTGTAGTTCAGACATTGCCTTGCTGGTTAGATCCTATCTTTGCTTTGGACAGGACCCCATAGACTTCACTGGGTGCCACATTAAAGGTGCTCACATCTTGGAGACATCCAGCACCTAAATCCTTCCCCTCAGGACCTTGCATCCAGACTATATTTATACATCCAGATTTGCATAGGGTACAAAAGGTCTTGCACATCATTATGCACCGTTTGACAGATTATTAATAGAGTAGCAATAAAAACTTTCTATAGATCCGCCAGCACGGAGCAGAAGTCGCTGTCTCGCGTATTTGTCACGATCTAAACATTTTACGTGCATATCCGTTAATGATTTGCGACGTTGCTTCATATCTAATCAGCCCGAGGTTCACATTGATTTGCCCTTTAAGAGCCTTCAGACTCCTCATGCCAATTACTCTATATTTGGGTGCAAAAAGCGGGCCACATTTGATACAAGCTGACAACGCATCTGCACCCTGCCACCGAGCCGAGCCTCGACCTCGCACACTATTTGTCTCAGCGCCGCAAAATGAGCTGCCACTGCCAAGATATTAATGTGTGTTTTGTCTTTGCTGATTTATCAACCGTTGAAATGAATAGGAACTGGACTCCATTTATTTTAATGGGCCAACAAGTTAATTTTAAACACAGCATCCTAAAAAAATAATGTGCCGGGGGTTACAGCCTGCCACGCTCGCAGCACAACTTGGCAGCCATGGCAGCCGCGCGGTTGGGTAAATTCCACACAGCGCCGTTAGGGCTATAGCATTATGTTTGTTACATTGTGTTTATTGAAACATTCTATCGCTTTATCGGGAAATTAATTTCATTGGAAAAAATAAAATCCGGTGACCGGTGTGGGAGTTGCAGATGCTCGGCTCATCGTACATGGTGTTGGCACAATGAGGTTAATATACGGGACGTTTTTTTTTTTCTAATTGCTCAGAAACGATTTGTTTATAATTTGTCTAAATTTATAGAAAATAAAAGGAGAGATTTGAACAAGGAGATGAGGGAATTTTTTAAAAATCCCAGAATGTTGGAAGTTGGTGCGGTGATTTGTCTATTGCTATGGGCAGGGCCACGTAAAAGGGGTTGTCACGAAAGGACGATTTATAACCTATCTACGGGATAGGTGATAACCGATCGGTGGTGGTCCGACTGTTAGGACCCCCACTGTTCAGGAGAACAGAGGTCCAGTGTCCCCTGTTTGAGTGCAGTGGCGCCACACTCAAAATATATAGGACTTCTGAGTACAGTCCCATAGGAATTGAATGGAGTAGTAGTGCGCATGTTAAACTTCAGCTCGATTTAAGGATGGACATGGGACCCCATTGTAATGATCATAGGGGTCCCCACTGATCAGGAGGAAAACAGAGGCCACATGTCAGCGCCCTATTTGAACTGAGTGCTGGTCGAGCATGCACACTAGCGATCTGTTCAGTCCAATAGAAACTGAATATAGTGGCAGCGCGCATGCTTCACTCTTGCACTATTCAAAGGGGGACACCTGACCCCTCTCCTAATGATTGCAGGAGATCCCACAGATCATGACCTTCTGTCATGTGGATAGGTGATTGGTCGATATTCTGAGACAACCCCTTTAAGGTTTTTGGGGGCTCCCACACTACCCGTACCCCACCAGACCCCCTATTTTAGTCACATATAGGAGGGGTGGATGAGAATGTCATTGAATACTATGGGAGTTACAGAGAAATTCGAGCCCCTCTTCTTAGCAGGATAGGATCTCTAAATTGGGGAAGGTAGACCTTCCCTACAATCCAGCCTTGGTGGCCTTTCCATCAGCTGTTTTTGTCAGAGGATGCTACATCAGACCAGACATTGTAGTATTACATGAATGGCTAACCATGTAATTCCTGAAACAGGCCAGGTCTTCAAGGGAGGAAGCCGCTATCTGCAAATAGTTCTTTGTTTTGGCTCTTTGAGGGCGGTCCTTAGCTGAGGAGCCCACCTCCTCTATGAGGGCGTAGTGAAAGGAATTGTCTTTGCCAAGCTATCCCTTTAATATTCCTATTTCTCTCTGTTATCAGTTAGGGGTGTGTACCTGCACACTGGAACAGTCCAACAAGTGCTGATTTGGTATTGACACTCCCCCCCAATTGGTAACTCCCACGAGGAATAGTAGAGGAACAGCACAATGCAGATTTCAAACAAAAGAAGTTGTAGAATGATTATTTGAATTCAGAATAGATTTACTAACATAGACATGTCAGGCGAGGGGACATATTGTCTTTAAAGAGCACCCGTCAGCAGGATCCACCCCATTAAAACAGGCATACACTCTGTTAGGGTTGACCCTGCATATTAAAATGATAGCTGTCTTGTAAATATTGGCTTTGGTTCTCTTGGGAAATAAAAACTTTATGCCCCAAGGAGCATAGCCTGCACTGGAGAGCTGAAGAGCTGGGGTGCACTGAATGACTAGGCCCCATCCATTGGAGCACTGAAGCCCTAATTTGCATAAATAATAAAAAGTATATATAAATTTATATGTTTTTCTTCAGGAAAACTTCCGTCGATTTTCAGGTATCATTGTAACCAGCAGGATCAACTCTACCAGGCAGAACGTCTGTTTTATTGGGTCTGATCCTGCTCATAGGTGCTCTTTAAGATCGTGATAATTTACAGAACATGTAATACAGTATCTGCTCTGTCTGTTCATTTATATCTGAGCGGTCACTAATTATAAAACATCTCCTGCAGTCCTGGTCTTAACGCTGGATAAGAGCAGATAATTACCAAACCAATAATGAGCAAAATGCTACAATGTCCAAGCGTGTTCACAATGACCTCTGTGGTCCTTCAGCTCTTAGATCTTCCAATTAGCAGATCCATCCTCTGCCTTTATATTACGTGGCTCTGTTATTAGTCCACCGGCCTAGTTATTACAGCACGATGGTAGTGTCCTGGAGGACACTAAGACTTAAGACTTCACTAGAAGTTGATGGCAGGTAAGTACTTGAAAGTGCGCCTTGGGTAGACATAATGGTAAGAACATTCAAACAGTGCAGACCAAGAAGTGACCAGAGGAAAGATCAAGAGCCGAAGGGACACAGAACCAATTTTGGAGATGGTGGTGGAATCCACAGATCCCCATTTTGGAGATGGTGATGGGACCCAGAGAACCCCCTTTTGGAGATAGTGGTGGGACTCAGAGAACACTCTTTTGGAGATGATGGTGGGATTTCCCTTTTGGAGATGTAATGGTACCCACAGGACAACATTTTGGAGATGGTGATGGGACTCACAGAAGCCCCTTTTGGAGATGATAGTGGAACTGGAAGACTATCTGAACTGGAGTGCAGCAGGAGTGTTGACTTCATAAGTTACAGTCTGGTAGCTGCAGTGTTAGTCTGGCCCATAAGTTGACCAATAGGCCAAGATTTTGTCACATTGATGAAGGCCAACCAGAAAAGGACCAAGGAAGTTCATCACGGACAACCTGAAGGACAAATCATGTGATGATAAGGTCAACTTATGGACAGGGGATTGGTAGTATGAGCACCAGAAATGGCACATCTGACAATACAATACATAAGAAAGATGAGCTTTTTCGACATAAAAGATAGTTGGTTCGAATGAAACCCAATCCAACACCAGGCTCTGGGTGGTTCTAATACCAAGATACTAACAATCCTTTATGGGTGTCCTATGGGTCTGTTTTTTTTTTTTTTTTATGTTTATTTAAAAAATAAAATAATAATATATATATATATATATATATATATATTATCCGTCAGAGACACAGCCTATAGAGAACAAGAGTCCTGATTTCGAAAGTAAATCATGGACCATCCCTTTAAGGACGTTTGGTTCACATAGTAGAAAACTCAATACTCAGTAATATAAATCCTATGTCCCAGGGTACATTCACACATCATGGATTTTCCTCTATTTTTGGCATCGTTAGAGGTCCTAGTAGTCAAACCTCCGGCGATCCAATACTTTTAGTGGAATAACACCTTTAAATGGATTACAAAACCTCCACCTACATACATAGGGGACGGAGTATAAGTGGACATGATGAGGATTTCAGCGTGGAACATGTGAATGGGCCCATAGGATGTCTCAATGTATCAGAGGTTAGACAGCAGAGCAGCCAATCACATCTCATTTGCTTACCCTTCCTAGAGGTCATATAAAACGTGCCTGCCATAGAAGCGTGAAAAGAAGTTTTATCATAGGGATACACACGTAACGTTTTTCTGGAACTTCAGCCTCTGATAACTTGAGACAAGAACGTGATATTGAATCACAGTTTACGCATTTTACCAAGGAAGGCCAACGATAGGAGGTTGTAGACATGTAAAAACAGGAGGCAAATGGGCTACTGCCGAGAGCTTTGTGCCAATGTCACTGATTTCTGCGACACGTACAGTTTAGAAAACTGTGCATTTAAAGGGGGTGGGAAAAGGTGAAACGGTGCGTCTTAACTTTTCCCACCCCCTTTAAATGCACAGTTTTCTTAACTGTACGTGTCGCAGAAATCAGTGACATTGGCACAAAGCTCTCGGCAGCAGCCCATTTGCCTCCTGTTTTTGTATGTCTACAACCTCCTATCGTTAGTGATGATCGAGCATTCTCAGCCGAACACCAGTTGGGCTCGAGCATTGCGATGCTCGGCACATCGCGGTGTTTGGCCATGCTCGAGTCTCCTCCCCCCACGTTTGTTGGCTGCTACGCAGCCAATAAACTTGCAGGTAAGTGCTGCCATTCACTGTAATGCGGTAGCCATGTTGGTTACTGGCATTACAGTGATTGGCTGGCCGGAACGCGTCATCGGGTGCTATATAGCACCTGATGACACGTGGTTCGGTTCAGTCTTGGTCAGGGAGAGCTGCAGCAGAAGGGACAGGTAATGTAGGCAGGGTTGGTGTTAGAGACCCAGCTGCAGACATTATCTGCGCTACATCTCCTGAATAATGTGTGCGCAGCCTAACAATATCTGTGACATCCATCGCACTTTCTCCGGAGACAGTGTCCGCTGCGGACAGTGACATTACCTGCGCTACATCTCCTGTATAACGTATCTGTGACATCCAGTGTACTTTTTCCGCAGACGCTCCGGACAGTGACATTATCTGCGCTACATCTCCTGTGTAACATGTGCGCAGCCTAAAAATATATGTGACATCCAGTGTACTTTTTCCGTAGACGCTGCGGACAGCGACATTATCTGAGCTACATCTCCTGTTTAACTTGTGCTCATACTAAATATATCTGTGGCATTCAGTGTACTTTTTACGTAGACGGTGTCCGCTGCGGACAGTTACATTACCTGCGCTACATCTCCTGTATAACGTTGTGCATCATAAATATCAGTGACATTCAGTTTATTTGCGCATACACTTGCAAAGCCTGCGCTACTGTACATGTGACATAGTTGCAAGCATATATACCATTTAATATGCAGAAGGCGAGCAGTAAGTGACGGGGAAGTGGCCGTGAAGCTGATGGTGCACGCAGAGGCCGTGGCCCTGGGTGCGGTGAAACTGTGCCTGCTGCCAGAGCACAAGAAACACACTCATCCACGATACTTAGCTTCATGTCCCAGTTTGAAGGGCGGCGCAGGACAACACTCTCAAAGTCAGACCAGTGCGACCAGGTGGTCGGTTGGATTGCAGCAGATAATGCTTCCAGTCGGTTAAGCACCACCCTGTCTTCCACAAAGTCCAGTCTCAGTAGCCAAAAGTCTGGTCAACAGAATGCTCACCTTGATCCTCCTTCCTCCAACCATGGAGAGTCTGGCCAAACAAGTGATCCCACACTTGGATATTCCGAGGAGCTCTTTTCATCGCCATTCCTTGATTTGGGCCTTTCGCCAAGCACGCTTGAAGAGGGACATGAGGAGATTGTGTGCACTGATGCCCAAACTCTTGAGCATCCACAGTCACAAGAAGATGACGGTGGGGAATGGCAATTAGTGTTTTCACGAGGTGGATGATGATGATGAGACACAGTTGCCAATAAGTCAACGGCAATTAGTGTCTCAAGAGGTTGATGATGAGGATGAGACACAGTTGTCAATTGCTGAGGTTGTTGTTAGGTCAGCAAGTCAGGAGGATAAGCAGAGTGAGGAAGTGGAAGAGGAGGTGGTGGAAGATGAAATCACTGACTCAACCTGGGAAGGTGGCAAGCCGAGCGAGGACAGCAGTACAGAGGGGGAGGGATCCACAGCACCGCAAGAGGCTGGAAGAGGGAGTTGGGTGGCAAAAGGGAGAAGGCAGGCCACACTAAACAGGCCCGCAACTGTTCCCTGGAGCACCCCCTTGCGGCATTCTCCCTTGCCTTTTTTAGAGGAAAGTGCGGACAATAAAAGAATTGTTATTTGCAACCTGTGCTGTATCAAAATGAGCAGGGGCGTGAACACTAACAACCTCACCACCACCAGCATGATCCGCCACATGGCATCAAAGCACCCTAATAGGTGGGCTGAACGCCTGGGTCCACAATCAGTGTCTGCGGTCACACCACTGCCTCCTCTTCCCCCGTGTTACAAGACGCAGGTCCATACTGGCCAATCCCCTGTCCAAGACGCAGGCCCGGATGCCTCCCGCCTTGCACCTGGATCTTTGCAAGCACCATCAGCGACCACATCCACTTCTGTGTGCCAGCGCAGCGTACAGATGTCTATACCCCAGGCCTTTGAACGAAAGTGCAAATACCCAGCCACCCACCCACAGGCCATAGCACTAAATGCGCACCTTTCCAAATTGCTGGCCCTTGAAATGTTGCCATTTAGGCTTGTGGACACTGAGGCCTTCCGCAGCCTGATGGTGATGGCTGTCCTTCGATACTCAGTCCCCAGCCGCCACTATTTTTCCTGGTGTGCCGTCCCTACCTTACACCAGCATGTGTCCCGTAACATCACCCGTGCCCTGACCAACGCAGTTATTGGGAAGGTCCACTTAACGACTGATACATGGACAAGTGCTTGTGGCCAGGGACGCTACATTTCCCTGACGGCACACTGGGTGAATGTTGTGGAGGCCGGGAGCGAGTCGTACCTTGGGATGGCACAGGTGCTACCGACGCCAAGGATTGCGGGCCCTACTTGCATCAGGATTTTCGCCATCACCTACATTAGTGGATGCAACACCCCCCCCCTTCTCCTCCTCCACCTCCTCCTCCACTTCCACCTCTGAATTATCATCTTGTAGCACCAGTCAGTCATCAGTCGGTAGCTGGAAGCAGTGTAGTACTGCAGTTGGGAAGCAGCAACAGGCCGTGCTGAAACTAATTTGCTTAGGTGACAAACAGCACACCGCCGCAGAGCTGTGGCAGGGTATAAGAGACCAGACTGAGCTGTGGTTCTCGCCACTCAACCTACAACCAGGCATGGTTGTGTCTGATAATGGCCGTAACTTGGTGGCGGCACATGTGTGTCCATTTCCGAAAGTCATCTACAGCTGCGGCCGGTCTAGCAAAGCTGCAGCAGCGCTTGCAATTTCCAGCTCACCGACTATAGTGCGACGTGAGCACGCGCTGGAACGCTACGTTCCCCATGTTGGCCAGGCTTTGTGAGCTGCAGAGGGCCGTAGTGGAATACCAGCTGCAACATGGTCGTCGCCTTTCCAGTCAGCTTCCGCTCATTGATGTCTGACTTATGTCTGACCTCTGTCTGAGTACGTAGCAGACCGTGTCAGCGTCCGAATCCTCAATGATCCCCTCTGTGCCTTACAATGGGTGTCCAAGCTGGACACGTGGCACGAACTGGCGCTCTACACCTTGGAGGTGCTGCCCTGCCGCCAGCGTTTTGTCTGAGCGTGTATTTAGTGCTGCTGGTGGCATTATAACAGATAAGCGTATCTGCCTGTCAACTAAAAATACTGACAGGTTTACTCTTATCAAAATGAACAAGGCCACCCATCATAAGTTTCTAAAGAACTGGAGTCAATGGATTTCCTTTAGAGGCTATTAGACAGGGATTAGCACAATCAACATTATCCTTAGATATACAGCATCTAGGGCCCACCCCATCTATTTTCCCAGCTACTTATTTCCTAACCCTTCTCATATTGTTGGACGTTGAGTTGCTCAGATGGTGCTGCTGCTCCCGCTTGGGACCGTCTCGGATGGATCATATCACTAAGACTTAAGGTGATTAACAGACATTTTAGATCAATAATTACCACCTGGTTTTTTAATGTGCTTTTTCTAAAGCATATTTTCCATATTATCCATGTGATGTTCTATACCGATTAACCCCTTGGATGCCGTCTCATCATACTTATTGTATAATTAATATTTGACAGACCTGTATTCTGTTTTTCTTATATGTAAGAGTAGAGGAGTTTGTTTACTTCTCTTCTGCTCTATTTTTGTATTGTACTGATTTATTCAATAAAATTTTTAAAAACCAAAAAAATATATAAAAAAAATGAACAAGGCCTGGATTGTCCCTGAGTTCTCGACTCCACCAGAGGAAAGCGGCTGAACATAAAGGCACTTTAAATGTGACTTTTATGGTGTATTGAATACACTGTATTCCCATGTACCCCTTCCACCACAAAAAAGGGTATATGGTTCAATCTTCCTTTTCTCCTCCTCCTCCTCCATCATATCAACATGCTTATTAGGCTGCCCTCACTCCTAATGTCTTAGAGGGTCAGCTCACCTGCAGGCCCTCAATCATAATTTTTTCGGTGGTCAGCTCAGCAGCAGGCCCTCGCCCCTAATGTTTTAGAGGGTCGCCAGCAGGCCATCAATCATAATTTTTCAAGGGTGTATGATGCCCTCCTTTATGTGTAATAAAGGGTGTATTGGAGTGCCTCCTCCTTGTAATTTTTGGCCGCCCTCTCACTTAGTGCATAGGCTTTATGTGTGTAGGAGTCCCACTACCTGAACAATTGTACCACAATGTGAATGAGGCCCTCCTTTATGTGATATACAGGTTGTATCGGAGTGCCTCTTCCTTGTAATTTTTGGCAGCACTTGCACTTTATATACAAGTAAATATACAGGAAAGAATGTTTCCCAACAATTTTTCCTCTAAAATCGATTTTATCTTTGGTTTTCTTAGTATTATTGTCAGTCTGTAAAAGTGGCGTACTACTCGGACAACATCGTTCCAGGCAGCGACCTGGTAGTCCAAGATGCATCCAGACATCCTCCCCATGCTGTTCCCGGACCATTTCGGTGGTGTTTCCATCAATTTCTGACCTTTTCCTATGAACCAGACACCCTCCATTCTTCAGAGCAGGGGGCGCCTGGTTTAATGCTCGGTAGAGCACCCGAGCATCCCGAGGAGTTCGACCAGAGCACCCGAACACCCGAGCACTTTGGTGCTCGATCAACACTACCTATCGTCCATCTGTAAATGCGCAGAGTAGTTTTACCACATTTAATAACTGCGTGCTCTTTGTCTTTTCTGCTTTAGTATTCATGCCCCTCCATCATTACCCCGTAGGGCAGAGCTTTGAAATTAAGAACATTTTGTACGTGAAATTAAAGAGAAGTATAAATGATTGTTTTTTGCACGAAAGACAGTCTCGTAATTAGTTTGCCGAAAGCATTTTTCGCAGTGGACGGCTGTGTTTACGTATTTCACATCTCACCAAAGTGTATCCATTTAGGCGACGCTGTCATTATCAACTGTAAATGGAAGCCAGGCTTGTTAATTTACGGAGAAGCAAAGGCTGGGCGCGTCGTTAGCTCTTAGAAAGGGATTTCTACTTTTCTTCTTTATTAGATTTTTATTAGATTTTTATATAACACAAATAAAATAACATGTTATTGGAAAAGGTTCATCTATTTTTCTCAAGTAATTACCTTTATCACATTTTTCTAACTTCTGTTTAAGACTAAACTGTTACCAATAAGAAATCTTGCGAAAAAAGTGTGTTCGCTCATAAAGCACAACATGTCCCCCTTACTGTAAGAAAGGCAAGATGTTCCGGAGCCCCAGGAGGTAAGGAAACCACTGGACACCTGACCAGACCACCAGGGAGGTCTATAGTAACTCCTTCATTACCCTAGACCACCAGGGTATAAACTCTATCATTAACCTAGGACAGGGCTTCTTATCTGTCTCCATGCCCCAATTACTATAAGGGAAAAAAGACAAACAGAAGTCTGGGGAGGTAAGGAAACTACTGGACGCTGGATATTAAGCCTCAGATCACCAGGGAAGAAAATATTGTATTTCATTACTCTAGACCACCAGGACAGCAGTCATTAACTCTAATAATAACGTAGACCATTGTATCTGATCTGCTGTGCACTCATAAAGCACAACATGCTCCTCTTCATGTAATGCAGGTAAGATACAGTTGGACTAGCTGGAGCCTGAAAGATCTAAGAAAACCACTGGATACAAGATATTAACCCCTTGACCACCACGGAATATTAAAATTTACAGAATACCCATTTCTAAATCAAAGATCACAGCAACCAGATACAGTCCTGATCAAAAGTTTAAGACCACTTGAAAAATGGCAAAAAAAAATCATATTTTACATTGTTGGATCTTAACAAGGTTCCAAGTAGAGCTTCAACATGCAACAAGAAGAAATGGGAGTGAAACAAAACATTTTTTGAGCATTCAATTTAATGAAAATAACGAATAAACTGAAACCGGCTGTTTTTCATCTGATCAAAAGTTTAGGACCACATGCCTTTAAAAGGCCAAATCTGTGCAAAGATGTGGATTCATTGTCATGTTCTGTCAGGTCGTCACACATTGTGATGGCAAAGGCAAAAAAACTCTCCCTTTTTGAACGTGGTCGGGCTGTTGAACTGCATAAGCAGGGTCTCTCACAGCGCGCCATCGCTGCTGAGGTGGGACGCAGTAAGACAGTCATTTGGAATTTCTTAAATGATCCTGAGGGTTATGGAACAAAAAAGTCAAGTGGACGACCCAAAAAAATGTCATCAGCACTGAGCCGGAGGATCCAATTGGCTGTCCGTCAAGATACTGGACGATCCTCGACCCAAATTAAGGCCCTTACTGGTGCTGACTGCAGCCCCATAACCATCAAACGGCATCTGAGACTGAAGGGCTTCAAAAACAAAAAACGTCTTCAAAGACCTCGTCTCCTTGAACGCCACAGAACTGCTCGTTTGGACTTTGCAAGAGAGCACCAAACATGGGACATTCAAAGGTGGAGAAAGTTTTATTCTCTGATGAGAAAAAATGTAACCTTCATGGTCCTGATGGTTTCCAATGTTACTGGCATGACAAGCAGATCCCACCTGAGATGTTTTCTACGCGCCACAGTGGAGGGGGCGCCATCATGGTCTGGGGTGCTTTTTCCTTCAGTGGAACAATGGAGCTTCAGGAAGTGCAGGGGCGTCAAACGGCCGCTGGCTATGTCCAGATGTGGCAGAGAGCATTCCTCATGACTGAGGGCCCTCGTCTGTGTGGTAACGACTGGGTTTTTCAACGGGACAACGCTACAGTACACAATGCCCGCAGGACAAGGGACTTCTTCCAGGAGAATAACATCACTCTTTTGGCCCATCCTGCGTGTTCCCCTTATCTAAATCCAATTGAGAACCTTTGGGGATGGATGGCAAGGAAAGTTTACAAAAATGGACAACAGTTCCAGACAGTAGATGGCCTTCGTGCGGCCGTCTTCACCACTTGGAGAAATGTTCCCACTCACCTCATGGAAACGCTGGCATTAAGCATGCCGAAACAATAACGGCGGAGCTATCATTACTGAGTTCATGTTCCAGTTGGAAGTTGGATTTCTGTTTTGGGGGGGGTTTAGTTTTTTTTTGGAGGTGTGGTCCTAAACTTTTGATCAGCTGAAAAACAGCCTGATTCAGTTTTTTCGTTGTTTTCATTAAATTGAATGCTCAAAAAATGTTTTGTCTTACTCCCATTTCTTCTTGTTGCATGTTGAAGCTCTACTTGGAACCTCGTTAAGATCCAGCCATGATACATAGGGTTTTTTGCCATTTTTCAAGTGGTCTTAAACTTTTGATCAGGACTGTACATACCTTACTAATAGCTGGTGAAAATCTCACAATTAAAGGAAACTTGTCACCAGGATTTTGGGTATAGAGCTGAGGACATGGGTTGCTAGATGGCAGCTAGCATTTCCGCAATACCCAGTCCCCATAGCTCTGTGTACTTTTATTGTGTCCAAAAAATGATTTGCTACATATGCAAATTAACCTGAGAGGAGTCAGAGCTTGAAAATATGACTCTTCTCTGGTCACACAAGTAAGATATGACTTTTTTATGTTAATTTGCATATGTATCAAAATGTTTTTTTTACACAATAAAAGCACACAGAGCTATGGGGACTGGGCATTGCGGATGTGCTAGCGGCCATCTAGCAGCCCATGTCCTCGGCTCTATAACCAAAATCCAGGTGACAAGTTCCCTTTAAGGACCATCTCACAGGTTGAGGAGCACTGCCCTAGGCCACCAGGGAAACAGACATTAATCCCTCACCCTACACCACCGGGGAATCAGGCATAAATTTGTCCTAACATCAACCTATTCTGCTAAAGATATAATGATTAACCCCTCCAATAGCCTAGGCTACAAAAGAAACACATAGTAAACTGTCCTGTGACCTAGACAACCAATTTAGGCCACATTCTTTTACAACTCTAGACCATCAATGAAGCTGGAATTATCCCTGACACTACCCTAGACCATCAGGGATTGTAGCATTAACACTTCTTCCTAAGACCACCACAAAAGTAGACAATGACCCCCTCCACCAACCTACTGTACATGACCAGTGAAGTTGGCATTAACTCCTCTACTTCCCTAGATCATAAGAGAAGCAGGCATTTACCCTTCTACTACTCTAGACAACCTGGGAAGTCTAAAATGAATCTGAAATATTTTTCTCTAAGTTCCCACTTTGTAAACCTGAGTAATTCATATAGATTGAACAAAAAGGCAATTTATATTTCAATAAAGGTGCAGTAGACCAGTAAGGGGCCCATGAGGTGCGGATAAGGGGTCGAAATACATTTCGTGCAAATTGTGGAAATTCCTTTTATTCAGCCTTCATGTAACCCAAAGCAGAGAGGGTTGATAGATGCCTTAAAAGACTTCTGGGCTGGGAATCTAAACCCATCTTAGCACCACTGTCAGAGGGTACCATAACTAGTCTGCTAAAGAGACTTCTAGGCCCCCAATGGTCACCTCCGAGGCCCCTTCATAGGCTGTACTTACATCAGGACATGTTTTATGTGCTCTAATACAAAGGGTGGATCCCAGGATCCTAAAATCTTTTGCTTCCTTTTCTAGAGTTTTCCCTTACACTTTGCAGGTCATGGAGCGCGCTGGTCGGGTCTACCTTTCCGTTTTTCGTGACTTTCTGGATAAACTCTTCCGAGCTGTGATTTCTTTCTTAATTGCAGGTTAAACTGGTCTGTAATCCGCTCCCTGGCATTGAGCGGTTATCACTGGCGTCTATTTGTATACACACAAAATAATATCCGAGTGTAATTAGCGAGTATTCCCCATCTATCTCCTCAGCCTCCAACCAATTAAGGAAGATCCTCACACAGGAAGATATTGAATTTCATTATATTAACTCATTTTAAAGCGAAAGCACATCACTGCATCTAAGTTTGTAGTAGTTTGAGTCTTGGAGAACCATGCAGCACCACAACCCCCATCATGCAATATGCAATAATTTGACAGGACGGTGTGATGCTGACATTGTGTATCTATGTACAGAAAGTGATATATCTCATCTAAAAAGGTTTGTCCATACTTTAAAGGACAGGTCCATCTGCTTATTTATTTTATTTAATTTAAAGCTTACTGCTGAGTTAAAATAATAAATAATGCATCTTCACCTGACCGATCCCCTGCTGCCCTCATTACCATTCCAGCCCCAGTCTAAATTAATTCCTGTTTTTTCTTGACACACAGGAAATGACCACTCAGCCAATCACTGGGTGATCACTGGCTCCACTGCTTAGTGGTCACTTCCTGCGCATCAAGAGAGACAAGGAAGTAGAGATTGGTGGGGTATCTGAGTTATCAGAATGAGACTGACGCGGTACCGGAAGGGGAAAAATAAATAATCACAATGAGACTGATGGGGTTCCAGAAAAAGAAACTGGAAAAATCACAATGAGACTGATGGGGCATCGGCAGGGGAAACTGGAAGAATCACAATGAGACTGACGGGGTACTGGAAGGGGAAACTGGAAGAATCACAATGAGACTGACGGGGTACCGGAAGGGGAAACTGGGAGAATCACAATGAGACTGATGAGGTATCAGAAGGGGAAACTAGAAGAATCACAATGAGACTGACGGGGTTCTGAAAGGGGAAATTGGAAGAATCAGAATGAGATTGACCGGGTACCGGAAAAGAAACAGGAAGAATCACAATGAGACTGATGGGGTATCGGAAGCGGAAACTGGAAGAATCACAATGAGACTGATGGGGTACCAGAAAAGAAACTGGAAGAATCACAATGAGACTGATGGGGTATCGGAAGGGGAAACTGGAAGAATCACAATGAGACTGATGGGGTATCGGAAGGGGAAACTGGAAGAATCACAATGAGACTGATGGGGTATCGGAAGCGGAAACTGGAAGAATCACAATGAGACTGATGGGGTACCAGAAAAGAAACTGGAAGAATCACAATGAGACTGATGGGGTATCGGAAGGGGAAACTGGAAGAATCACAATGAGACTGATGGGGTATCGGAAGGGGAAACTGGAAGAATCACAATGAGACTGACGGGGTATAGGCAGGGGAAACTGGAAGAATCACAATGAGACTGATGAGGTATCGGAAAAGAAACTGGAAGAATCACAATGTGACTGATGAGGTATCGGAAAAGAAACTGGAAGAATCACAATGTGACTGATGAGGTATCGGAAAAGAAACTGGAAGAATCACAATGAGATTGATGAGGTATCGGAAAAGAAACCGGAAGAATCACAATGAGACTGATGAGGTATCGGTAGGGGAAACTGGAAGAATCACAATGAGACTGATGGGGTACCAGAAATGAAACTCGAAGAATCACAATGAGGCTGATGGGGTACCAGAAATGAAACTCGAAGAATCACAATGAGGCTGATGGGGTACCAGAAATGAAACTGGAAGAATCAGAATGAGACTGATATGGTATCGAAAAAGAAACTGGAAGAATCACAATGAGGCTGATGGGGTACCGAAAAAGAAACTGGAAGAATCACAATGAGACTGATGGGGTATCGAAAGGGGAAACTGGAAGAATCACAATGAGACTAACTGGTATTGGAAGGGGAAACTGGAAGAATCAAAATGAGACTGATGGGGTACCGGAAAAGAAACTGGAAGAATCACAATAAGACTGATGGGGTATCAGAAGGGGAAACTGGAAGAATCACAATGAGACTGATGGGGTATCAGATGGGGAAGCTGGAAGAATCACAATGAGACTGAGGGGGTATTGGAAAAAGAAAGTGGAAGGATCACAATGAGACTGATGGGGTACCGGAAACGTACAACTAAGGTCTATTTCACAACAAAAATGATGGTGACATTATTATTATTATTATTTTACAGTTTTTTATTCTCTGTTAGCTGGTATAGTTGAGCTGCAATACCACCAGACTCTGCCTTTGCAAAAGGGGGCGGTGTTCCTGAAAAAAAGGATCCTCTGGATCATCACTCTAAGGCACCCTGTGCTGCCCCTTTAATTCCCCCGCTTGTCACTATGAATCCTGCATCGGTAATTACATTGGATCTTCCTTTTTTCTAGGACATTCATTGCCATTTATGTGGATTTAGGCAGCAGCCCGTGTCCCGGCGCCTGTAAACCCTCCCCGCAGACAATGCTCATTTTATAATTACGCGTCGGGTTTGTAAATATTTTTCGCTGTTTTATCTTCCCAATAAAATCCCATCTTCCAGATGCCTCCGCGAAAATATTTTCCCTTCCACCACAACATCCTGCGCATTTCGCTGCCCTCCCCGAAAATTTTAAAGGGTAATTTTATTTTGAAATTGCGTTTGCAATAAAGTTTATATTTGCCCTGGAAAAGTGTCTATAAATGTTTATAAATGTGACATCACAAATGGGTTTTATCGCAGAGTGTAATTTCATTGCTGTAGAATCGCTAATCACCGTGTCTGTGAGGTGGAAGGATCCCGTATAGCTGATGATACCAGGATGGCAACAGATCGTGATTTAGCACAATGGAATGCTGTCATTTGGGACCGTTCATACATCAACATCACATAAACGTCATGGATCAGGTTTACTTGCAATTCCCAGTCTGACCACAGGGTGTGCTGTTATAGAGGAAGATGACTATAAGCAGATGGGTCACAATGTACTATAATCAAGCACATGCATAGTACAATACAATAAGGCTCCACCTAGTGGTAAAAAGAGGGATTGCAGTAAATTACATTGTTTCTACAATATGTAACAAAAATGACACTTTCAGAACTGATCGCTAATGTGAAAGGCTTAGATACACCAGAAAGACTCTATTGTACATGAAAGGTTTAGATACACCAACACAACACATAGCATCACACATGATAAGCTTGGGTATGCCCATCCTTTGAAAAGAGTGTCACACATGAAAGGATTAGATACAGCAACACAACAGTCAGTATCACACATCATTAGCTTAGATACAGTGGCTCTGTGGAGAGTATTACATAAGACAGGCTTAGATACAGGTTCTTAGCAGATATTGTTACAGATACAGCAGCTCAGCAGACAGTATCACACATGACAGGCTTAGATACAGCCGTTCAGCAGACAGTATCGCACATGACAAGCTTAGATACAGCAGTTCCGCAGACAGTATCGCACATGACAGGCTTAGATACAGCAGTTCAGCAGACAGTATCACACATGACAGGCTTAGATACAGCAGTTCAGCAGACAGTATCGCACATGACAGGCTTAGATACAGCAGTTCAGCAGACAGTATCGCACATGACAGGCTTAGATACAGCAGTTCAGCAGACAGTATCACACATGACAGGCTTAGATACAGCAGTTCCGCCGACAGTATCGCTCATAACAGGCTTAGATACAGCAGTTCAGCAGACAGTATCACACATGACAGGCTTAGATACAGCAGTTCAGCAGACAGTACATGATATGCTTAGATACACAGCTCAGCAGACAGTATCACACATGACAGGATTAGATACACAGCTCAGCAGATAGTATCACACATGATAGGATTAGATACACAGCTCAGGAGACAGTATCGGACATGACAGGCTTAGATACAGCAGTTCAGCAGACAGTATCGCACATGACAGGCTTAGATACAGCAGTTCAGCACACAGTATCACACATGACAGGCTTAGATACAGCAGTTCAGCAGACAGTACATGACAGGCTTAGATACAGCAGTTCAGCAGACAGTACATGATATGCTTAGATACACAGCTCAGCAGACAGTATCACACATGACAGGATTAGATACACAGCTCAGCAGATAGTATCACACATGATAGGATTAGATACACAGCTCAGGAGACAGTATCGGACATGACAGGCTTAGATACAGCAGTTCAGCAGACAGTATCACACATGACAGGCTTAGATACAGCAGTTCAGCAGACAGTATCGCACATGACAGGCTTAGATACAGCAGTTCAGCAGACAGTATCACACATGACAGGCTTAGATACAGCAGTTCAGCAGACAGTATCGCACATGACAGGCTTAGATACACCAGCACTGCCCCTGGAGATTATTTTATAAGGACATTAGATGATGGGGCTTGTAGTCCAGTGCGGTGTCTGCTCTTTTCCGGTTTGCCCTCAGTATAATTTCTGACCCCGTGGGACTTTATAACCTCTATGGCAGTGGTAGGCGACCTCCGGCACTCCAACTGTTGCAAAACTACAACTCCCAGCATTGTACAGCGTCTCTGCTCTTCGCCAGAGGTTGCTGACCCCTGCTCTATGGTGTTAATGTAATTTGCATTTTCCTCTCTAATCTGTGTGAATACGGAAACGTAATTGACCTCACCAGCATTGATGGGGGCACGACCCTTTAACCTAGGGGGCGCCCGTCCTGTGGATTTATCAGTAATCCGCCTTGTTCTACGCCCCCCCCCCCCCCCCCCCCCATGACCCTGTGTATATATATTATCTGCATGCTATCAGCACTTGCACTTTCCTCGGCGGTATCGGACGGTAAACAGCCCAGCCATCATCTGACACTGCCAGCTATGTAATTTTAGGAAATTATAGTTTTCTTCCTCCAATTCCATCAGTCATGTATTTATTCCATATTCCTCCCTCTCTAATAAGTGGTGGTGACCCCGAGCGCGGGCAGAAACGGGCTGCAAAATTGTAAATATTCAGAAATGCGACCAAATACAGTTTGTCCTTTCAGTGTCCATCAATGGACTGGAGAAGCTCCGGCATCGCCTTCATTTTTTAAGGACTTGTGTTTGCAGGACAAGCGGCACTTTCTAATGTCACCATTTACTATTGTCTACAATGTAGTGGGAAAAAAATCCAAAATGGGGGAACAAAAAGGCAATTGCTCCATAGTTTTATAGGTTTTGTTTTTATGGTGTTCCCTGTGCGGTAAAACCGACCTGCTCCCTTCATTCTCGGGGTCAGTACAATTACACTGATACCACATTTATATGGTTTTTCTTGGGAAAAAAACTTTGGGGGAAAAAAAATGTAAATGCTATATTCTGACCCCCATAACTTTTTTAGAGTTCTATCTACAGAGCTGTGTGAGGCTCATCCTTTGCAGGTCATCTGTAGTTTTTAGTGATACCATTTTGCAGTGTGTATGACTTTTTGACCCCTTTTTGTTTATTATTTTGAAGGAGGTAAAGCCATGAAAAAATGTTGAATCCGCCCTTTTGACTTTTCCATTACAGGATAAATATGTTTATATTTTAATAGTTTGTGCGTTTTGGGATGCGGCGGTACCGATGATTTTTGTTTTGTTTACTTTTATTTTAATTATGGGGAAAAGTGATTTGACAGTTTATATTTTTTTAACTTTTTTTAAAAACTTTTTTTATGTCACCCTATGAAGCAATTATTAGACCGCTTCTCCCTTACAATGCAATTCGTAGCAGATTCGCTATGTTCTTATGGAACCCTGCCACCTGGAACTACAGCGGTAAAAGTCTTGGAGAGACCAGGGCTTTTACATACAAACTACGTCTCCCCAAATAATTGTTCGTGGGAACCGTCCAGGCCCAGGGAGCGCAGGGATCCTGGTGAAAGCCGCCTA
The DNA here is from genome assembly GCF_905171765.1 of Bufo bufo. Lineage (NCBI taxonomy): Eukaryota > Metazoa > Chordata > Amphibia > Anura > Bufonidae > Bufo > Bufo bufo. The sequence continues at coordinate 12,889,184 of NC_053391.1, forward strand.
AGAAGCTGTAGTCACAATTGACCGCAGTATCTAATTGATTAAATGCCTGTGATCGGGATTATCGCCGATCACAGACATTGGCCCCCGATGTCTGCTGTTTAAAACAGCAGTAAGTCATGGCTAGGGCCATCTTTTAAAACCTAACCATCGGCAGTTGGAAAGATGAAAATGTGAACTTTTATGTTAGCGAATGGCCGCAATATTATAAAACGTGAAAAAAGTAAACGGGTCTGAAGACTTTCCGAGTGCCCTGTGTGAGGGAATGAACTATATTGATGGAAGAATTGAGAATGGCCAAGTGAATGAATAAATTAAAATATAAAGTGACTGAATGACTCGCAAAAAATGAGTAAATGAAACAAATTCTGAGTGAACAAAGTGAATCAACAGAATGAACAAATGAATGAACAGATGAATAAATGAATCGATGGATGGATGAGTCAACTGAGAACGAATCGAGGAATGGAGAGATGAAAAAATGAAGATTGAATGAAGTGAATATCTTATGAAACACTGACAGCATAAACTGATGAATGAAAGACTAAACACAAGAATGAATGGAGGAATGTATAACTGACTAAGGCCCCTTGCAGACGAGCGTTCCTCCCGCAGCGAGTCCGCAACGCAGCTCCCGGCCTGACCTCCCAGCGCTGCCGGGGGTCACATAGCATTATATTGATTTATGATGCTATGTAACCCTTACATACCAATATAATGCTATGTGAATCCCATTAGCGCTGGGAGGTCAGGCGGGGTGCTGCGATGCGGACTCGCTGCGGGAGGAACGCTCGTCTGCAAGGGGCCTAAGGGAATGAAAAGAAATAGAAAAGGAAATAAAGAAATGAAGAATTCAGTAGATGTTCACATATCTTCTGAATCAATGATTGAACTGGGCAGCGCGGTGGCTCAGTGGTTAGCCCTGGTGCCTTCACTTCCTGGATTCTTCTCCCGGCCGGGCCGCGCTTGTGCAGAAGACTGAAGATTTTCTCCCGGCCGCGCCGCGCAATGTCCTGAACTCGCACTCCGCCGCGGTGACTTATTCCTGGCCTGTAAAGTACAGAGCTGGCGCGTTCGTGGCTCTGTACTATACTGGCCAGGAAGAAGTCATCATGGCGCATGCGCGGCGGTGTGCGCGTTCAGGACATTGCGCGGCCCAGCCGGGAGAAAATCTTCAGTCTTCTGCGCAAGCGCGGCCCGGCGGGATTCGACAGGAGAGGTGACTGTAACCAGGGGAGACGAAAGACAATGATCAGGTAAGATGGGACTTATTTTTTTCAAAAAGGGTGGGAATTGGGTAATTAAATGTATTTACAAAAATGGTCACTGTCAAATCATTAAGAGATTTAACAGTGATCATTGTGACGGGAAAACCCCTTTAACTAGAAAGAGGAATGTAGACAAAGAAAAATGGAAATAATGATAAAGCATACAAATGATAAGAAGCAAAGAATAATACGAATGAAGGAATGAAGAGCAACTCATACATAGGGGAGAATGGAGGTGCAAATTAATAAATAAATGTTTGAACAAGTGAATGTATGTGGGAATATTCATAATAAATGAATTCATTATATAATAAATGAATTAAAAAACTGACAAAATAAACAGAAAGAAGGATGAAGAGACCAACAAGCTAAAACGATAACATACACAGATGTACGAGAAAACGAAATCAATGATATGAATGAATACAAAGGAATGAACAAAGGGCAAAGGTGAATGAATAAAAGAAAATGGTAAGAAATATGAAAGGGTGCAACAATAAATGACAAAAGAAGAAAATAAAGAAAAGAGACAAATAAATTAACACACATATGTAAATAATGGAATGAAGGAAGAAATAGACGAATGAATGAATATAGCAATTGTGGCGAAACCAACCTTGCCACTGGGTTTTGGAGAGGACTGGCTGCTGGCCTCTTGCCCCAGGATTATGGGCCATATACTAACTTTTAAACCCCTGAACCGATTCAAGTGAATTTTGGATAGGTTTGTCCCAAAGTTATACTGTTTAAATTGATGTAAGTTATATGTATGGCCAATGTAAACTCACAAAGTTGCAACAATTTATAATAAGTGTAACTTGTCAGCTTGGGAGGAAAATGCTGGGTGTGTTTCTATTGTGCCATTGTCCCATTGTGTGTTTAAATGGTGATGTCTGTTCTGTTGTCCTCACATGTGTATTGGCGATCTCCCTTTGTCCTCAGAGATAATTGGATTGCTCCTCAGGTTGTCTCCGGGACAGAGAGGAGGAGACCATGATGCATTGTGGGGATATGTTGTATCTGTCCTATGTCACAGTCTTCATTCTGGTCCTCTGGGGGCGTGAACGATTGGTTGCTGTAGTTACATTGTATGTGTTGTAAATTACTGATTGGTTGTATTTCAAACCCCTGTGGGCAGTACTATGTTTGTGGTTTATGAATAAAAGAGGCTGTACGTGAAGTACAGTCAGACCACTGCTTGACCCTCAACACGGAGCCTTGTCTCGTTATTGGGGGGATCCGCTGTATGCTGTTGGAGACTGACTGCCAGGAGTGTAAGCTGATTCCTGTTTGTCTGCTAGCAGCTATTCGTGAGGGTCCAGTTTGGAGTGCTACTTTGTATCCAGTTCGGGAGGTTTGTGTCCTACAGTAGCTGTGCCTGTCTCTCAGAAAAGGGGCATATCGCCTAAACGGATTTTAACCCATTGTCTGCTGAAACGGTCCGTTACAGCAATGACTAATAAAGATTGTGCAGAAGTGATGAATAAATCAAGATATAATACAAACAGGAATAAACAAAGGGGCAGTGACATCAACAAACATAAAAAATGAATGGGGGGGGGGCAGGAGGAGGGAGACAAGTGAAGGGGGGCAGGTAGAGGGGGCAAGTGAGGGGGGACAGGTGGAGAAGGACTTGCTGACGGTGACAGGTAGAGAGGTGCAGGTAGAGATGAACAGGTGGAAGGGGACTAGAAGAGGGGGCAAGTGGAGATGGACTTGCAGAGGAGTGCAGGTTGAGCGGGACAGGTGGAGGGGGCAAGTGGAGATGGACTTGCAGAGGAGTGCAGGTTGAGCGGGACAGGTGGAGGTGAACAGGTGGAGGGGGCAAGTGGAGATGGACTTGCAGAGGGGGACAGGTAGAAGGGGGAGGGGGTCAGGTAGACATAGACTTGTGGACAGGGATTGGGATTTGCAGTGAAAGACAGGCAGTGGGGACTGGTTTTGGGGGACAGGTAGAGGGAGACAGGCGGATGAGGACAGATGGAGAGGGACAGGCAGAGGTAGGCACATGAAGGGGACTGGTGGAGGCGGACAGGTGTGGGGGGGGGCTGATGTAGACAGACGGAGGGGGACAGACAGAGAAACATGAATTTTAATTTCACTCACAGCACAGTGAGGAGAAAACACAGAGATATTTCCCTTGGGTTCGCCTTGTTCTTGACTTTGCATTTTAATGAACATTTACATATTTGTTTCATTGTTTCCGTGAAGATGAGAAATGAAGTTCATTTTTTACGAAAATATTTCATTGTAGAATTCCTTTTAATCCAGCATTCGATAATACAGAAAGTCTGCCTTCTGCAGTACAACATGGAAGATCAGAAGCACGCTCAAAGACTGAATAAATCAGCGGCGGCCGCGCACAACTGACGCTGGATTAAAAGGAAAGTGCAGAGGTGAGAAACGTGGAAACCGATGCCGAATCACTAACCTTGTACTGACCGGGGGCGTACAGAGAGTAGAGGGGGCCCTGGCCACAGAAAAAAACACCGTGGGCCCCTCATACACGTTCTGAGGGTCTTTGTTTGTTTCTATTCCTGAGTTATAGCCAGTATTAAACTCCAGAGCTGCACTCATTATTCTGCTGGTTATTACCAGAAACAATCATCAAATGTGTTCTCTCCCCCAAAATATTAGACAGAAGGGGTAATAAGGGTTTTTTCTACATCACATTACAATACACACAATGAAAACTCTGTGCATACAATAAACATGCAGAGAAGATACATACTGGGAGATTTCAGCTGTGAAGTATGCAAAGTAGTAAATATGGCTTTAAAGTTTAATACAGGAGGTAACTCAGGATCAGTACAGGATAAGTAAAGTAATGTATGTACACAGTGACTGCACCAGCAGAATAGTGAGTGCAGTTCTGGAGTATAATACAGGATGTAACTCAGGATCAGTACAGGATAAGTAATGTAATGTACACAGTGACTGCACCAGCAGAATAGTGAGTGCAGCTCTGGAGTATTATACAGGATGTAACTCCGGATCAGTACAGGATAAGTAATGTATGTACACAGTGACTGCACCAGCAGAATAGTGAGTGAAGCTCTGGAGTATAATACAGGATGTAACTCAGGATCAGTACAGGATAAGTAATGTATGTACACAGTAACTGCACCAGCAGAATAGTGAGTGCAGCTCTGGAGAATAATACAGGATGTAACTCTGGATTAGTACAGGATAAGTAATGTATGTACACAGTGACTGCACCAGCAGAATAGTGAGTGCAGCTCTGGAGTATAATACAGGATGTAACTCAGGATCAGTACAGGATAAGTAATGTATGTACACAGTGACTGCACCAGCATAATAGTGAGTGCAGCTCTGGAGTATAATACAGGATGTAACTCAGGATCAGTACAGGATAAGCAATGTATGTACACAGTGACTCTACCAGCAGAATAGTGAGTGCAGCTCTGGAGTATAATACAGGATGTAACTCTGGATCAGTACAGGATAAGTAAAGTAATGTATGTACACAGTGACTGCACCAGCAGAATAGTGAGTGCAGCTCTGGAGTATAATACAGGATGTAACTCAGGATCAGTACAGGATAAGTAAAGTATGTACACAGTGACTGCACCAGCAGAATAGTGAGTGCAGCTCTGGAGTATAATACAGGATGTAACTCAGGATTAGTACAGGATAAGTAATGTATGTACACAGTGACTGCACCAGCAGAATAGTAAGTGCAGCTCTGGAGTATAATACAGGATGTAACTCAGGATCAGTACAGGATAAGTAATGTATGTACACAGTAACTGCACCAGCAGAATAGTGAGTGCAGCTCTGGAGTATAATACAGGATGTAACTCAGGATCAGTACAGGATAAGTAATGTATGTACACAGTGACTGCACCAGCAGAATAGTGAGCGCAGCTCTGGAGTATAATACAGGATGTAACTCTGGATCAGTACAGGATAAGTAATGTATGTACACAGTGACTCTACCAGCAGAATAGTGAGTGCAGCTCTGGAGTATAATACAGGATGTAACTCTGGATCAGTACAGGATAAGTAATGTAATGTATGTAGACAGTGACTCCACCGGCAGAATAGTGAGTGTAGCTCTGGAGTATAATACAGGATGTAACTCAGGATCAGTACAGGATAAGTAATGTATGTACACAGTGACTGCACCAGCAGAATAGTGAGTGCAGCTCTGGAGTATAATACAGGATGTAACTCAGGATCAGTGCGGAATAAGTAATGTATGTACACAGTGACTGCACCAGCAGAATAGTGAGTGCAGCTCTGGAGTATAATACAGGATGTAACTCAGGATCAGTACAGGATAAGTAATGTATGTACACAGTGACTGCACCAGCAGAATAGTGAGTGCAGCTCTGGGGTATAATACAGGATGTAACTCAGGATCAGTGCGGAATAAGTAATGTACAACTTTTTTATGTACAGTAAATTCATTCAAGTTGTGTCTTGACCCTTCTTGACTCTCACTCCAATGGCTGAGGCTAAAGTTGCTCCTGCTTGCTGCAGTCTAGGAGTGACTTCCTTCCACAAATCTTGTCAACTTGCCGGTGAGACACTTTGTAGAAGTGACTCAGTACACAGCCTATCATTGTGAACACATGCATATTCAATCTTTTGTGCTGTTGCCATGGCTTTTGTTTGCTTTCTGAGTAATCAAACTATTTGCAGCCCCTTTTGTAATGAAAATGACAAATTATGTTTAAGAATTGTTGCTCTTTCTGGTAAAAATTCTGAGTGACATCCTGACAATCTGAGCATTAATGAGATGCCGCATCAAAGTGAATAATGTATGAGGAATTATTGTCTTCTCAACATAAAGGAACGACAATGGGGTAGAAGGAACATGCAACTTTATGACTGCATAGAATTACAATAGACTTAGTGAATTGAGCAGTGGAAGCCATTTTGCAGAACGAGCATTGACTCCTCAGAGATATATGGACCGTGCTGGTATAACCTGGGCATCTCCTGAATATAGTTACACAACTCACAAAAAGTTAGGGATATTTGGCTTTCAGGTGAAATATATGGAAAGTTCCGGCTCCAGTGATATTATTTTATGAAAGTCGGGCACTTAAGTAGAAGCAGTGATGTTGATTTCCTAATCTCAAACAATTTATTGAAACAAAAGCCGACACCAGTGCTGGGTATACCGCCACAAAATGTAAGTGTCTCAAGAACTTGTCATGTGGCCTTCAGCATCAGCTGACAGCGATGTCTCCTGCTGTTTACAATTCGACTTATTGTCTGCTGAGGCATGACATCCCACTCTTCTTGAAGGGCAGCCCTCAGGTCATTGAGGTTCTGGGGTACAGAGTTACGAGCCTCTACACATCGACTCAGTTAATCCCAGAGGTTTTCAATGGTATTCAGGTCTGGAGAAAGTGCAGGCCACTCTATTTGAGGTCCCGCAGTCTCCAGCAGCTGTTCTCTAATAATGCGACCTCGATGAGCCGGTGCATTGTCCTTCATGAAGATGACATTAGGCCTGTGTTGTTCATGCAGAGGCCCAATGACTGAATTAATGATGTTCTTCAAGTAGTTTGGGCTTGTCACTGGACCATTCACACAGTGTAGGGCAGTCCTGTATTGACTAGACACACCTGCCCACACTGTAACACCACCACCACCCCCACCCCCAAAGGCTCGTCTGGTGAAAACAGTGGCTGATGCATAGCGCTCTCCTTCACGTCTCCAACATCGCTGGTGGCCATCATTTCTGCTCAGCGTGAATCGACTTTCATCAGTGAGCATCACTGAGGCCCACTGGTCCCTTGTCCAGCGTAGATGCTCCCTGGCCCATGAAAGACAATGACGCCAGGGCCTGGTGGTGTGGTCAGGTACCCTAGCACGCAGACCACGCTGATGTAAATAGTTTCAAATGGTCTGACGTGACACTTGGGTGCCTCTCACCTCCCTTAAATGTGCTTGGAGTTGTGTGGCGTTCATCATCCGGTTCCATAGGGCATTGTTCACAATGAAGAAGTCATCAGTTTGGGATGTGGCCAAAGGACGTCCACTTCTCTGCCTTTCTGTGACTCTGTATCTCTGATACAACCTGCTGAGGACACTCTGTGCCACTCTAAGCAAAATGGTCACTTCTGTCTGAGAACATTCTGCTTGAAGCCTCAATGGCGAGGTACGGTACTGCTGATCAATTGTTGGGTGTCATCTTGGTCTCATGATGTCAAAATGTGAACAGCATGATGAGGAGGACTGTTTAAATACCAATTCTAATCGAACCAGGAAATTTATTGGGCGATTCATGGATCAAACACCTATTGCGAATTTTGACGTTAAGCTCCTTGTTAGAGAACAGCAAGTTGTGCAAAAAGTACTGAATCATTGAACAGTTGGACGTGTGCATTCAGAAGGTTAGAGAAGGTCACATTAACTTCACCAGTAAAGGTCAGAGGGCATTTTAGGTTCATCCTGAAATTTTACCCACAAGCCAAATATCCCTAACTTTTGTTGAGTAGTGTGTATGTACAGCTGGTATAAGTTATACGTCTTCTTGTATACAGTGATATGGACCATGCTGGTATAACCTGGGTATCTCCTGTATATAATTATATATGTACAGCTGGTATAAGTTATACATCTCCTTGTATATAGTGATATGGAGTATGCTGGTATAACCTGGGTATCTCCTGTATATAATTATATATGTACAGCTGGTCTAACCTTGGTATCTCCTGTATATAATTATATATGTACAGCTGGTATAACCTGGGCATCTCCTGTATATAATTATATATGTACAGCTGGTATAAGTTATACATCTTCTTGTATATAGTGATATGGAGCATGCTGGTATAACCTGGGTATCCCCTATATAATTATATATGTACAGCTGGTATAAGTTATACATCTTCTTGTATACAGTGATATGGACCATGCTGGTATAACCTGGGTATCTCCTGTATATAATTATATATGTACAGCTGGTATAAGTTATACATCTTCTTGTATATAGTGATATGGAGCATGCTGGTATAACACGGGCATATCCTATAACGAGTTCTATAGATGGCCATGTAATATATACTGTGTCAGTGTAGATGATGAATCACTCTGATTTCAGTATGCTATAATATGAACATTATTAATGCCTCTTAGATCTGCCTGATCCCTGGTGGTCTATGATTGTCAGACATGAGTCTAGGCTCTGATTGCCTTGAATCCCTGACCTTCATGTCTTCCATTGATTGGATGCTCATTACATCTTTATTTCCTGTCATTAATTAGTCTCCCATTATATGGTCAACATGTTGGTTGCGGACAACAGCACAAACAAGCGAGTTCATTATCAGCCTATTATGATGCCGAGATGAAGCCTCAATCCATCGCTCTACATGTGGCCGATTATGAATCCTCTGTAATATTCCAGTGTCACAACGTGTTCTGTACGTCACTTGTTCCAAATATTGCAATTTTAGATAGTGGATTCATTGCTTCCCTACCATGCCTCACACCGTAAAAAGTAACCATAGCCGTGCTGAAATAGCGGTGCCATACAGTGCCCAAATAATACACTGAAAAACTAAACATGCCGTACGGTGCTGAAAAAACACTGCCTAATTCATATTCCAGTGAATGTAGCTGCACCCCGTGCGTCTCCTTTTCCACAGGTTTGGCAGGGGTCCTGGGACGCATCTACAAACCGCTGTCCCTTAACCACGGTATTTACATGAAGGGTTGGGGGGCGGCAAGCTGAATCTTTGCCCAGGTGATGGAAAATCTCACAAAGGGCTCATGCACACGACCGTATATATTTTGGAGTCTGCAAAAAACGGATCCACCCAAAAATACGAATGACGTCCGTGTACATTCCATATTTTGCCGAACGGAACAGCTGGCCCCTAATAGAACAGTCCTATCCTTGTCCGTAATGCGGAGAATACTAGAACATGTTATATTTTTTATTTTATTTTTTTGCGGAATGGACATACGGAAACAAAATGCACACGGAGTAACTTCCGTTTTTGAAATAAATGGTTCCGCATGCGATGCGCAAAAACGGAAAGAAAATACTTTGTGTGCATGAGTCCTAAGTCTTTAACTATTCTGGAGCATCTATACTTCTGCCTCTGTGGTGTGCCATTTCTCCATTATTCCTATTAGAAATGAATTGCCAGCGGTCTACAATAAAGTTGGGGTGGGGGGGGGAGGGGCAGTTGTCTCTGCACAGTATGACACTTATAGAAACATAGAAACATAGAATGTGTCGGCAGATAAGAACCATTTGGCCCATCTAGTCTGCCCAATATACTGAATACTATGGATAGCCCCCGGCCCTATCTTATATGAAGGATGGCCTTATGCCTATCCCATGCATGCTTAAACCCCTTTACTGTATTTGCAGCTACCACTTCTGCAGGAAGGCTATTCCATGCATCCACTACTCTCTCAGTAAAGTAATACTTCCTTATATTACTTTTAAACCTTTGCCCCTCTAATTTAAAACTGTGTCCTCTTGTGGTAGTTTTTCTTCTTTTAAATCTTCTCTCCTCTTTTACCTTGTTGATTCCCTTTATGTATTTAAAAGTTTCTATCATATCCCCTCTGTCTCTTCTTTCTTCCAAGCTATACATATTAAGGTCCTTTAACCTTTCCTGGTAAGTTTTATCCTGCAATCCATGTACTAGTTTAGTAGCTCTTCTCTGAACTCTCTCTAGAGTATCTATATCCTTCTGGAGATATGGCCTCCAGTACTGCGCACAATACTCCAAGTGAGGTCTCACCAGTGTTCTGTACAGCGGCATAAGCACTTCACTCTTTCTACTGCTTATACCTCTCCCTATACATCCAAGCATTCTGCTGGCATTTCGTGCTGCTCTATTACATTGTCTTCCCACCTTTAAGTCTTCTGAAATAATTACTCCTAAATCCCTTTCCTCAGATACTGAGGTCAGGACTGTGTCAAATATTCTATATTCTGCCCTTGGGTTTTTACGCCCCAGGTGCATTATCTTGCACTTATCCACATTAAATTTCAGTTTCCAGAGTTCTGACCATTCTTCTAGTTTTCCTAAATCCTTTTCCATTTGGCGTTTCCCTCCAGGAACATCAACCCTGTTACATATCTTTGTGTCATCAGCAAAAAGACAAACCTTACCAGCGAGGCCTTTTGCAATATCACTTATGAAGATATTAAACAAAATCGGTCCCAGTACAGATCCCTGTGGAACCCCACTGGTAACATTACCTTGTTTTGAATGTTCTCCATTGACTACAACCCTCTGTTGTCTGTCACTCAGCCACTGCCTAATCCACTCAACAATATGGGAGTCCATGCTCAATGACTGCAGTTTATTGATAAGTCTTCTATGTGGGACAGTGTCAAAAGCCTTACTAAAATCTAGATATGCGATGTCTACTGCACCTCCACCGTCTATTATTTTATTCACCCAGTCAAAAAAATCTATAAGATTTGTTTGACATGATCTCCCTGAAGTAAACCCATGTTGTTTTTCATCTTGCAATCCATGGGATTTTAGATGTTCCACAATCCTATCCTTTAATAGGGTTTCCATTAATTTGCCTACTATTGATGTCAGACTCACTGGTCTATAGTTGCTCGATTCCTCCCTACTACCTTTCTTGTGAATGGGCACGACATTTGCCAATTTCCAATCTTCCGGGACGACTCCTGTTACTAATGATTGGTTAAATAAATCTGTTAACGGTTTTGCCAGCTCACCACTAAGCTCTTTTAATAATTTTGGGTGTATCTCATCAGGCCCCTGTGACTTATCTGTCTTTACCTTAGACAGCAAACTTAGAACATCTTCCTCTGTAAAGATACATGCATCAAACGATTTAATAGTCATTCTTTCTAGTGGAGGTCCTTCTCCTTTTTCTTTTGTAAAAACTGAACAGAAGTATTCATTAAGGCAGTCGGCTAGCCCTTTATTCTCTTCTACATACCTTCCGTCCTTTGTTTTTAATTTAGTTATTCCTTGTTTTAATTTCCTTTTTTCATTTATATATCTGAAGAATGTCTTATCCCCTTTTTTCATAGACTGAGCTAGTTTTTCTTCTGCCTGCGCTTTAGAAGTTCTTATAACTTGCTTGGCCTCTCTCTGCCTAATCTTGTAGATTTCCTTATCTTCATTGCTCTGGGCTTCATTGCTGACTGTATAATGTCTGACTGTGCAGGGACACCCCCCCCCCAACTGGTAACATCCAGCTGGATGTTTATTGCAGGCTGCTGGCAAGTCATTCAGAAACTTCCAGTAGGAATAATAAAGGAATGGCTCAACATAGTGGCATAACATAAGAATAGAAGCTCCAGAATGTTTATTACATGGGCAATGAAAGCCGTTCCGAAAACAGCAAGAGTTGTCCGGAGAGTTAACAGGTCCCCTTTAAGGACTAGTGGGTGCATTATCCAGATCTAGGGGGTGCATTATCCAGATCTAGTGGGTGCATTATTAAGATCTAGGGGGTGCATTATTAAGATCTAGGGGGTGCATTATCCAGATCTAGGGGGTGCATTATCCAGATCTAGGGGGTGCATTATCCAGATCTAGGGGGTGCATTATCCAGAACTAGGGGGTGCATTATTAAGATCTAGGGGGTGCATTATCCAGATCTAGGGGGTGCATTATCAAGATCTAGGGGGTGCATTATTAAGATCTAGGGGGTGCATTATCCAGATCTAGGGGGTGCATTATCCAGATCTAGGGGGTGCATTATCCAGATCTAGGGGGTGCATTATCCAGATCTAGGGGGTGCATTATCAAGATCTAGGGGGTGCATTATCCAGATCTAGGGGGTGCATTATCCAGATCTAGGGGGTGCATTATCCAGATCTAGGGGGTGCATTATCAAGATCTAGGGGGTGCATTATCCAGATCTAGGGGGTGCATTATCCAGATCTAGGGGGTGCATTATCCAGATCTAGGGGGTGCATTATCAAGATCTAGGGGGTGCATTATCCAGATCTAGGGGGTGCATTATCCAGATCTAGGGGGTGCATTATCAAGATCTAGGGGGTGCATTATCCAGATCTAGGGGTGCATTATTCAGATCTAGGGGGTGCATTATCCAGATCTAGGGGGTGCATTATCAAGATCTAGGGGGTGCATTATCCAGATCTAGGGGGTGCATTATCAAGATCTAGGGGGTGCATTATCCAGAACTAGGGGGTGCATTATCCAGATCTAGGGGGTGCATTATCAAGATCTAGGGGGTGCATTATCCAGAATTAGGGGGTGCATTATCCAGATCTAGGGGGTACATTATCCAGATCTAGTGGGTGCATTATCCAGATCTAGGGGGTGCATTATCAAGATCTAGGGGGTGCATTATCCAGATCTAGGGGGTGCATTATCCAGATCTAGGGGGTGCATTATCAAGGTCTAGGGGGTGCATTATCCAGATCTAGTGGGTGCATTATCAAGATCTAGGGGGTGCATTATCCAGATCTAGGGGGTGCATTATCCAGATCTAGGGGGTGCATTATCCAGATCTAGGGGGTGCATTATCCAGATCTAGGGGGTGCATTATCCAGATCTAGGGGGTGCATTATCCAGATCTAGGGGGTGCATTATCCAGATGGCACCTGCATTTATTAGTGACAAATGTTGTGACAAGCCCTGCCAAGGTGTGATTCAAACCCAAGACTCCAATACTATCTCTGTGATGCCCAGCTTTTGTTTCAGTTCACACAGTGGCGTAATACAGTGCTGTCAGGATACAGTACACAGGCCTCCAAACCTGCAGGATACTGATGGGGCGGAATTGCGCAGCAATTATTTTAATGCATTAAAATGTTGGCAATTTTGCAGAAATAAACAAATACAGCTAAAAAAATAAATAAAATGAAATAAGTCGCTCTGAACCTTCCGTATGCTCTCAATTATGATCTATTCAGAGCGGGGAAAATGAACAATTTGGCCAGTGGGGCTGGTAAATAAAAGGAATCCAGCGTGCGCCTTACTTTCTATAGAGGGGCTCTCCTCATGGCGTCTATTCTCTCCTTTGCTTTCTAAATGCTCACTCGCACTCCCACTTCCACATTGAAGAACACAAAAGACCCGCGGCATTCATGAAAGGCGGTTTAAACAATCTACGTCAAGTCAAAACACAGTATAATGCCTCATGGGGCCAATTAACAGAAGATTTCTTTGCATTTTGTTCCAAAGTTCAGGGGTGTTTAGTATGAACTAGAAAACAGTTTTCTTGTTTGGCGCAGTGGGTGCATTGCGCTAATCATGTACCTTCAATCTCAGCGCCGCGTTCTTTTAACTGACAGAAAGGCTGGATGATGTCACCTTAATATGCCGACATACAGAGCACAATTCTGGCAGTAATGCCACTCAGAGCTGCAAGCGTTTGAAGGGAGTTACCATTTTTAGGTTAAGTGCCATTGCTGTAGAATGGGAAGCTCTAATATTTTCTATGGGGTTTTATGTTTCGATTCTTCATCAGTTTCAAGATGTCTGCTTGCTTTCAGTGAATGTGAACACCAACCCCGTAATGCTTCTCATGGTGGACTCACTATAGACAGATTGTTACATTGTAACAGTGAGCTGGTGAGATGTGTCAGTGCTGGTGAGATGTGTCAGTGCTGGTGAGATGTGTCAGTGCTGGTGAGATGTGTCAGTGCTGGTGAGATGTGTCAGTGCTGGTGAGATGTGTCAGTGCTGGTGAAATGTGTCAATGTTGGTGAGATGTGTCAGTGCTGGTGAGATGTGTCAGTGCTGGTGAGATGTGTCAGTGCTGGTGAGATGTGTCAGTGCTGGTGAAATGTGTCAATGTTGGTGAGATGTGTCAGTGCTGGTGAGATGTGTCAGTGCTGGTGAGATGTGTCAGTGCTGGTGAGATGTGTCAGTGCTGGTGAGATGTATCAGTGCTGTTGAGATGTATCAGTGCTGGTGAGATGTGTCAGTGCTGGTGAGATGTATCAGTGCTGGTGAGATCAGTCAGTGCTGGTGAGATGTGTCAGTGCTGTTGAGATGTATCAGTGCTGGTGAGATGTATCAGTGCTGGTGAGATGTGTCAGTGCTGGTGAGATGTGTCAGTGCTGGTGAGATGTGTCAGTGCTGGTGAGATGTGTCAGTGCTGGTGAGATGTATCAGTGCTGGTGAGATGTATCAGTGCTGGTGAGATGTATCAGTGCTGGTGAGATGTATCAGTGCTGGTGAGATGTGTCAGTGCTGGTGAGATGTGTCAGTGCTGGTGAAATGTGTCAATGTTGGTGAGATGTGTCAGTGCTGGTGAGATGTGTCAGTGCTGGTGAGATGTGTCAGTGCTGGTGAGATGTATCAGTGCTGGTGAGATGTGTCAGTGCTGGTGAGATGTGTCAGTGCTGGTGAGATGTGTCAGTGCTGGTGAGATGTGTCAGTGCCGGTGAGATGTGTCAGTGTTGGTGAGATGTGTCAGTGCTGGTGAGATGTGTCAGTGCTGGTGAGATGTGTCAGTGCTGGTGAGATGTGTCAGTGCTGGTGAGATGTGTCAGTGCTGGTGAGATGTGTCAGTGTTGGTGAGATGTGTCAGTGCTGGTGAGATGTGTCAGTGCTCGTGAGATGTGTCAGTGCTGGTGAGATGTGTCAGTGCTGGTGAGATGTGTCAGTGCTGGTGAGATGTATCAGTGCTCGTGAGATGTGTCAGTGCTGGTGAGATGTGTCAGTGCTGGTGAGATGTATCAGTCTGGATACCAGGCTCTTCAACTTGTAGAGCATTGTTTAGACTGGACACAATCAGCTGTGAGACTCCTGCGTCTTCACTGGTTTTCAGAATGTTTCTACTCCGAGAAAGCAGAGATCTTGAAAATTGCAAGGAACTAAAACCCAATGTACAGAGCTTCAGAAGCAGAACCTTCTCGTTATACAATGCATGAGCTTTATGTAGATGAAACTGTAATAACCCTTTAAGTCTTTGGTCTCATTCAGATGGTCAGATTTCAGCTGCGTTTTAGCATTGGTATTATGAGCACAAGACCTGGAGCAGTGAAGCCCCCAATATTTAAAGGGGTATTCTGGCTGTAACAAGTCATGCTCTTTACACAGGATAGGAGTCAATTAATAGATTGGTGGGGAATTGGTAATTGGGAACCACACCGATCACAAGAATGGGGAGCCTGTACCCCATGTGATGAATGGAGTGGCAAAACGAGCATGTGCACTGCCGCTCCATTCATCTCTATGGGACTGCTGGAGATACCAGGTACAAGCGCTGGACTATCTCCGTCAGTCCCACAGAGTTGAATGGAGCCACAGTGCACATGCTTGACCTGCCACTTCATAAGTTCGTAGGTTACCATACTCATGATCAGTTGGACTCCCATCAATCTAAAAGTTATCTGCTATGCTGGGGATAACATTTTACAACTCAAATACCCCTTTAAAGAAGAACTGACCTCTGACCTGCTAGAAAAGTACATGATATAATCTGTAGTGAATGTAATCTTCTTACCAGTGTCTGTATTTGTGAGTTATAACCTCTCTTCTGATCCTCAGCTGTGTCATGTGACCAAATAACACAGCATCTTATGTGTGGACAGTCAGGCTACTTTCACACTAGATCCGGCAGGGTTCAGCAAAAACGCTTCCGTTACTGATAATACAACCGTCTGCATCCGTTATGAACGGATCCGGTTGTATTATCTGTAACATCGCCAAGATGGATCCGTCATGACCCACAATGCAAGGACGGATCTGTTTTCTATTGTATCAAATTGTGTCAGAGAAAACAGA
The DNA here is from genome assembly GCF_905171765.1 of Bufo bufo. NCBI lineage: Eukaryota > Metazoa > Chordata > Amphibia > Anura > Bufonidae > Bufo > Bufo bufo. Next base: position 12,905,154 of record NC_053391.1, read on the forward strand.
TCCGTCCCCATTGACTTGCATTGTGGGTCATGATGGATCCGTCTTGCTCCGCATCCCAGGGCGGAAAGCAAACCGCAGCACGCTGCTCTCCGGTATAATAACGGAACGGAATGCATTTTGGAGCGTTCCATTCAGTTCAGTTTTGTTTTGTCCCCATTGACAATGAATGGGGACAAAACCGAAGCAGTTTTTTCCAGTATTGAGACCCTATGACGGATCTCAATACCGGAAAATATTAACGCTAGTGTGAAAGTAGCCTTAGCCGGTTTCTCTATGTATTCCTATGGGAGCCTTACTCTTAGTCTCAGGAATGAATGGAGAAGAAACCGACTTCCTGTCCTGTGTTAGTTGGAAATCAGAGAGTTGGTCTCATGACACAGCTGAGGATCAGACGGGAGGGGATAACTCACAAATACAGTGTTAAGAAGATTACCTTCACTACAGATTACATCATGTACCTTTCTAGAAGGTCAGAGAATAAACATTTTTGCGGGAGTTCATCTTTACGTGAACTAAGCTCCCATTGGTATCTCAGATAAAACCAGTATACAATTATAGGAAGGTACTGTATCTTCTTGAGACCTCATTGATCTAGTTGCTGTGACATCATTAGCCATCACTTCAGCTGCTGTAACATCACTAGCCATCATTTCCCCTGCTGTGACATCACTATTGGTAATTTCTCCTGCTGTGACATCACTATTGGTAATTCTTCCTGCTGTGACATCACTATTGGTAATTTCTCCTGCTGTGACATCACTATTGGTAATTTCTCCTGCTGTGACATCACTATTGGTAATTCTTCCTGCTGTGACATCACTATTGGTAATTCTTCCTGCTGTGACATCACTATTGGTAATTTCTCATGCTGTGACATCACTATTGGTAATTCTTCCTGCTGTGACATCACTATTGGTAATTTCTCCTGCTGTGACATCACTATTGGTAATTTCTCCTGCTGTGACATCACTATTGGTAATTCTTCCTGCTGTGACATCACTATTGGTAATTTCTCCTGCTGTGACATCACTATTGGTAATTCTCCCTGCTGTGACGTCACTATTGGTAATTTCTCCTGCTGTGACATCACTATTGGTAATTCTTCCTGCTGTGACATCACTATTGGTAATTTCTCCTGCTGTGACATCACTATTGGTAATTTCTCCTGCTGTGACATCACTATTGGTAATTCTTCCTGCTGTGACATCACTATTAGTAATTTCTCCTGCTGTGACATCACTATTGGTAATTCTTCCTGCTGTGACATCACTATTGGTAATTCTTCCTGCTGTGACATCACTATTGGTAATTCTTCCTGCTGTGACATCACTATTGGTAATTCTTCCTGCTGTGACATCACTATTGGTAATTTCTCATGCTGTGACATCACTATTGGTAATTCTTCCTGCTGTGACATCACTATTGGTAATTTATCCTGCTGTGACATCACTATTGGTAATTTCTCCTGCTGTGACATCACTATTGGTAATTCTTCCTGCTGTGACATCACTATTCGTAATTTCTCCTGCTGTGACATCACTATTGGTAATTCTTCCTGCTGTGACATCACTATTGGTAATTTCTCCTGCTGTGACATCACTATTGGTAATTCTTCCTGCTGTGACATCACTATTGGTAATTCTTCCTGCTGTGACATCACTATTGGTAATTTCTCATGCTGTGACATCACTATTGGTAATTCTTCCTGCTGTGACATCACTATTGGTAATTTATCCTGCTGTGACATCACTATTGGTAATTTATCCTGCTGTGACATTACTATTGGTAATTCTTCCTGCTGTGACATCACTATTCGTAATTTCTCCTGCTGTGACATCACTATTGGTAATTCTTCCTGCTGTGACATCACTATTGGTAATTTCTCCTGCTGTGACATCACTATTGGTAATTCTTCCTGCTGTGACATCACTATTGGTAATTTCTCCTGCTGTGAAATCACTATTGGTAATTCTTCCTGCTGTGACATCACTATTGGTAATTTATCCTGCTGTGGCATCACTATTGGTAATTTCCCCTGCTGTGACATCACTATTGGTAATTCTTCCTGCTGTGACATCACTATTGGTAATTTATCCTGCTGTGACATCACTATTGGTAATTTCTCCTGCTGTGACATCACTATTGGTAATTCTTCCTGCTGTGACATCACTATTCGTAATTTCTCCTGCTGTGACATCACTATTGGTAATTCTTCCTGCTGTGACATCACTATTGGTAATTTCTCCTGCTGTGACATCACTATTGGTAATTCTTCCTGCTGTGACATCACTATTGGTAATTCTTCCTGCTGTGACATCACTATTGGTAATTTCTCATGCTGTGACATCACTATTGGTAATTCTTCCTGCTGTGACATCACTATTGGTAATTTATCCTGCTGTGACATCACTATTGGTAATTTCTCCTGCTGTGACATCACTACTGGTAATTCTTCCTGCTGTGACATCACTATTCGTAATTTCTCCTGCTGTGACATCACTATTGGTAATTCTTCCTGCTGTGACATCACTATTGGTAATTTCTCCTGCTGTGACATCACTATTGGTAATTCTTCCTGCTGTGACATCACTATTGGTAATTTCTCCTGCTGTGAAATCACTATTGGTAATTCTTCCTGCTGTGACATCACTATTGGTAATTTATCCTGCTGTGGCATCACTATTGGTAATTTCCCCTGCTGTGACATCACTATTGGTAATTTATCCTGCTGTGACATCACTATTGATAATTTATCCTGCTGTGATATCACTATTGGTAATTTATCCTGCTGTGACATCACTATTGGTAATTCTTCCTGCTGTGACATTACTATTGGTAATTTCTCCTGCTGTGACATCGCTATTGGTAATTTCTCCTGCTGTGACATCACTATTGGTAATTCTTCCTGCTGTGACATCACTATTGGTAATTTATCCTGCTGTGACATCACTATTGGTAATTTATCCTGCTGTGACATCACTATTGGTAATTCTTCCTGCTGTGACATCACTATTGGTAATTTCTCCTGCTGTGACATCACTATTGGTAATTCTTCCTGCTGTGACATCACTATTGGTAATTTTTCTTGCTGTGACATTACTATTGGTAATTCTTCCTGCTGTGACATCACTATTGGTAATTTTCCTGCTGTGACATCACTATTGGTAATTTCTCCTGCTGTGACATCACTATTGGTAATTCTTCCTGCTGTGACATCACTATTGGTAATTTCTCCTGCTGTGACATCACTATTGGTAATTCTTCCTGCTGTGACATCACGATTGGTAATTTCTCCTTCTGTGACATCGCTGTCAGTCATCTCAGCTGTTGTGGTGTTGCCAACAGTCATTTCTGATGCTGTGACATCATTGTCAATCATTTCAGCTGTTTTGGCATCACTAAGTATCACTTCAGCTGCTGTGACATCACTAGCAGTCATTTCAGCTCTTGCGGCATCAGTCATTTCTGATATTGTGACATCACTACTGGTCAGTTCAGCTGCTCTGACATCTCTAGCAATCATTTCAGCTGTTGTGATCACTGTCAGTCATTTCAGCTGTTATGACATCACTAAAGGTCATTTCAGCTGCTGTGACATCACTACCAGCTTAGTTTACTGTAATGTGTATATACTTATTCTTCAGTTCAGTAAAACAAGGTGGGTAATACATACTTTTGGGTCAAATGTTTCTTACCCCTAATGATAAGAGATCTGGTCTGACCAGCTGTTATTATGTGACAAAACTGGTTGTTACGAGTTTCCCTACATCGGTCGTCAATTATAGGGATCAGAGAGCTGTTCATGTCCTCCAGAGCCCTCAGTGTAGAGGTTCTCTGTGCTTTTATAGCGTGGTGTCCTACCCTGGAAACCTCCATCTATCACCTTCATATTCTCTGACAGGGTAAATGGAAAGGGATCTTCTGCCATAGACAACCCCTTGGGTGGTAGACTCATCTCTCAGGGAATTGGGTAGCAACTAAGAGCCAAGAAGACACCTTCATGCACAGAGTCACAGAGATGGGACCCCTTATCTGGTAAGGAAGAAGGCAAAGTATGCTGGGAGCACTGTAAAGTATAAATAGGAAGTATAGTACAGAATCCAGTAAAAATACTTGGAAGCTCTGTCGGGTCTGATCTCAGAAGACCCGGCTCTTAACAGGTTGTCATTCCTTCAGATGAGAGTCAATCCCAAGAGTGGGGCTAACCTTGTTTGCTTGCAAAGTGCTTCTACCCATATGTCGCCTTCCTTAGCAGCTCGCAGCTTAACATGTCTCTGACCTGGAATATCTCCTCTCACCTTTTCACAGTGTATTTCCCGTGGGCTGATTGCTGTCTGATGCAGCGATGTGCTGCATACTAGACTGTTATTCACAACCTCTATATCAACCTCTAAACGGTTATTACATGATAATACACAAGCACTGGCAATAGGAAAAACCATCAAAACCCACCCTGAGCCTCTTACCATGTCATATAAAGACTCATGTATGGCTGAAGAGATGGGAGATATATCATATCAGATAAGTTCTCAACCTTCTAACAATCATGATGATGACTGAACAATCGTGAAGTTCAAACACAATGGCCCTGATGGGTAGCTAATGGCTGAAGACTACATTACTCTCCCAAAAATCTGGGAACAGATGATGAAAACTTATGTGACCTCATGGAGAATGGTCAGAACCCAGGTCTATTACCATCCATGCATGATGTAAACTTCTCCACAGCATTCACAAACAAGATCTACAGAATGATCTAAAAAAAATTCATTCCAGCCTATTACAAGGGATGAAAGGTGTTCAGAATAGGGTATATGGAGTAGTGGCACCAGTAGGAGAAAAGTTTTGGTCTGATGTCCCTTGCTCATCAACAGGGGTCATCGAAGAGTACAATGTGAGCATCTCTGTATATGGTTCTCTTCACTAGGAACTGTAATATTGGCTCACTGGCTTGCCCTGGGGTCCTTGGTTCAAATCTCACCAAGAACAACATCCGGATGAAGCTGTTATGTTCTGCGAGTTTGGGCAGTTTTTCTCTGGTTTTCCCAGTTTCCTCAGACATTTTGATAAATACATTTTCTATCCAATTAAATTAGCCCTGGTTTGTTTAAAGGGGTACTTCTACCATAAAAATGTATATCCTATCCACAGGATAAGGGAAAAGTATCTGACTGGTGGGAATCTGACGACTGGAATTCCCATCGATCATAAGAATGGGATTCCTGAGTCCCCAGAGTGAATGGAGTGATGGTCACTTCAAGAGAACCCTTTTTAGTATTACTTGGCAATCTTCAGGGGTCCCACAGAAATGAATGGAGAGGGAGATGCCCATTTCTGACCATCACTCCATTCACACTGGAGACTTAGCGACCCTCATTCTCAAGGTCAGTGAGGTCCCAATGGTTGGACTCAGACAACCCCTTTAATATGGTGAAATTAGATTGACAGCTCAGTTGGGAAAAGGGACAGTTGTGAAGCAACATTTAGCAAACTGAGGAAAGTATGGTCAAGCTGATCTTCTCAAGGGTTGTCAGAAGGGTTATCTTAGCCTACCACTTATGGCAACCATGTTAGTGTTTGTGGTTTTGGATCTGGTCAACTTAATAGGGACATTAGTACTACAATAACTGAAGCTGCATCTCAAATTTACTTGGACCCAATGGTCCAAACTGGTTAAGCCACTATGAGTCTGTAGACCGTCTTTTGCTTGCTGTAATCTCACGGTTGGAAAAGCTCCAGTAGCTCCACTGAACGCTGACTATGAATACAATATGCTCCAAGTCCCCCACGCTCTTCTTTAAATCTCATAAGGGTGGCCATTAATTACAGAAAATTCTGCCATTGTGCTGATGTTTGCCAGTTGTTGACAAGTCATTCCAATTATTTTTCGTTCTTTTTATAAGCCTGGCAAGATCTTTCTTTGGCAAGAAAGTAAAGCTTCGCTAGGACTTCCTGTTCTCCTGGACGACATAGCGCCATTGGGAAGCCAACATTTTACTGGCACCAACACCTTAATAAAAGTAAATTTGCTGCTTTTATAAACTCCCAACGCCATGAGAAATATGATTTACCACCATTGCATGCATAAATAGTGATACAATGTAACGAGCTGCAGACAAAGCCATAATCCCCATCCCTGTTTTCTTAGGGACAAGTATATCTTGGTTCTATTGCAGAGGTAAAAAGAATTTAAGAGGCGCTTCGTTCCATCTCTCCACCCCAAAGGACTCCATTGGTTCTGCTATCTTGAAGGTTTGGGACACGTGTTCAATACATTTCATCACAATTTTTGACTTTTCAACAATTGCTGTCCTAGTATTATAGTAGTTGTATAGCAGTGTAAAATGTAATGCAGTAGTATTCAACAACTGAAGTGTAGTATGATAGGCAAACTATATGGCAGTATTATGTGGAATCCTTAAAGAAGTGCCATTTGGATGTGCATGCTATTTAGGCACTATAGGAGAGTATTATGTGGAATCCATAAGGAAGTATTATTAGCATATGCATGTTAATTCGGCACTATATAGCAGTATTATTTGGACTTTTTAAGGATGAATCATTAGATGTGCATGTTATTTAACCACTACATGCTGGACTGTATACTATATTCCACTATTATGTTAAATCTTTAAAGAGCCCCTATACTTTCACACAATTTTATTTCATTTAATAGAGAATGGTGTAAAAAACATTTCTAAATCACTCCCTTTATAAAATCTGCCTGCAACCACCTGAAAGGCTGTAAAGTCATGGCCACTAGGGGTGCCACATCCACTTTTTTACAGTCCACTGCCTGTTGTCAGGCAAGATCCGTCCACGGTAAAAGAGACTCAGAAGATGGCTGAGAGGAAGTGAGGACGTGTCAGAGCTAGCTGAGCTCCTGAGCCTGATACAACCACTGCTTCTGAACATTACAGGAGCCTCCTGCAAGTGTGATTTCCCCCTTCTTATCTGTTTTCCGAGCTCCAGAGCTGAAAACAAACATAGTGGGAAGTAAGGGAAAGGATGTCACAGCATTACAGTGTTAGCAGATTCCACAGAAAGGAGATACCTCCTGCTTCTGAGAGAAATGCATCTATCTGTACAGAAGAAACAGGGAATAATATGTCTGTGCCTTTGCTGTTTTGATTGTACAAAGAAGCACAGACATTGTTTTGAAAACTCAGATATGTTTTAAGAAAGTATTAGGCTACTTTCACACTAGTGGCATGGACGTCCGGCAGGCTGTTCCGTCGGGTGAACAGCCTGTCGGATCCTTGCTGCCGCTAGTGACCGTGTGCCCCCGGACTGCCGGTCTGTCCCCATTGACTATAATGGGGGCGGTGTGGAGTTCCGGCGAAGGCACGGCAGTGCACGGTGAGATGCTTCCGGAATAAATGTCGGACATGTCGTAGTTTTATCCTCCCGCCGTGCGCTGCCGTGCCTCAGCTGGAACTCCGCCCCGCGCCCCCATTATAGTCAATGGGGACAGAGCAGCAGTCCAGGGGCACACAGTCACTAGCGGCAGGACGGATCCTACAGTCTGTTCACCCGACGGAACAGCCTGCTGGAGGTCCGTGCCGCTAGTGTGAAAGTAGCCTTATTTAGAATTGCTTGTTATTTAGGCACTATATGGTGGGACCAAAGCTAACTTATGCCTCTCCATGGTAACATACAATCCCTGAGTAGTCTGATTCTGCCTTCGATGTATTCTCTGCTTCTTCCTAACATACATTTGGAATGGAGCATGACTGTGGGACAGGATTTGTTTGTTGTTTGTTACCATGGAGATGCATAGCTTTTCAAAGGTTCTGTAGATGAAAACTCTCTGAAGAGTTGCGTTATTTTTAATTTTAGATACATTGTTGCAATGAATGAGAATGTTATAAATGTTAAGAGGTTGTCACCACAGGAAACTCTTTTCATATAGGAGCCATGGGTTTGGTTTTCATCAATGCCGCGAAAACAGTCACCAGTGGAAGCTGCGGTCAGCCAGACATATTACATGATGGTCACCCTTGTAAAATATGGAAGCCTCAAGTCTACCATTCATGCTCATAAATGGGGTTCTCTAAAGGAGAATCCCCTCTAGTATATCCAGAAAAGAGGTTGCAACTTTCGAAATGTGGAGCAAAAAGGTCATAAAAGGGACAAATGCAGAACAAACTGGTCAAATGAATGAGGAAGAGAAGAACCACTTCTGGCACAAAGTTTAGTGTCTCCAATCGCACCCTCCGCCTGATCTTTTAGTGGTTCTCATACACACCAATTAAAGGAAGCACTTTCTGAAATCCATCATTACTCCGAGATTGCTGAAAACCGTGAGCCATACCTCAGGCAGATGCAAAAGTGTCATATATCACCGGAGTAAAAAAAATCTGCAAACTCGGAAGGCTGAAATGTGCAGGAGAAAAACAGGTGATGGATCATTTCCTGGAGACATCCCAAATTGTCGGAGCTGCATTAAGTAATTGCTGCTCCTGTAAGGTGTTTATTTACTGCCTGCTCCCCGCGCTCCTCAACAAACACAATTTTGTTTGAGTAGAAATTCAAAATGTTATATTGGGTGAAAAAGTGGATTTTCACCTGAGGAAATTGTATTGAAACTAGGAGGATGTATAATTTGATATATAATAGTCGGCAGCAGCGACCGGCAAAAGACAAGCAATTACACAGTTTGGAAAACATTATGGCAAAAATGAGAAAGTGCAAAAAAAAAGTTCAAACTGGAGAAGCAGCTCATGTCCTGAACAGAGGCCTCTGTGTCCCATCACTGCACAACCTCCAGGCAGGACTGGACCCACCAGGGATCAGAGTCTCTGCACTAGGGCCACAGGGGCCAATGTATCAATCATCTGTGGACCCCGATATTTATCCTGTTCTACTGTCAGTGTCATTATCCTGTACCCCAAGTGTCAGTGTCATTATCCTGTACCCCAAGTGTCAGTGTCATTATCATGTACCCAAAGTGTCATTATCCTGTACCCCGAGTGTCAGTGTCATTATCCTGTACCCCAAGTGTCAGTGTCATTATCCTGTACCACAAGTGTCAGTGTAATTATCCTGTACCCCAAGTGTCAGTGTCATTATCCTGTACCCCAAGTGTCAGTGTCATTATTTTGTACCCCAAGTGTCAGTGTCATTATCCTGTACCCTAAGTGTCATTATCCTGTACCCCAAGTGTTATTATCCTGTACCCCAAGTGGAAGTGTCATTATCCTGTATCCCAAGTGTCAGTGTCATTATCCTATACCCCAAGTGTCAGTGTCATTATCCTGTACCCCGAGTGTCAGTGTCATTATCCTGTACCCCAAGTGTCAGTGTCATTATCCTGCAACTCAAGTGTCAGTGTCATTGTCCTGTACCCCAAGTGTCAGTGTCATTATCCTGTACCCCAAGTGTCAGTGTCATTATCCTGTACCCTAAGTGTCATTATCCTGTACCCCAAGTGTTATTATCCTGTACCCCAAGTGTCAGTGTCATTATCCTGTACCCCAAGTGGAAGTGTCATTATCCTGTACCCCAAGTGTCAGTGTCATTATCCTGTACCCCAAGTGTCAGTGTCATTATCCTCTCCCCCGAGTGTCAGTGTCATTATCCTGTACCCCGAGTGTCAGTGTCATTATCCTGCAACTCAAGTGTCAGTGTCATTGTCCTGTACCCCAAGTGTCAGTGTCATTATCCTGTACCCCAAGTGTCAGTGTCATTATCCTGTACCCTAAGTGTCATTATCCTGTACCCCAAGTGTTATTATCCTGTACCCCAAGTGTCAGTGTCATTATCCTGTACCCCAAGTGTCAGTGTCATTATCCTGTACCCCAAGTGTCAGTGTCATTATCCTGTACCCCAAGTGTTATTATCCTGTACCCCAAGTGGAAGTGTCATTATCCTGTACCCCACGTGTTGGTGTCATTATCCTATACCCCAAGTGCCAGTGTCATTTTCCTGTACCCCGAGTGTCAGTGTCATTATCCTGTACCCCGAGTGTCAGTGTCATTATCCTGTACCCCAAGTGTCAGTGTCATTATCCTGCAACTCAAGTGTCAGTGTCATTGTCCTGTACCCCAAGTGTCAGTGTCATTATCCTGTACCCCAAGTGTCAGTGTCATTATCCTGTACCCTAAGTGTCATTATCCTGTACCCCAAGTGTTATTATCCTGTACCCCAAGTGTCAGTGTCATTATCCTGTACCCCAAGTGGAAGTGTCATTATCCTGTACCCCAAGTGTCAGTGTCATTATCCTGTACCCCAAGTGTCAGTGTCATTATCCTCTCCCCCGAGTGTCAGTGTCATTATCCTGTACCCCGAGTGTCAGTGTCATTATCCTGCAACTCAAGTGTCAGTGTCATTGTCCTGTACCCCAAGTGTCAGTGTCATTATCCTGTACCCCAAGTGTCAGTGTCATTATCCTGTACCCTAAGTGTCATTATCCTGTACCCCAAGTGTTATTATCCTGTACCCCAAGTGTCAGTGTCATTATCCTGTACCCCAAGTGTCAGTGTCATTATCCTGTACCCCAAGTGTCAGTGTCATTATCCTGTACCCCAAGTGTTATTATCCTGTACCCCAAGTGGAAGTGTCATTATCCTGTACCCCACGTGTTGGTGTCACTATCCTGTACCCCAAGTGTCAGTGTCATTATCCTGTACCCCAAGTGTCAGTGTCATTATCCTGTACCCCAAGTGTCAGTGTCATTATCCTGTTCCCCAAGTGTCGGTGTCATTATCCTGTACCCCAAATGTCAGTGTCATTATCCTGTACCCCAAGTGTCAGTGTCATTATCCTGTACCCCAAGTGTCAGTGTCATTATCCTGTACCCCGAGTGTCAGTGTCATTCACCTGTTCCCCGAGTGTCGGTGTCATTATCCTGTACCCCAAGTGTCAGTGTCATTATCCTGTACCCCAAGTGTCAGTGTCATTATCCTATACCCCAAGTGTCAGTGTCATTATCCTGTACCCCAAGTGTCAGTGTCATTATCCTGTACCCCAAGTGTCAGCTTCATTATCCTGTACCCCAAGTGTTATTATCCTGTACCCCAAGTGTCAGTGTCATTATCCTGTACCCCAAAGTGTCAGTGTCATTATCCTGTACCCTAAGTGTCATTATCCTGTACCCCAAGTGTTATTATCCTGTACCCGAAGTGGAAGTGTCATTATCCTGTACCCCAAGTGTCAGTGTCATTATCCTGTACCTCTAGTGTCAGTGTCATTATCCTGTACCCCAAGTGTCAGTGTCATTATCCTGTACCCCAAGTGTCAGTGTCATTATCCTGTACCCCAAGTGTCGGTGTCACTATCCTGTACCCCAAGTGTCAGTGTCATTATCCTGTACCCCAAGTGTCAGTGTCATTATCCTATACCCCAAGTGTCAGTGTCATTATCCTGTACCCCAAGTGTCAGTGTCATTATCCTGTACCCCGAGTATCAGTGTCATTATCCTGTACCCCGAGTGTCAGTGTCATTATCCTGTACCCCAAGTGTCAGTGTCATTATCCTGTTCCCCAAGTGTCGGTGTCATTATCCTGTACCCCAAATGTCAGTGTCATTATCCTGTACCCCAAGTGTCAGTGTGATTATCCTGTACCCCAAGTGTCAGTGTCATTATCCTGTACCCCGAGTGTCAGTGTCATTCACCTGTTCCCCGAGTATCGGTGTCATTATCCTGTACCCCAAGTGTCAGTGTCATTATCCTGTACCCCAAGTGTCAGTGTCATTATCCTATACCCCAAGTGTCAGCGTCATTATCCTGTACCCCGAGTGTCAGAGTCATTATCCTGTACCCTAAGTGTCATTATCCTGTACCCCAAGTGTTATTATCCTGTACCCCAAGTGGAAGTGTCATTATCCTGTACCCCAAGTGTCAGTGTCATTATCCTGTACCCCGAGTGTCAGTGTCATTCACCTGTTCCCCGAGTGTCGGTGTCATTATCCTGTACCCCAAGTGTCAGTGTCATTATCCTGTACCCCAAGTGTCAGTGTCATTATCCTATACCCCAAGTGTCAGTGTCATTATCCTGTACCCCAAGTGTCAGTGTCATTATCCTGTACCCCAAGTGTCAGCTTCATTATCCTGTACCCCAAGTGTTATTATCCTGTACCCCAAGTGTCAGTGTCATTATCCTGTACCCCAAGTGTCAGTGTCATTATCCTGTACCCTAAGTGTCATTATCCTGTACCCCAAGTGTTATTATCCTGTACCCCAAGTGGAAGTGTCATTATCCTGTACCCCAAGTGTCAGTGTCATTATCCTGTACCTCTAGTGTCAGTGTCATTATCCTGTACCCCAAGTGTCAGTGTCATTATCCTGTACCCCAAGTGTCAGTGTCACTATCCTGTACCCCAAGTGTCGGTGTCACTATCCTGTACCCCAAGTGTCAGTGTCATTATCCTGTACCCCAAGTGTCAGTGTCATTATCCTATACCCCAAGTGTCAGTGTCATTATCCTGTACCCCAAGTGTCAGTGTCATTATCCTGTACCCCAAGTGTCAGTGTCATTATCCTGTACCCCGAGTGTCAGTGTCATTATCCTGTACCCCAAGTGTCAGTGTCATTATCCTGTTCCCCAAGTGTCGGTGTCATTATCCTGTACCCCAAATGTCAGTGTCATTATCCTGTACCCCAAGTGTCAGTGTCATTATCCTGTACCCCAAGTGTCAGTGTCATTATCCTATACCCTAAGTGTCATTATCCTGTACCCCAAGTGTTATTATCCTGTACCCCAAGTGGAAGTGTCATTATCCTGTACCCCAAGTGTCAGTGTCATTATCCTGTACCTCTAGTGTCAGTGTCATTATCCTGTACCCCAAGTGTCAGTGTCATTATCCTGTACCCCAAGTGTCAGTGTCATTATCCTATACCCCAAGTGTCAGTGTCATTATCCTGTACCCCAAGTGTCAGTGTCATTATCCTGTACCCCAAGTGTTAGTGTCATTATCCTGTACCCCGAGTGTCAGTGTCATTATCCTGTACCCCAAGTGTCGGTGTCATTATCCTGTACCCCAAGTGTCAGTGTCATTATCCTGTTCCCCAAGTGTCGGTGTCATTATCCTGTACCCCGAGTGTCAGTGTCATTATCCTGTACCCCAAGTGTCAGTTTATTACTGTCTGATATGAAATATCTTTTAGTAATACTCACAGAAGAATTTTTAAGCTGCAAGAATACATAGAAAATCTTTTTCCACAACAAATAGATCATACATCATCCCCTTCAAACTGCTCCTCATCCTCCCAGCAGGGTCCCTTGGATTGGCCATAACTGCCAGATCTGTTCGCCTGCCACCAAAGCGACGTATTATTCTCTTCCTTCCCTAATTCACATCCCAGGGAGATAAGCCCTGCAAGCTGGAAACATTGCAAAATCATAATTACTGAAGATGTTGGCAAATCGTCTTAGTGTTCTCAGTGTGCAGTGTTTGAGGCTTGGAGATAAACCAATGATTATTTAACAGACAGAGAACTGTGTTTTTCCCTTATTAGAGCTAAAAAAGTCAATCTGCATTTTATTTATTAGATGGGTTTAAATTTGAGAATTTATTTCATGTATCAAATATAACATCTGCTTGTTTTACATAACCGTTGTTTTTTTGCCATTTAATACAGTATGTTGGCCATTATCCTGCAGTCAATCCTACTTGTAGAGAAAAACTCCTACCAAGAGACCATATCTGGTTAAGAAAACACATTTCAGTCTCCCTTTTGGAAAATTAGAAGGTACTTCTCTATCTAGGACCCTCATTTAATACTCAAAGCAGAGAGCAGCTGCAAACATCTTCTCTCACTCTGGAGGACCCAGAACGACCATGTATCACATTGATTTAAATTTAAATCTGTGCAATACTTAATTTCCCCTGTGGTGGTGCTGCAGAGAAATTGAAGGCTTGCTGCCAGGTTGATCTTAAGGGCAGCTGATCATGGGAGTTCCCGGCAGAAGGGAACATATGATCAACTTATTGTAAGTGATCCCTTCTTGCAAGAATGAATTGCCCAAAGTGGATACAGTTTTAAAGCAGCTCTGTTAATTCTTCTATGCTTGCTTAAAACCTATAGCCTATATAAAGGGACAGGAATCACAGACTTTCTATCCATGGGAGCAGGGGAAGCAGAACTCATAAACTTTCTATATGTAAAGGTAGGGGAAACAGGGCTCACAGGGTTTCTCTATGAGTAAGTGGAGGAAGCAGGACTCACAAGCTTTCTCTTTAAGTAGGTAGAAGAAGCAGGACTCACAGACATTCTCTATGAGTGGATGGTGGAAGAAGCAGGACTCACAGACATTCTCTATGAGAGGATGGTGGAAGCAGGACTCAAAGGTTTTCTTCATGAGTAGGTGGAGTAAGCAGGACTCACAGACATTCTCTATGAGTGGATGGTGGAAGCAGGACTCAAAGGTTTTCTTCATGAGTAGGTGGAGTAAGCAGGACTCATCGTTTCTTTTAGGTGGGGGGACTCACAGGATTTCTCTATGAGTAGGTGGAGTAAGCAGGACTCACATACATTCTCTATGAGTGGATGGTGGAAGAAGCAGGACTCACAGACATTCTCTATGAGTGGATGGTGGAAGAAGCAGGACTCACAGACATTCTCTATGAATGGGTAGAAGAAGCAGAACTCACAGACATTCTCTATGAATGGGTAGAAGAAGCAGGACTCACAGAAATTCTCTATGAGTGGATGGTGAAAGAAGCAGGACTCACAGACATTCTCTATGAATGGGTAGAAGAAGCAGAACTCACAGACATTCTCTATGAATGGGTAGAAGAAGCAGGACTCACAGAAATTCTCTATGAGTGGATGGTGAAAGAAGCAGGACTCACAGACATTCTCTATGAGTGGATGGTGGAAGAAGCAGGACTCACAGACATTCTCTATGAGTGGATGGTGGAAGCAGGACTCAAAGGTTTTCTTCATGAGTAGGTGGAGTAAGCAGGACTCATCGTTTCTTTTCGGTGGGGGGACTCACAGGATTTCTCTATGAGTGGGTGGGGGAAGCTGGACTCCAAGTTTTTTTTTTTTGTTAGTGGTTATAAGTGGTCGGGAATATCAGGACTCACAGACATTATCTATAAGTGGTTGGGGAAATCAGGACTCATAGGCTTTCTGTATAAGGGAGTGAAAGAAGCAGATATCAGAAGCTTTCTCTATGAATGGGTCGGGGAACCAGAGCTCACAGGCTTCCTCTATGAGTGGTTAGTGGAAAGCAGGACTCACAAACTTTGTCTATAAGTGGTTGGGGAAAGCAAGATTCACAGGCTCTCTATGAGTGGGTGGGAGAAGAAGGACTCAGGCTTTCTCTATGAGTGGAGGGGAAGCAGGACTCACAAGCTTTCTATATTAGTGGAGGGGGAAGCAGGACTCACAAGCTTTCTATATTAGTGGAGGGGGAAGCAGGATTCACTGGCTTTCTATATGGGGGTAGGAGAACCAGGGCTTTCAGGCTTTCCCTATGAACTGGGTGGGGGAAGCAGGATTCACATGCTTTCTATATGGGGGTAGGAGAACCAGGGCTTTCAGGCTTTCCCTATGAACTGGTTGGGGGAAGCAGGGCTCACATGCTTTTTGTATGTGGGGGCAGAGAAGCAGAACTCACAGGCTTTCTCGGTATGTTGGGGAAAGGCAGGATTCTCAGGCTTCTGCTGTTAGTCCTGTCAGCAACAGCTTTTAACATGAAGGTAATGGATTAAATCATGGAATCTATATCCACTGTATAGCCCAGAGCTCAATGTGTCTCCCTCTATTCTATGCTGACCTCAGATCGTGTATATTATGTGACCTAACAAAATTATTTTAAGCACCCAGACCAGCTGAAATGAAGGTGTCCGTGGCTAAAAACGGTCCCACCAAACCAGATAAAACAACAAGAAAATAATTTTAGATCACCTCCTAGACCATCTTTATATACATGAGGGCCAGTAACTTCCCCTCTTCCCAAGCATCATCTAATCTCATACAGACAACTAGTACCAAGTTCAAGACCCCAGAACAGCCATCTACAGATGTATTGCTCTTCTATTTGATATCTTGTTTGGCTGATGTGAGCTTAATACTAGGACAATCCAGAATGCAAAAGGAATTGGGAGAGGAGACTATGTAGTGGTGTCCCTGTGTTAGGGTGGCTGCAGTGGTGAACTAGCTGCAGGCATAGACTCCAGCTTGATTAGATTATGAGTCTCCCACGCTCTGATGTGCCCCAGGTGTCCAGTGACATCACATCCTTATAAGTACACATATGGTTACTGTTGTCAATATAATGAATACAATTCTGGGTGCCCAGATACAATGTTGCTATATATATATATATATATATATATATACACAGTCCATAACAACGACTGTTGACATTTTCCAGATTTCTGTTATTAAGGACTCTGAAGAACCCTTGTCCACACTCAGGCGAGCTGGGTTATTTACTATATGTGAAGCCGGCTATCAATAGAAGATGGTTGTTGAGCTGCAGTTACTCAACAGAATGGTAATGATTACTGCAGCAACACACGGTCAATAGGTTGTGGTTTTCCATTAGAGCATTTTTTTTCATGTGTGATTGAAATGCAAATAACATACAAGCATATAGAAAGCTGGAATAATCTAGATGATAGATACAGTTGTGTTCAAATTTATTCAACCCCCAATGCTGTAAAGGGTTTTAGGGAATTTAGTGTACATTTGTAATTGTGTTCAGAATGAAATCTTACAAGGACTTTTTAAAGAACCAAATGCAACTAAAATGACATCAATTGTTTTTGTAATACAGTATTAAATGTTTTTTTTGTGATTTCTTCATTGACACAATTATTCAACCCCTTAAAGACTACCACTCTTAAGAACAGAAGTTCATTCAAGTGTTTTCGATCAGGTATTGAAAACACCTGTGGATGTCAAGGAGCAGCAATCAAGCATAATAAGCACCAATTAGGCCGATGTAAAAGGACTGTGATACTCAGCTCCTTCTAGAAATTTACTGGTGTGTTTACAAACATGGTGAAGTCAAGAGAATGGTCCAGGAAGACAAGAGAAGAGGTGATTTCTCTTCACAGGAAGGGCAATGGCTATAGGAAGATTGCAAAGATGTTAAACATACCAAGAGACACCATAGGAAGCATCATTCGCAAATTCAAGGCAAAGGGCACTGTTGAAACGCTGCCTGGTCGTGGCAGAAAGAAGATGCTGACTTCGATGGCTGTGCGCTACCTGAAGCGCAAAGTGGAGAAAAGTCCCCGTGTGACTGCTGAGGAACTGAAGAAAGATTTGTCAGATGTGGGCACTGAAGTTTCAACTCAGACAATAAGGCGCACACTGCGTAATGAAGGCCTCCATGCCAGAACTCCCAGGCGCACCCCCTTGCTGTCTCCAAAGAATAAGAAGAGTCGACTGCAGTATGCCAAAGGTCATGTGGACAAACCACAAAAGTTTTGGGATAGTGTTCTGTGGACTGATGAAACAAAATTGGAACTGTTTGGGCCCATGGATCAACGCTATGTTTGGAGGAGGAAGAACAAGGCCTATGAAGAAAAGAACACCTTGCCTACTGTGAAGCATGGCGGGGGGTCAATCATGCTTTGGGGCTGTTTTGCTTCTACAGGTACAGGGAAGCTTCAGCGTGTGCAAGGTACCATGAATTCTCTTCAGTACCAGGAGATATTGGATGAAAATGTGATGCAGTCCGTCACAAACCTGAGGCTTGGGAGACGTTGGACCTTTCAACAGGACAATGATCCCAAGCATACCTCCAAGTCCACTAGAGCATGGTTGCAGATTAAAGGCTGGAACATTGTGAAGTGGCCATCGCAGTCACCAGACTTAAATCCGACTGAGAACCTCTGGTGGGACTTAAAGAAAGCAGTTGTAGCGCGCAAGCCTAAGAATGTGACTGAACTGGAGGCTTTTGCCCATGAAGAATGGGCGAAGATACCCGTAGATCGCTGCAAGACACTTGTGTCAAGCTATGCTTCACGTTTACAAGCTGTTATAACTGGAAAAGGATGTTGTACTAAGTACTAAGATTGAATGTCACTTGGGGGTTGAATAAAACTGATAATGATGTGAGCACAGAAAAGACATTTGTGGTTATTTTATTATAAATGTTATGTTATATTTGTCTGACTTACAAGGGCCTCTTTGATTTAATTGTAAACAAGATGACTGAAATGATCAAAATCAATGTCAAACTGGCCAAAACACTCAATTTCAGTGGGGGTTGAATAATTTTGAACACAACTGTAGATAGATAGATAGATAGAAGACAGATAGATAGACAGTAGATAGATAAATAGATAGATATGAGATAGATAGATAGATAGATAGATAGATAGATAGATAGATAGATAGATATGAGATAGATAGATAGATAGATAGATAGATAGATAGATAGATAGATATGGGATGGATAGATAGATAGATAGATAGATAGATAGATAGATAGATATGAGATAGATAGATGGATAGACAGATAATAGATAGATATGAGATAGATAGATAGATAGATAGATAGATAGATAGATAGATAGATAGATAGATAGATAGATAGATAGATAATAGATAGATAGATAGATAATAAATAGATAGATAGATAGATAGATAGATAGATAGATGGATAGATAGATAATAGATAGATATGAGATAGATAGATAGATAGATAGATAGATAGATAGATAGATAGATAGATAGATAGATAGATAGATATGGGATGAATAGATAGATAGATAGATAGATAGATAGATAGATAGATAGATAGATAGGAGATAGATAGATGGATAGATAGATAATAGATAGATATGAGATAGATAGATAGATAAGATAGGAGATAGATGGATAGATAGATATGAGATAGATAGATGGATAGATAGATAATAGATAGATATGAGATAGATAGATAGATAATAGATAGATAGATAGATAGATAGATAGGAGATAGATAGATAGATAGATAGATAGATAGATAGATAGATGGATAGATAGATAGGATATGAGATAGATAGATAGATAGATAGATAGATAGATAGATAGATAGATAGATAGATAGATAGATGGATAACAGATAGATAACAGATAGATAGTAGATAGAATAATTACTGACATAGGTTGTTGATTACAGACTGCAGTCGTTCGCCTCGATCGTGTGCACTCTGTAGCCACAGAGACAATAAGAGTAAATTACTGAAATTGATGAACCTACATCTTTTCTCCGGATAATGACACTATTATTTTGTCCTATTTTCTCCCAAGTGCTCTCGCTCTAGTGTCATCTCACACAGACAAGTCCTTGTGACACTAATAAAATTAGCTGCTTTGCTTTGTTGTGATCCTCTGGGCCTATAGCGTAATACATAATATAACAGGGGAGGAGAGGAGTGCTGTGTCTGACACAGACAACACAATAGAATTAATTATGTTATCTACCAAGTACAATTTTCTGTCCTTGTAAACAGTCTCAATGTGAGTCACAATCTAAATGCCTCGTTGTCAAGCAGAATAAAATGCAGATATTTTTCTTCTCTGAAGCACATTATCTCATAAATTTCAAAAAATAAACATTTTTTTAATTGTCTCCTACAGTACGCACACTAGATTGTCCAGTCTTCTGCAGCTCACTTTACTGTGTAGACTGAAACAGAGTCAGCACAGTCATCTCAGTATAATTAGAAGGTAGAGTCAGCAGAGTCATCTAGTTTACATCAGTGTGTTGGATCACCAGAGTCATCTCATTATCATTAGACAGACAGGATTAAAAATTATCTCATTTCCCTTAGAGAAAAGGATTAACTCACTTATATCATAATTAGAAGGCAGGGTCAGTAGAGTCATTCTAAGAAAAAAGCAGCAGTGTCCAGCTCTCAGGTGACTAATTCAGCACAGATCTGGGTGGTATTCAGCAGAGTCATCTCATTATCATTAGAGGGACGGGGTTAAAAGTTATGTCATTACTCTTATAGGGCAGGGCCAGCTCCGTTATCTCGTTATAATTAGAAGGCAGGGTCAGCAGAGTGATATCATTTTTAGTAGCATTTAGGGTCAGCAGAGTCATCCTATTAGAGGGCAGCATTCGAAGAGACATCTCATTATAATTAAAAGCAGAGTCAGCAGAGTCATCTCATTATCATTAGATGGACACGTTTAAAACTGATCTCATTTCCTGAGTCACCTTCAGTCATCTCATTAAAATTGGACGGTGGGGTCAGCAGAGTCATCTCGCTTTCATTAGAGGGCAGGATTCCCAGAGTAATCTCATTCTCATCAGAAGGCAGAGTCAGCAGAGTCATCTCATTATCATTATTCTCTTGGGTTTCCGCCCAGAAAAAAGGATTTAGCAGCTCATTGGTTGATGATGCGACCTTACATGAGTGACCCTGATTCTGAGTGGTCAGTGCTTGCGTTGCAGTTGTAGCCTTTCGAGTCATCCGCACACAAGCCAACAGTTTAGACTCAAAGTAAACCCTAGTAATAGAGTAAGAGGTAAAACGTAACTGAATGCCCATAAGGTACTGTACAGACCTCCCAGTTTTTGAATCTTAACCTACCCCCTCCCCCCCATCCTCCTCCATATTCTCAATAATACCTCTGCTTCTTTGGATAAAATATTTCATTGTGACAGTCCGTCAAATATGAAACTGTTGGAAATCATAATTTAAAAAAAAAAGAAAACAAAAGACTGGAGCTGTCAGTACACTTTGTAAATCGCTGATCAGAATGTTCCGCTTTTTAAATAAAGGCTCCTAATTATTAGATTTTATTTTTGTCTTAAAATCAACAAAAGAAATGCAGTCTGGAATTGCCAATTACACTCGCTGCAAAATAAAAATTGAAAGTTGAGCTTCAACTAATTAGGAGGGGAAAGTTGATTACCGAGGAGATGACAAAAATCTATTTTCTTTTATTCAATTTCCATTAGGTTAAAATTACGAGAAATTCAAACTGGACTCCTCAGCACGACAGAGGCAGGCATTTTGGTAAATGAATTTTTTTTTATTTTCATGTAACTTATTACTTTACGAGGGATTAGTAATTTTATGATTGTATTTTATGACCTGGTTTCATGAAGAGCTTCCAGATCTGTCCTCAGCCATGGACAGGTCAGGTCCACTAAGAAATAAAGATTAAAATAATGAAAACCAACTTATTGATTTCAATGGATTTCTTCATTATATGGACTCCACTGATTGCTAGGGGTTCGGAAGTCTGGACCCTTACAGTAATATCATCATTGTAATTGGTTGTCCAACTGGACACATAGTGAAAGCAGCCAATCATGGAGGATCCAAAAAGTGGAACCCAACTGATTAAAAGGGTTGTCTCCTGAAGACATCCCTCTTTGGATGAAAGAAGGATAGGGTCGTAACCAGCTGATAGTAAGGGGTCTGGTTACTCTGATCCTAGGCATTCAGACGTTATGAAAGTTTAAGGTGTTTTCTGGGATTCCGGATCGGTCATCAGTATCTGATTGTTGGGGTTCAACTCTTCCCCCCATCTGTTTGAAGACGACATGAAACTATGTTGAGAATGCGGCCCCTTTCTAATCCAATGAAATCACTTTTATCGGTCACATGGCCCAGTTGTTTACAATACAATATGTGGCACTGTGCTTGGTTAGCTGTGAAGAGGCTGCAGTGCTTGGTTAGCTTAATGTGGGCTCAGAATGCATGTGGAACCTGCATTCCCTGAATGTAATGGAAGCCAGTATGGCACCAGTTAATGTGGTACTTAGAGTGTTAGGGTCTTATCTTACTGAGATCGCCTTGACGTTTGGCAGATGGGCCCAAAAAATTTTGTACAAAATGATTTGCCAAGCATCTCAAATTTTTTAGCCTAGCATTTGCACCATAATACTTTTTATTATTTTGGCATTATTGTACTTTAGTTGGTTTGCAGAGTGCTGTTGCATTGTATATTTTTTTTTGCTTTTGTGCTTTTAGCCATGACAACGCGCACCTGCGCACTGGATGTGCTGACTGACCCCCAATTTTTCTTTGGATGTCATTTCCTGTGTGCCGAGAGGGAACCAGAAAGATGCCGTTTAGCTTTCCGTTCTTCTGATCTGTCAGAAGAAGACTGTTGCATCCTTTGTCATCCATTTGAGCCATTTCCGTTTGAGATCCGTTTTTTTAGACGGAACAAAGTCCTGTATGCCGTATTTTTTTTTGCTGTCAGATCTCAAATGGAAATGGCTCAAACAGATGACAAATGATGCAACGGGATCTGATTTTTTACTGGGTCCTGTTTTTTTTAAACGGTGATGTGAACTCAGACTTATTGAATTATTTTTTACTGTTCTGACCCCTTTTCACAAAATTTGAACTAACGTATAAATCCTGTAAGAGAAAAGCATTAGAGGTCTTCTAGAAAAAGCTGAAAACCCAACCAGAACTCCTCGCAGGACAAGGACCCAACAACCCAATCAATGACCATAAAAACACCACCATCCCTAATTCTTCTACAGGATTTTCACTGTACACCAGTTAAAACGCTCTTCTACAATGACTCTCCTGTAAATGAATGGCAATGCCCTCCCACCCGCGCCTCCTTCTCCTTCTCTGTCCTTCCATAGACTGAGGAGACTGTAAATTCTTAGGTTCACAGAGCACTTAGACTTGTCAGCGCTGAACACAGAGCCGTTCTCTATCAGGGCCCTGAATGAAACGCTTCCTTTCGGTATTGCGAGCCGTAAAAATTTTTCTAGAAAGAAAGATTCCATTCATCAGTTGCTCCAGTAAATGACCCCCTCCTTTTATTTACCCCTCCCTCCCTGTAAAGAGGCATCGACCAGAAAAGAGTATATCGATGTGTCAACTTTGGGACTGGGATACTAGTACCTATCGCAAGTAGAAATATGGCAATTTCGCTGGAAACCCCACCAAGGAGTAACGACCACACCTACATAATGATAGGCAACTGCACCATCACAATGTGCCTCCCATAAATAATGCCAGAAGACTACCCAAACAGAGCCAGCAGAGTGCCCCCGATAAGAGTGACTCTCTAGGACTACGCCAACACCATGTACAATACTTCTAGTTCACTAACCCCATGTGTAATCCCATCCTGCAGTCATATCGTACTCCCCTCCCTCTATCAGATGACTTGACTACAGAATCTGACTACATTTTAATCTAATGTAGTCTGTTGCCATGGTAAATAATGCCAACAGTACAGTGTCCCCTCACAAGCAGTGACAATAGAGCGCTTCTATGAATATATGGCTGGTTGACTAAATACAGCTATCCATAGCCTTCAAAATAGTTGACTATGACTGTTACTTGCATTTTCCAATAACAGCCGGAAGAGCAGCTCTGAGGCACAAACTGCTGCCCCTACAAGTAGAGATGAGCGAACTGTAGAAAACTTTGATTCGGCTGCCTTGCCGAATTTCAAAAAGAAATTCCCTTTGTGACAAATTACTTAATCACGAAGCACATTTCTTTGTCAATAGCGGACACAATAACGGGGAACTGCGATTGCGCCGACCCCACCGCGGCATCTGTGATTAAAAAAAAAGAGCTTTCAGGGGTTAATCGGTGAAAAAAATAAAAAATAAAATATGCTTATCCATTTGAGCGCGAAGAGGCTGCCGCGGCCATCTTGTTTGAAGATCCTGCGCGGTGCGTGATGACATAATCCTGCTTGCAGGTGTGGTGATGTCATACATCACCATGCACAAGATGTCGCGCAGGATGAGTGTAATTTTTTTTTTACCACCATTTAAGGGAAAATTGATTCATTACCAACAAAGCACGAGGAAATTCGGCTTAACGGCGAATCAAATTTTTCCTGAAATTCGGATCGAAGTCTACTTTGAAAACTTCAGATATAAAAATTAAGAGATGATTTCCTTACCCCGTGTCCAATCCCATCCTGCAGTCATGTATCTATCAGATAGAGTGGATTATAACATGAATCTGACTACATGAATCTGACTACATGTTAATATTATGTAGTCTGTTACCATGGTAACACACGGATCTGTACTGAAGCAGGATATACAAAATTGTAGTATTTTTTTTTAAATCTTTTAATCAAGATGACTCGCAAAGTTGCTTCATTTGCTATTACAAATGAATCACAGAAATGCAGAGGTGGCTGAAAAAGTGTCCAGACCCTGTGGAGTAATTGATTCTGTGGAATAAATTTATATAAATGTGGCAGTAAACATGGTATACGACGGAAACTAAAATAATCATAAAAAATAAACATTTTGAAAGAAAGCCAAAAGAGAGTGAGTCAGTCCAGTGCTGTAGTTGTAATTCATTGTTATTTGTGCTACAGTGAGGTATGGTGGATCACCGGAGCAGAAATCTGCCGAGTTCTTTATGGTTCTGGTGTAGCAGGAGTTTTGTTTAACTAAAGAAGTTGGGATAAAAAAAATTGACTTATCTGCAACTTTTTAGCAATTTTTGCTGCTTTTCTTTAACAGCCAAATTGCAACTCTAAAATAGTTGCAGACAAGTCACCCTAAGGTTACACGGCGTTATGTTGTGAGACAGGAAGCATATACTACCAAGACTCTTCTTCCTCGTGCACATTGTCACACGCCTTTGGGTTCCTGTTTGGTGCTGCTCAGTCCTTTCAATTAGGATTTTTTTTTGGGGGGGGGGGAGGTGCTGTCAAGAAGAGATAATACCCCCCAAATCCTGACTTAGGCCTCTCACCCAATTAAGACAGTACTCTCTGCTTTGCACAATCAACCCGGAACAGCTGTCTGCAGATGAGACGCTGGCTTATTTATTATCCAAGTCATGTGTCAAGGCCTGTTTATAGGGTCGAACATTGACTTATAGGATAGCTGCCTTACATCTGGTGGCATCAGAGGTGGGGCTTGTTAAGAGCTCATTTGCATCCCATCCTTTCAATTAGTTACATTAAAAATAAGTAAATTAAATAAATACAATTTTCAAAATAAACAAATAGATAAAAATTGATCACTTTAGTTAACAAGCATTTATTTTTATTTTTATTTTTCATTTTTTGAGCATTGCATTCCAAGAGCTACAACTTTTTTGTCAATATAGTCATATGAGGGCTTATTTTTGTATAAGTTGTAGTTTTCAATGGCACCATTTTGGGGGACACATAACTGGGGCGGAATGAAAATAAAAACTGCCCCCATTTCATTTTTACATTGTAAATATTCTTTTAAACTATTATTATTTTATTTTTTTCAATAACACCTTATTTAATTCTTGATTTTACTTTCTCTGATCGCTCACATGGTACACTGTACTACTTATGTGGTACAGTGTATTATGTTGTCAGGCAATCTGTTAGGCTGCGCCTCTGGCATGGCCTATTAGGCATACAAAGAGGGCAGGGCAGGGGCCATTCATTGTGAATTGATCAAAGTGATCAAAAAATCATGCACACTCTAAGGCCTCATGCACACGACCGCTGTTGTGTTCCGCGTCCGTTGTTCGGGATTTTGTGTGGGTCTGTGGAAAACTCGGATAATGCACCGTTTGTCATCCGCGTCCGTGATCCGTGTTTCCAGTCCGTCAAAAAAATATGACCTGTCCTATTTATTTCACGGACAACGGTTCGCGGACCCATTCAAGTCAATGGGTCCGTGAAAAAACACGAAGTCACACAAGATTGTCATCCGCGTCCGCGCGTCCGCGTCCGTTTTTTTCCCTATCATTTGCATGGCAAACTTGACTTAGATTTTTTTTCACTTTCCTTCATGTCTGGTGATCCTCCAAAAATAAAGGAAGACACACGGAAACAAAAACGGAAACGGATCACGGAACAACGGAACCCCGTTTTGCATGAGGCCTAAAATAGTATCATTAAAAACTACAGATCATCCCGCAAAAAAAATGAACCCTAACCCTTAGATGTAGCTATAAAAAAGTTATGGGGGGGTCAAAATAGGGTAATGCAAAGAAAAAAAATATTTTCCAAAGTTTTAATTTTTTCTTAAAAACATTAAAAAAAAACTATAAAAATGTGGTATCACTGTAATCGTACTGACCCAGGGAATGAAGAGAAGGGGCAAGTCGTAACCGAATAAGAAGTGCTGTCAAAACATGGAGTAAAAAAAACAAAATGCAAAAAAAATTTAAAATCGTCATGTTCGGAAGGGTTAATATGTACATCTTTAAATTTACATCATTTTTAAAGTCCCAGATAAAAAAATAAATGACCATTTTATAGGCTGAATAACCTGCATCCGCTATAGACCGATGCAGCAGAGCCGCGTACAGCCGTAGACACGGCGCAAACAATGCCCACCCCTGCTATAGGCGACCAAAGACTCCACGTGACAAGACCTAATAGTCACAACAATCGTTACAAGATATTTGTGTGCGTCTCGGTGACATGAACATGACACATGGTTGCAGAGCAAGAAAATCTGCTGTCATGGTGTTTTCTTTTGCCATGTAACCGGCGTGCCTGCCAGATCTCCACACACCGCTGAATCTCTTGTGCCGGAGTCTGACAGGTCCGGGTCACATCTGCACTGACAATGCTGCGGCTGGTTGGCTCCGCTGCCTCTTGGACTGCAATTAATGGAATCTCTTTATATATTTGTGCCGTTTTGTTCAATGCAGGATTTCATTCTGTTGGAAAAAAAAAAGACCATTGATTTAAGTAATGTCCGGCACCCACACAGCGTGATAAGTGCCCATGAGCCGAGCATGGTGGTTCGCAGAGAGAAGGTCAAAAAGGTGAGCCCTCCCCAATATTACCTCTCGTGCAAGGACCCGGTCCGGTCCGTAGTATAATCCAGGAAAACAACGAAAAAAATGTCATTTTTCTTTGTTTTCCAGGTTCATGTTCCTGTAACAGGTCCGTAAATGCTCCGCTGCCGTCATATAGGACCTCCACTAAATTTCTTCCAGAACCAAACAATGGAACAAGCCGCATTTTTAGTCCCATGTTTTACTGCGGGGGTTCCGGGTTACAGATGGGAAAATCAATTCTAAAATTAGGAAATTCGGCCCACATTTTTTTTTTTATTCTGTGCCTAACAAAATGAATTTGTGTGATTCAATTTAGGAGAATCAATGAAAGAAACAGAGATGTGCAGGCAATTGGGACACTTTCATTCGGCTCGAATTTATTTAGACCCGAAACTGAACGGACCTGAGTTTAAAATTTTAAGAATTTGCTCATCTCTAGTCTCTTCTTTTAAAACCCATGCAAGATTTAAAGGCTATGGACACCTTCGGAGGCAATATTTGTTTATGATTGCATGTTACTCATTTTTGGATAAAAATCGTATTTTCAATTGGCCTTTATTAAAAATATTGAGTCATTCTGTCACAAAGGGTTAACAGTTTTTCTAACTGTGTGACTGGTACTTTCACTTTCACTTTGTGCCGGTCATCTGAACTACTAAGAAATCATAAACACTTATTTAAGCCGCATTCTTATCGGTAAGATAAGAATTGAGATACAATAAGTCTTTATAATGTCAGAGATAAGGAGCCCATCAGCTCCCCAAGTGACGGAAAAGACAGAAAATCCACAGGCTGCTACTAGAGCATCTCAGCTCTATACACAAAAAATTACTCCATATTTTTAATGAAGACCAATTGAAAAAATTATTTTTAGATCAAAATAAGTACAATGCAATAATGAAAAAAATTGCCCCCAAAGGTGTACATAGCCTTTAAGCCTAACTAAAAACATAAGTGGTTCTCAGATGAATGACATCGTTTTTCCAACCTCTATTGGTACTGTTGGTCATGTGACCCTCGGGATGGCGGTAGTTGGAGGCTGTTGCTGGATCTAACTAGATCTTTATGACCATAACAATAAAAAATACATATAAAATTACTCTGCTATAAGAGACCGCCTACATCGATCATTCAATGCTTGCTCCGATCCAGTCACCCAAGAACAGACATGTAACATACCATAAATAAAGGGGACTCTGCAGGACTTTTATATTGATAAAACCATCCTTAGGATCGATGGGGGTCCAACTATCAGGACCCATACCCAGTTGGTTTTGTCCCCATGTATGTTGGGAACCATCACTGGAAAACTGTCTCCAAGAGTGCTACAACCTTAGAAACAAACTGTAGTGTAAATGCTAGGACCTCCTGATGCAGAGAGGCAGGCAATGTGGTGGCAACACGTAGTACCTGAAAAGGGCCACATTTTTATCTCTGCTATGACCACTACTGGAATGGGAAAAGAAAAATGGACAGAAGTTACATCATCTCATGCCCCATCTGCACTATTAGGCTAGGGCTACATTTGTATGCAACTTTTTGTCGCACCAATGTCGCGCAATCATTTTTATAATGGTAGTTTATGGTGTCGCACTCCATTCAAGATGGATCTTTCTGCGACTGTCGCAAAGACTACCATTATAAAAATTGACGCGCGGCACATGTTGCAGTGTAGTTGTGCCCTATGTGTCGCGCGGCCCTAGCCTTAATCAGCTTTTTAAAAAATCAATACGTTCAGGTGAAGATTCTGATTCAGCTGGGCATTTTAGTTTATTTTCTAGAGATATGTTGCTGATACTTAAATACAAGGGGTGACATCAATTAAAAATTTCGTCTTAAAGGGATTTTCCAGGGACAATAAAAAAAATAATTTAAAAATCAAACAACCACCTCTAGAGATGGCCTTGCGGTTCGCCTGGCGATCGTTTCGCGGCGAACTTTGCGTGTTCGCGATTCGCCGAACTTATGGAGATTTTCGCGCCCGCCATATTCTTTTACATTGTGAAGAACTTTGACCTATGACACATCCATCAGGTGGTACAGGACAGCCAATTGAGACGTTTCAGCACATGGACATACCCCCTACCTTATAAATAGACCTAATCTGGCCGCCGTTTTACATTCAGTATTTTTTCATTGTAGGGAGAGGTTGCTGTGTGGAGCAGGGACAGGCTGTTAGGGACACCAAACGCTAGCTAATAGGGCCACAAAAGTCCTATTATGGACTGGTATAGGTGCGCTATCGATAGGTGTGATACACAGAGGGGTGCGATATACTTATAGTTTTATAATGAGTCAAAAACACATAGATCTATATAGTGATCACCTGGAAGTCAGGGGCCTCGGGGCTAGGGGCTTACTAGGGCCATTTTTATATAGGGTAAGGTTCCGGACAGGGTCGCTCTTATCAGGGCGGGTGGTCTGTGGTTAGGCTATCAGGGCCAGAATAGCCCCCCCTGTAGGGCAATATCAGGGACAGTTCTTTGCCCACCCTGTCCTCCAATACCACATCATCATCTAGCCCAGGGATGGATTTTGCTTTCCCTCCGGGATTCATCGATGTGCACTGGAACCCCCCGGATTGTGGTCGGACATATGGTTTCTGATTTGGTGCCGCCGAGCACTTGTTATTGCCGACCACATCCATGCTTTTTGCTTAACTTTAATAATTTAATTTATTTTCATTTTGAGGGATATCTTTTCCATTCACACGTCCGCAAAATGGGTCCGCATCCGTTCTGCAATATTTCGGGGTGCAGACCCATTCATTTTCAATTAGCGGGGTGTTATATACCAATATACTTTCTTTATAGTTCATTTGGGTACTGTATAGTGCAATTGCGCATGCGCGTACGCGAAAATTATATTGCCGATATTTCGCATTGAAAAATATTATGAATGGAGATCGCAAATTCGAATAATCCATCTGGTGTCACTGTCCATGTTGTGGGACTATTTGTGCGCTTCTAGTAATTATTTCTTGGCTGCAAATATGAGCCGAAGGTTTTTCAGGTTCGCCTGCCATTAAAATAAATGGGACCATTTGATCGCGTTCGCAAACCTTCCCGGCAGATGTTTGTCCATCACTATCCACCTTCAACCAATCACTGGTTGAGGTGGGTTGCAGAATGCTGGAGCAGGTCTCTGTTGGTATTTCTAGGGTGTTGAAATGCGGAGCAGTGGGGACCAGACCAGGGTCAGAACAGCAGTGGACTAGGATCGGAGAAGGTGAGTAATTTTTAGGTAATTTTTAAGGACTTATCCTTAGGATACACACCATGAACGTGTGATCGGTAGGGTCAGATCCAAGCCATATGGTATGTGCCACTATGTCCGGTACTGCAGTGTATGGACGCTGCCCCTTGGAAATCAATATGGCTTCTCTCATTCCCAGTCTTCCTATCCCACCGCATTACCCCAAACCCAACCATTCCACAGGAAATGTAGCATTACAGGACAACCACTCAAACCAATAGTTATCCAAGTAATGGGGGGTCATGAAGAGCAGCTCTTTGTTCGGGCACCTAGAAGGAGGTTCCAAGTCCCTCTATGATGCCCATAGTCCTAATAGGTATATGGAAAGGGGTTGGCCCATAGATTGGCCTGGACGCCTGCTGTACATTTATGGTAGCTCCTAGTCTGCTCAGATTTATGAGGGGTTAAAACAGTATTTTCCCAGTGTCTGGAAATAAATCTCGCCGCTGTATGTGGCATAATCTCCCGTGAATGCAGCACTCACCATTGCTTTGACAGCCGGGTATCAGCGTGACTGGGGAGAGCGCTGCTCCTCTCCTCATAGACAATGGGACAATTTGACATTAATTTCCATTAATTTCCATCACCGGTTAATCTATAGCTATTGTCTCCGCAGTAGGCAACGGATGTCGGCTGCAGAATGTATGTCACAGCGCTGTCTGACTCGTCTCCGCTCCCCATTATCCGCACCAGTTTTATATTAGTTAGGGAATAATCAACAGGGCAAGTTTTTCAATCAAAGGGGTTGTTTGCTTTATACAAGACAATTACATGCTGCCGGCCTTGGAGACTTGGGGCCACACCCTGCAAGGTAGAAGCAAGAGCCACGCCAAGCACTGCTGCCAACAGGAGAGGGAGACAAGTAATAGTGAGTGCAGCTCTGGAGTATAATACAGGATGTAACTCAGGATCAGTACAGGATAAGTAATGTATGTACACAGTGACTGCACCAGCAGAATAGTGAGTGCAGCTCTGGAGTATAATACAGGATGTAACTCAGGATCAGTACAGGATAAGTAATGTATGTACACAGTGACTCTACCAGCAGAATAGTGAGTGCAGCTCTGGAGTATAATACAGGATGTAACTCAGGATCAGTACAGGATAAGTAATGTATGTACACAGTGACTGCACCAGCAGAATAGTGAGTGCAGCTCTGGAGTATAATACAGGATGTAACTCAGGATCAGTACAGGATAAGTAATGTATGTACACAGTGACTGCACCAGTAGAATAGTGAGTGCAGCTCTGGAGTATAATACAGGATGTAACTCAGGATCAGTACAGGATAAGTAATGTATGTACACAGTGACTGCACCAGTAGAATAGTGAGTGCAGCTCTGGAGTATAATACAGGATGTAACTCAGGATCAGTACAGGATAAGTAATGTATGTACACAGTGACTGCACCAGCAGAATAGTGAGTGCAGCTCTGGAGTATAATACAGGATGTAACTCAGGATCAGTACAGGATAAGTAATGTATGTACACAGTGACTGCACCAGCAGAATAGTGAGTGCAGCTCTGGAGTATAATACAGGATGTAACTCAGGATCAGTACAGGATAAGTAATGTATGTACACAGTGACTGCACCAGCAGAATAGTGAGTGCAGCTCTGGAGTATAATACAGGATGTAACTCAGGATCAGTACAGGGTAAGTAATGTATGTGCACAGTGACTGCACCAGCAGAATAGTGAGTGCAGCTCTGGAGTATAATGCAGGATGTAACTCAGGATCAGTACAGGATAAGTAATGTACAGTATGTACACAGTGACTCCACCAGCAGAATAGTGAGTGCAGCTCTGGAGTATAATACAGGATGTAACTCAGGATCAGTACAGGGTAAGTAATGTATGTACACAGTGACTGCACCAGCAGAATAGTGAGTGCAGCTCTGGAGTATAATACAGGATGTAACTCAGGAGCAGTACAGGATAAGTAACACATACTACATATCAGTGGATAAGAGGTGCCCCCCACCATTTTATATAACAGCTCCATGGTGTCTGGATCTTCACCCTGTGTTTGTGCAGGTTTTCTCCAATTTCCTCTAAAAACATACTGTTAGGTTACTTTGGAAAATGTGCCTCCAAATATGATGCTAAACTTGGAGAATGAAGAAGCACAGGCTGTGGAGATCCCCTATTTATTGTGCACCCCTTGGTGGCCAGGTACCTCCTTTATCCTCTGTAACATGCCTGCACCTGGGTAGTCAGGAGCCATTAATATCTCCTTAGCACTCTCTGTCATTTTTCTATGTCAAGTTGTTAAGCAAACACTTTGACCCGGTGATTCAGAACACAGCGTGCACATGTAACGCCGCGCTGGTTTACAAGCTCCACAATGCATTCCAGTCACTGGGGATCTTACTCAGCAGAAGAAAATACATTTCCTTCTAACCAGTGGATTGTCCTGCCGAGCGTCTCTTGCTGCAGTGCTCAGGTTAGGAGGACCTCCAAGCCTCGTCCTTGAGAAAGACGAGTACAGATGAGATGAGCAGCTCACTCTTTCCATCCATTTCCATCCATTTCTAGAATGCAGACAGACGGAAGACATTACTTGTCTAATTTATTGTACCTGTAGTTAACACCAGTAGTTTGATACCATTACTTATTCAAATTAGCTCTCCTCCAGAAGGAAGAAAACCGTCTCACTAGTGCCACCTGTTGGAATAAGCTAGATGACATAAGCGAACCAGCTGGGGTTAGGGTTGCCATCTGGAGGAGAACTAATTATAATACCCTTTTTTGCCCATGGTGCATTGCCGATAGACATCTGGGTCTCGTTAATAAGAACCAGCAACCCCCAAAACCCCTGTGATCTAGAGAGTTTTACCAGATGTAATGGACTTAAAGGGGTTGTCCGGGTTCAGAGCTAACCCTTATTTTGACCCAGGCAGCCCACCTGATGTTAGCATTGGAGCATCTCATGCTGCGATGCACTCCCTTGCCCTGCGCTAGATCGTGCAGGGCATGGGCTATTGCCGGGTGGAAGCTTCCATGGAGAGCCCGGTTCGTCACCGGAACTCCTGAAAATGCCTTTGTGGGCAAAGGAGAGCATCGGACCATGAACTGCTCCGATGGTCAAGTCTGCGGTGTGAAAATGGAGTTATGTCCGGATTCAGCTCTGAACCTGGACAACCCCTTTAAAGGTGAGTGGGTGCTCAATCTTGATGGAATCGGTGCCCCCTCTGGTAACAGACTCTACTGGTCAATGTCATCATGCCAGGCTTGTAACAGCACCATCTGGTACTTGCATGATCTCTTGCAGAATAAAATGGTTTAGTGACCCTCCTGCTGCTACATTTGGGGTGTTTTTTGTGATCAGAAGGTCTTGTGTAGAGTCACAGTACCCATGGAGAAGAAGAATGGACTAACCTGGTCTGGGCCCCTTTCTTGCAGGTGTCCTGTAGAAGCCCCATAGTGTGTAATATCTTGTTTGACAAAATAATCACAGTATTAAATGTGTTCACAGACGTTCTCCAGGGGATTTTGGCATTATCTTCCAACCATTTGAGAACATTGGATACCAGAGCTACACTCCCAAAACCATAACCAGTCTTCCAAACCAACCAATATATTATACTGGAGCATAGAGATGCCATAGAACTTGCCAACCCAGTTGCTGCAAAACTATCTATTGCTTTGGGGGACTTTGAAGGCATTGGATGGCATGTACCCTACAGAGATGCGGAAAGGCAATTCTATATGGTGACAACTGTCTTTGGGCTCCTAGTTAAGGGTGGTTATCCAAGCTGAAAAAACCTTTTAAATAAGTAAGGAGGATTTCTCCAAATTTAAAAGAAACTACAATTTCTACAAAGCTTTTAAAATCATGGCTTTAGGATAAGCACTTCAATTGGCTGTAAGAAGCTCCATCTGCATAGCTTCCACATCCATCCACAGGTGGATCTAATGGGTCCTCACAAGTTTGATGCTTTGAATTTTCTTGAAAGTCAAGAAACAGTGATGTTACAGAACAATAACTGATTAAATATTCTTGGTAAAGTCATTGAGACAAAATCATCAAAGAAAGACTTGGATCATTGTACCAAAGGTCCACACATAGAACAAATACCATTCATCAACACCTCAAAAACTGAGAGCCAGTTTCTTCTTCTATTCCCTAGACTTGATGTTTTTCAGTTCAACACCTTCTACTATTGGACTGGATAACTTTTGAATCCTACTTATCTCTCTACTGTAAGGTCTGGATTCAATAAAATTTAATCTCACAATGATTTCAGTAGACACGGCCTATGGCCAAGGCTCTTTGTCTTTGGCCAAGGTGGTGCAAGAGGAAAAAGGCTCTTATGTTTAGGTTATGGTTCTGAGGAACTTAAAGGTCCAGTGCCCCAATAATCATAGAGTTTATCTACAGTATCAGTAGTCAAAAAAATCACAGACATTGAACTGATTTACGAGCCGAATGGTGGAGATCAACAAGAGTTCCCAATATTACTCTGGTCAATAAAAGTTTTCTATATGTTTTGAGGAAATACCATAGGTTCTATGAGAGGTTGTCGTCAGCCTAGGTTCTCAACCTGAGGTACATGTTCCCCAGGGGGTACGTGCCACATCTATAAGGACTAGAAGCCACGTCAGGAACATTAAGAAACACTGGCCTACAGGAAATGGTCGGTTTGTTCTTCTACTTTACTATATTTGGTGTTATGTAATGACCAATTCAGTAGAAACTTTTCCAGCATGTTGGATACGGTACATGACTCCTGTGATTTTTCCATTCATGAGTTACTTGCCTGAGCCTACACAAGGAAACCTCATCTGACCTCGAGTAGTATGATCTCATATCACCTCCCTATCATTGTCTAATATTTGTCAATTCTCCAAGGGTCAGTTCATAAGGCAATGGTGACATCACTCACATTTGGTGTAATGATAGATTGTATTCATGGTGGAGACAAAGTGCAGATCCAAGTAGAGTGGCCAATACAGAAATTAATGGTTAGCCCTTTCATGCCTTAGATAGGTGCCGGCCGAGCGTTCATTGCCAGGGGAGTCTGCCTTGTAATCCAACATGCCAACAATCCAACAAGGCATCTATTGGCTAGGGTTGTGACACCCCCCCATAACATGATGGGCAGGTTTGCCCTTTGGAGATGGCTGTAGAACTAGTAGGACCCTTTTGGTGATCCCCCCCTCGGACACCTTCTTGACACTCAGAAGTCAACTTTCTTAAAGACAATGGAACCATTCATGAGATTGGCCTTAACTAAGAATTTTGTGAATTTACATGGAATTATTTCGATAGACCCATACTGTTTGCAGATATATTCCCTTGTGGCACCATTTATAGTCATATCCTGAGATATTTAGGGTTCCCAGTAGCACCAGACATGAGAGCAGTCAGACTGAACAAGTCGTGCTGGTCCACAGCGGCAGATTGGTACTCACACTGTATCTGGTTTAGGTACATTCTCCTTCCTATACTCTATAATAAGGGTCAGATATAAAGGAATACTCATGCACATGCCTAGGTATAATCCTCACACTCATATACTGGATATCTAGAACATAGAGCACGTATACCAGTCCTGAATAGAACACAGAGCAACGTCAACTTGCCATAGGACTTCAGTGATTAGACATGTGAACATGGGTTATGGAGAAGGTCCTGACTTCAGAGCTGTCCCTTGGTCTACAATCTAGAGAATATTCAATGCAAGGAATTTCATTGGTGTCTATGGGAGGATCTGATGTATCAACTGACTACCAGATTGGTTTCTTTCTCCTCCCACCCTTTGCGTCTGCTTAGGATGCAGCACAGACACCACCGTCGTCTTAAGCTCAAAGCTGGATAAAAACAACAGCAGTGGCGTAGGAAACGACAGAAAAACAACAGCCACGCAAGGAACACACTGCCCCCCCCCCCCAAGTGCAGCGAGAGAGGAGTCTGGTGCAAAGAGCATGGAGATAGACCGGCAGCTCCTCTCTGCAGAGAGGGACATCTGCCCTGGAAACACAGCTCTGATCCTGTAGGCAGAACTCCTCCAGCATCTCTGGCAGATGAAGCAGACCTCGGTGCACCTCTTAGCATGCCTTTCCCAAAAAGCAGTCAAATAATCTAAAACACGGTGAAGCAAAATAATCTATGACGATATCAAGTGGTGGTCATGTTGCAACAAAGTGCACCCCATCTGTAGTCTGCAAGAACCACGGACGAGAAGACTGAGGTCAAGGCTGCCAAAAAGTTCGCTCCTTCTGCAGGCGTTACAAAGTGCATCGGTTTCAAAGGGCATCAGCGATGAGTCGGCCGAGGTAAACGCAATAAAGAACACCCCATCTGCAAGTGTGAAGCCTCCATTCACTCAGAGCATTTGCATCAAACAAGGGTGGGCGCGATTGAATTAAAAGTTGCAAAAAAGGCTGCTCCACCTGCAGAAAGGACACATTCAATCAATCACAACCATGGACATTACTGCATTTAGCAACAGAGCACACAACACCAGCAAGCGGTCTGGGGTCAATGCTGCAACAAAGGCTGCTCCACCTGTAGAGGTGACGCGTCTAATCGATCACAGTCATGAACATGAGCACACAAAACCAGCGAGGGGGTCTGGGATTCATGTTGCAGCACAGGCTGCTCCACCTGTAGGTGGGAACCTGCACAGCATATAAATAACCAAATAGTTTATTGCTGCCCTAAAGTCCACTCCATCTGTTGAGCCCACAGTGCACACTATACATAGGCTGGACTTGGCTACTGAATGAGTGAAGTGCGGCCACAAAGGGCGCTCCATCTGTAGACACCAATTCAGTCTCTTCCCCATTCAATACCCCCTTTAGATAGAAAATGGTGAGTTGGTTGAGTAATAGGTTGCAATATCTGGCACTCCATCAGTACGCAGCGCCTTATCATTATGGGGGGGGGAGAGGGGTCCACGTTGCAATATAGTGCACCCCACCGGTAGGCAGTGAAATATTACAGTTGAACACCGCTGTGTGAACTGTTGCACTAAAGGGCGCCCCATCTGTGGGCACCAATACATGATTTGCCTTTAGTTCCACATAACTTTTTTTTTTCATTATTTGCAGCAGTCGCCCATTTTGCGATAGAATCGGAGGCCACGCGGCTCTGGAGGATGGGGGTAGTAGTGTGAGGTCAGGCATCGTAGACCTCAGCAGCTCCGGCCCTCTCCATCAAGAATGAGATGCAGCTTCACCGAGTCTACTCCACCTGCACGGCTGCCCGGTGGCACATCGATTATCTGGCCATTGATGGAGAAATCCCGGAGTCACCTGATCAGATGGTGGCCCAAGGCTCCACGTGACCTCTGCTCCTGGGCACTGCCACGTCTGCCACATGCAGCCTATGCCCATTCATGCACATCCACTTAGATTACACAGTGCCCCCCCCCATAGGATACAGAGGTGGGCACCTACCTCAATCACAAGCCTCTGCCAGCTGCACGTCCTGACCGCCCCTACCTGCAGGCTGGCATCCCCTCAGGGTGCCCTTGCGTGCCCCCCCCCCCCCCTGATATATCATACCCACAATCACATACTCAACCAACCATCCAAACTGGAGGCAAACTGATGGTATAATACCCCGGCAGCCCCCATCCTCATCACCCCCCTCCAGGGCAAACTCCATCCCTGCAGGGCACCCAGTCCATGGCAGGCACTGGGCAGAGGAGTACCTTGTAAGAAGAGCAGGCAGAGGAAAAATCCCAGCATCCAGAGACTGTGCACCAGGAAGGTCTTCATGATTCCTCTTCTGTCAGCTGCTGGATCAGTGGCTTTTAAGGATTCCTCTTCTTCCCTTTAGTGTCAGTAGCAATGAGGGATTAGCAATAATGTCCACTGCTTGTCACAAGAGCTTGCACAATCCTCCAAGTCTTGATGATGATGGTGGGGGGGTCAGTCGTCACCCCCAAGTTGACACTGCTGCTGTGAGTCCAGTACTGGTTGGAGAGTAGCAGGAAGGATGCTCTGAGGTACAGCAGGCTGAATAAGGCATGCACACACACACACTCTCTGCAGCTCCAGCTGAATGTGAAGTCAGTCCCAGCATCCGAAGCTTTTACACTGAGGGCTGCTGCTGCCACTGCTGATGCTGATGCTGCTGGAGGCTCAGGATCTCAAACTGGTCCTGATGGTGCCACCTAGTGGCCGAAAAGAGACCCTCAGCTGCAACAAGCACAAGACATCAGTCATCAGCCTGGGAGGCTGGCAGGACATGAGGAGGCTGCATGCAGAAGTGTGTGTGTGTGGGGGGGGGGGGGGGGGCAGGGCAGATTAAAGGGGGGGGGGGGGGTCTGCATGCACCAGACATCAGTCATCTGCCTGGGAGGCTGGCAGGACATGAGGAGGCTGCATGCAGAAGTGTGTGTGTGTGTGGGGGGGGGGGGGGGGCGCGCAGATTGGGGGGGCGCAGATTAAAGGGGGGGGGGTCTGCATGCACCAGACATCAGTCATCAGTCTAGGAGGGTGGCAGGACATGAGGAGGCTGAATGCAGAAATAGGGGCAGATTAAAGGGGGTGTCTGGATGCACCAGATATCAGTCATCAGCCTGGGAGGCTGGCAGGACATGAGGAGGCTGCATGCAGAAGTGTGTGTGTGTGTGTGTGTGTAGGGGGGGGAGGGGCAGATTAAAGGGGTGGGGGGGGGTCTGCATGCACCAGACATCAGTCATCAGTCTAGGAGGCTGGCAGGACATGAGGAGGCTGCATGCAGAAGGGGGGGGGGGGGGCAGATTAAAGGGGGGGGGGTCTGGAAGCACCAGATATCAGTCATCTGCCTGGGAGGCTGGCAGGACATGAGGAGGCTGCATGCAGAAGAGGGGGCGGGGGAGGATTAAAGGGGGGGGGGGGGGGTCTGGATGCACCAGATATCAGTCATCAGCCTGGGAGGCTGGCAGGACATGAGGAGGCTGCATGCAGAAGTGTGTGTGTGTGTGTGGGGGGGGGGGGGGGGCGCAGATTAAAGGGGGGGGGTCTGTATGCACCAGACATCAGTCATCAGCCTGGGAGGCTGGCAGGACATGAGGAGGCTGCATGCAGAAGTGTGTGTGTGTGTGTGTGTGTGGGGGGGGGCGCAGATTGGGGGGGCGCAGATTAAAGGGGGGGGGGGTCTGTATGCACCAGACATCAGTCATCAGCCTGGGAGGCTGGCAGGACATGAGGAGGCTGCATGCAGAAGTGTGTGTGTGGGGGGGGGGGGGGGCACAGATTGGGGGGGCGCAGATTAAAGGGGGGGGGGTCTGCATGCACCAGACATCAGTCATCAGTCTAGGAGGGTGGCAGGACATGAGGAGGCTGCATGCAGAAGTGTGTGTGTGTGTGTGTGTGTGTGTAGGGGGGGAGGGGCAGATTAAAGGGGTGGGGGGGGGGTCTGCATGCACCAGACATCAGTCATCAGTCTAGGAGGCTGGCAGGACATGAGGAGGCTGCATGCAGAAGGGGGGGGGGGGCAGATTAAAGGGGGGGGGGGGGGTCTGGATGCACCAGATATCAGTAGGACATGAGGAGGCTGCATGCAGAAGTGGGGGGAGGATTAAAAGGGGGGGGGGGTCTATAATTACACTTATTTTATTGTATCTAGGAAGATGTGCAACTTTCTAAGATATTCTGTGTTTCAATTCTTTACAGTTGTTTCAAGATCACTGCTTGCTGCCAGTGACTGGTAACCTTTTTGTTTACAGCTGGAAACCCTTTGCAGGCCCAGTGCTTCTCACGGCTGGGGGTTTGTTACAGTGCAGCAGAATGATTCTGCAGTCTTAAGAGTTTGCTACAATGTATCAAAGTAGAGGAGGAGGAGGAGCTTTTATCTCCCAGCGAAGAATCTACACTGGTGGATACCAATGTAACAAACCTGAGGGGGGGGGGGGGCAATGTAAACCAGAAGGTTCCCATTCACTGGGAGCAAGCAGAGGTCTTGACAATGGTGTAGAACTTTTTATTATGCACTCACCACTGATTAACCCATTCTGGCAAATGGATCTATAGTTAGGTCCAGTAGATTGCATGGATACAGGAGGTGTGCCGACGCCGATCCCGATACTTCAATTTGGACACTGCTCCGGTCACTGCTGCTCTCCATTTACTGGTCCCAGCCTGACATGTGATGCAGGGAGCAGCCAATCACTGGTAATCTGTAAAGGGTGATTGGCTGCGGCAGTCATGTGACATCAGCCCTGTCGCCATGTTCACGTGGAGCCAAGCCGATGACTAACCTACTGCATGCTGTGTATACATTGGACTCAATAATACCACAGTATGCAGTGAGCTCCACCTAGTGGTGGCCGCAGGTAGAAAGAATTCATCAAGTGACTGTAGGTCTATGCAGGGGATTTGGAGCTTTGTGTCGGATACATGAAATCTGGCTGCTATAAAAGTCTAGTTGGAAATTACTTGAATATTCGACTTAAATATAAATTACTGGACAAAAATGGACAATCCCTTTAGGGGAATTATACCTTTAATAACTACTAAGAATATTTTGGGGTTCAGAATGGTTTCAGGAATGACCCCAGTAAATCAGTCTGGAGCTAGACGGAGGGATTACAGTATTAATATACTAGGTAATTACTATGCATGCAATTGTCTAAGATTTCTTTCGTAGAACTAGTTGGAGCATCTGATTATAACTGGTCACTGCTCCCACAAGATCAGCGCACTCATCTCCTCAAATACTCTGTGCTGCTTTGGACCCTGCTCCTTTCACTAGGTAACTCTCAGTCTGTGACCTCCACAAAATCAGCACACTCATCTCCTGAAATCCTCTGTGCTGCTGGGGACCCTGCTCCTTCCACTATGTAACTATCATCCTGTGACCTTCACAAGATCAGCACACTCCTCACCTGAAATACTCTGTGCTGCTGGGACCCTCCTCCTACCACTATGTAACTCTCATCCTGTGACCTCCACAAGATCAGCACACTCCTCTCCTGAAATCCTCTGTGCTGCTGGAGACCCTGCTCCTTCCACTATGTAACTCTCAGTCTGTGACCTTCACAATATCAGCACATTCCTCCCATGAAATCCTCTGTGCTGCTGGGAGGATCCTATTCCATCTACTATGTAACTCTCAGTCTGTGACTTCCACAAGATCAGCACAGTCCTCTCCTGAAATCCTCTGTGCTGATGGTTATCACTGTATTGTTTCACAAACATTAATCTCAGTCGTCGACCCTACCCTAGGTCAGCTCACCGCTGTCCTGAAATCCTCTGTGCTGCTGGGACCCTGCTCCTTCCATTATGCAACTCTAAGCTTGTGACCTCCACAAGATCAGCACGCTCCTCTCCTGAAATCCTCTGTGCTGCTGGGGACCCTGCTCCTTCCACTATGTAACTATCTTTCTATGACCTCCACAAGATCAGCACACTCCTCCTCATCTGAAATACTCTGTGCTGCTGAGACCCTGCTCCTTCTACTATATAACTCTCAGTCTGTGACCTCCACAAGATCAGAACAGTCCTCCCATGAAATACTCTGTGCTGCTGGGAGGATCCTATTCCATCTACTATGTAACTCTCAGTCTGTGACTTCCACAAGATCAGCACAGTCCTTTCCTGTAATCCTCTGTGCTGCTGGTTATCACCCTATTCTCCAATGTTCATCTAAGTCTGTGAGCTCACCCTAGGTCAGCGCTCTCCTGTCCTGACATACTCTGTGCTGCTGAGTAG
Organism: Bufo bufo; assembly: GCF_905171765.1. Taxonomy (NCBI): domain Eukaryota; kingdom Metazoa; phylum Chordata; class Amphibia; order Anura; family Bufonidae; genus Bufo; species Bufo bufo. The sequence continues at coordinate 12,946,706 of NC_053391.1, forward strand.
CAAACCTAGTACTGTGAGGAAATTTGTAGTAGATGGGGGGATCTCTGGAACCTACAACCCTGCCTAAGCCGTCCACCTCTAAACTGAGGGGCAGCGTGCTGGTGTGCAACACAATCGGCGCTATGATGGCCGAGATTAAAAGGGCAATAACGCCGCCCCCCACCGGACACGCCCCCGCACTGACAGCCAATCCGGCCGGGAGGTGCGGCTGGGGAACATCCATTAGCAGCAAGGCGGGCGGAACGACGTGAGTCCCGGGGAAAGCGCAAGTGCGCCGACAGTGTAAGGGGAACCACAAGGCGTCTCTGCATAAGCATAACCTCAGAGCATCAATCTGTAAGAGAAGGGATGGATACAGGTTCATGCACATTAGTGCCCCTAACACAGGTTTTGCAGAAGGGCCTCTCTTTTGTTCCTACTGCTTCGGGTGGGTGAAAGATTTAAATCTTTTTGCGCGGAAATTGAAATGGCGCAAATAGTTTTTTGTCACCCATGACCGTGAGAAAATGTGAAGAATTAGGCCTAGTTCACACGAACGTATGGCTTTTATAGTTTTTTGCGGTCCGTTTTTCACGGATCTGTTGTTCCGTTTTTTAGTTCCGTTGTGTTTCCGTTTCCTTTCCGTTTTTACGTTCCGTTTTTACGTATGCCATGTACAGTATACAGTAATTACATAGAAAAAATTGGGCTGGGCGTAGCATTTTCAATAGATGGTTCAGCAAAAACGGAACGGATACGGAAGACATACGGATGCATTTCCGTATGTGTTCCGTTTTTTTTTTTGCGGACCCATTGACTTGAATGGAGCCACGGAACGTGATTTGTGGCCAAATATAGGACATGTTCTATCTTTGAACGGACTGGGATTTCTAGCACTACGGTCCTTTGTGCTAGTTCTCCCCACTTTGGTTCAGTCACATGACCATGTGGTGTTTTGCCCCTTAGTGTGGGTGGCCCTTAGTGTGGGTGGCCCTTAGTGTGGGTGGCCCTTAGTGTGGGTGGCACCATTGTCATACATACACCCCCCTCTGAATGGCGTCAGTACTATGTTAGGTCCCACAAATCAGCTGTTGTGCGGGTATTTACCCCCTTATCTTATTCTAGCATTATAATAATAAAGAATTGCTATCTTGTTTCAGCGTTCCTCTTCATGCATACGTTTCCTATTGCGTTACTGAGGACGTACACTACGGCGCCCATATTTGTTATCGTTAGTTTTGCAATATGGACTTGATGAAATAGAATATTTATTGATTAAACAGCCCTACAGTATATAAATAGATAAATAATAAATAAAATCTATTGTACATTTCGTAAAATAGAATAAGTAATGCACATCCCATGTGATATATGGAGAAAGGGGAACCATAGATACCAAGAGTATTAGGAAAGTTTCAGTGGTTCTGGTGAATAATATAGAAAACCTCTTTCCGTGCAGTTGACTGTAGGTTGTAAAAACACGGACCGCTGCCCTTATAATAATATAGGGGATCCTTCTTGTAAAGCAGCGTATCCGAAAAAAATATGTCCTGCTCAGCAGTTCCACATCACATACAGGATACCAAATGAAAGCACTTGTTCTCCTCGCAATTTATTCAGCCCTCCGTGGTCCACTTCTCACACCCAGGTACGTTTCAGTACGGACACATACGCACAGATTGTTTTCGTGTACGTTACCAGCCCTGTGGGTGTTGCGGCTGCACGCTTTGAGTCTCGCTGTGAAGCTGAGGAGTCGGCGTTGGCTCGTTCGGCGCATATTCGCGTCCCACGTGCGCTAAAGTAAATCACGTGACTCAGTCCGCCGGCAAAATCACTGTGATGTGTTGTATTCGCAATCTCCAGGTCGATGATGCGGGAGGAAAGGAAAACCAGGAAAATAACTCAATGTGACAAGTCTTCGCTGAGTATCTTTGATGGGATGACTGCTTGTTGGTCCTCGGTGTAGACCAAACGCGTTTCGGAACAACACTGTTCCTTCTTCAGTGGTTAACAGCAAGTGTCTAAGGCCTCATGCACACGACCGTTGTTGTGTTCCGTTCCGCAAAATGGGGTTCCGTTGTTCCGTGATCCGTTTCCGTGTGTCTTCCTTTATTTTTGGAGGATCACCAGACATGAAGGAAAGTAAAAAAAAAGTCTAAGTCAAGTTTGCCATGCAAATGATAGGAAAAAAATCGGACACGGACGCGGATGACAATCTTGTGTGCCTCCTCGTTTTTTCACGGTCCCATTGACTTGAATGGGTCCGCGAACCGTTTTCCGTGAAAAAAAATAGGACAGGTTATATATTTTTGACGGACTGGAACCACGGATCACGGACGCGGATGACAAACGGTGCATTAGCCGAGTTTTCAACGGACCCATTGAAAGTCAATGGGTCGACAGAAAATCACGAAAAATGGAACAACGGACACGGAATAAAACAACGGTCGTGTGGATGAGGCCTAACATAGAGATCCTTTTATAGGGTAAATCCCGTGATGGAGTAGATGGGGGTGTTATTTGTACGTCCGTCTCCCCCTCCCGGCCCTGACTGCGACAAGTCAAGACCCTCTAACCGTGGACACTCCATTGAATTTGTTGATACCCAATGGATATGTTATTGGTGAATTTTATATTTTATATATAACTATATTGTATATATATCATTTTAATTTGAAACAAATACAGAATGTGCTTCTGGACAATGTATATTCACAATTTATTGGCTATATATATATGGGGGGGACCTATTTTATCCCCTTTTTTTATTTTATATAATTTTCCAAAAAACGCATTGATACCGCACCAGAAACGCACATGCGTTTTTTTTATCGAATGAAGTTAATCAATACCTTTTAAATGCCTAGAGGTAATTTTTATGGTTTCTATTTTAAAGATTATATATAAGAGATGGTTTGATGTACAAGATCTTAAACCATCTACTGGAGGATCTAGATCCAACCCACATTTGTTTCTGACACAGCTAAAATTCTATCAATTGGGGCAGATACCCTATAAAAGGATCTCAAGAACAACGATCCCCTATATTATTATAAGGGCAGCGGTACGTGTTTTTACAACCTACAGTCAACTGCATGGAAAGAGGGTTTATATATTATTCACCAGAACCACTGAAACTTTCCTAAGGCCCCTTTCACACGGGCGAGATTTCCGCGCGGATGCGATGCGTGAGGTGAACGCATTGCACCCGCACTGAATCCAGACCCATTAATTTCTATGGGGCTGTGCACATGAGCGGTGATTTTCACGCATCACATGTGCTTTGCGATAAAATTGCAGCATGCTCCTCTTTGTGCGTTTTCCACGCAACGCAGGCCCCATAGAACTGAATGGGACTGCGTGAAAATCGCAAGCAAGTGCGGATGCGGTGCGATTTTCACGCACGGTTGCTAGGAGATGATCGGGATGGGGACCCGATCATTATTATTTTCCCTTATAACATGGTTATAAGGGAAAATAATAGCATTCTGAATACAGAATGCAAAGTACAATAGCGCTGGAGGGGTTAAAAAAAATCTAATAATTTAACTCACCTTAATCCACTTGTTCGCGCAGCCCGGCTTCTCTTCTGTCTTGCTGTGCACAGGAAAAGGACCTGTGGTGACATCACTGCGGTCATCACATGGTCCATCACATGATCTTTTACCATGATGGACCATGTGATGAGCGCAGTGACATCATCAAAGGTCCTATTCCTCAAAGAAGAAGACAGAAGAGATGCCGGCTGCGCATATAAGGTGAGTTAAATTATATATTTTTTTTTTAACCCCTCCAGCCCTATTGTACTATGCATTCTGTATTAAGAATGCTATTATTTTCCCTTATAACCATGTTATAAGGGAAAATAATACAATCTACAGAACACCGATCCCAAGGCGGAACTTCTGTGAAGAAATCCGGGTTCAGGTCTGGGTACCAAACATGCCGATTCTTCTCACGCGCGTGCAAAACGCATTACAATGTTTTGCACTCGCGCAGAAAAATCGCACATTTTCCCACAACGCACCCGCATCTTATCCGGGCCAAAAACATGACGCCCATGTGAAAGAGGACTAATACTCTTGGTATCTATGGTTCCCCTTTCTCCATATATCACATGTGATGTGCATTACTTATTGATCTGAGAGCTCATTCTATTTTATGAAATGTACAATAGATTTTATTTATTATTTATCTATTTATATACTGTAGGGCTGTTTAATCAAGAAATATTCTATTTGATCAAGTCCATATTGCACTAGATATTTTGTATGCCCTCCATTATACTTTTTTTACTTCTTAATCAATGTCTTGAAGGGGCTGTCCTACAAAAAAATATTCTACATTTTTCAAACCAGCACCTGGATCTGAATATTTTTTGTAATTGCATGTAATAGCGCCACCTGCTGTTTGTACTTTTCTTTATTTCTCTGTCCACCTCACTAAGGTGGAAGCACATGCTTAGTTCCATGCTTCAACTAGCTGCACCATACATGACATGCCCTCTGAGAAAGGACATGCTCCCTGAGCTGCCAGCTTGAAATAATTCTAGCAGAGCAACTGGAGCAATGAATGGGTAGATCTCTGGATCCATGCGTGGAACAGGGCTGGTCCCAAGAGACCGGCATGTACTATATCAGATTTTCATTTTTTTACATTAATCACTTTAATATAATGCATGGGTGTACATACATAGAGGCAGCCCATGAGAAGAGGCCAGGGTAGCCTAATGACAGCCTGACCAGCATCCCCCCCAGGGGTCTGATGAGAAAAAATGAATCTGAATAGACCACACCTATACCTTACCATGGATATAACTTCAATTGTCTATACACAGATGGGACCAGGAACAATGGTAGTTTGAGGTACCAAAGTGTTACCCCTTTTTGTCCTTCATATGATTGTGTCCCAGGATTATAGGAATTCCGAGCGGTGTGGTGCGGCCCCAATAGTTTTCTGTGTGTGTCATGGTGCTCCTACCTGGATACCATCGCTCCCCAGGGTTAGGCTCCGAACCAATAAAGGGGAGAGTAATGGTGGAGGTGAAGAAATAGTCGAGTCCAGACTTTTATAAAGTTCCACAGCTTTACTTGAATCAACTTGCATCCCTACAAGAAGTGATGTTTCTCTTGGTTTCAGCAGGTTTTGGCATAAACTGGCAGGCAAACTTAAATCTCTCTGCTTTAAACTTGATTTTGGTCTGGTCGCTGGACTTTAGGGCTGTTCTGGTACCTTTGGAGTGGAATACCTTTGGCTGTTGAACCCCTCGCAATATTCTTACTGTGAATCGATAAGGAGTCATGATGCTCTAAGAGCTGCTTCCCTATGGAGAGACTCCTGTATCAGGAGGGGGGCCTCCCCTCGTTGTTATATCTTGACATGTCTGCTTCCAACACTAGCATCCACTAAGACTGATCTAAGAATGAATAAACACTTCTTGCAGCCCCTCCCATTGGTAGGAAGCAAGACTAGCCCACTTCTGCCCAAAAGGAGGAGAATGAAATGGTAAGTCCCATTCTATCTAAAGATCTCTCTGCCATATACACTGCCACCTGCTGGACAACCAGGCATATTACATGAACATAACAGTTTCATAGCAAGATTATGAATGCACAGTATAGGAGGACCTGGACTAAATACAGAGATGACATCATTGTTAACCATTAGAGACAGTAGCAGGGTGAAGGAATGGTAGTACCACTCTGGGGTACTTCAATGGTGATACCAAATATATGCATTTTTATTTATATTTTTTCTATTTTATTCTTTTTTATACCTTTATTATACTTTATAACATTTTTTGTTTTGTATTTTAGAATATTTATTTTTAACTATCATACATTAAAATACCTGTGTAGGTCAAGGATATGACTGTAACTCCTGGCCCTTCATGTTTAGATGCACAACTTAAAGCTCATGCACACGAATGCATTTCCTTTCCGTGTCCGTTACATTTTTTTTGAGGACCGTATGCGGAACCATTCATTTCAACGTGTTCGCAAAAAAAACGAAGTTACTGTTTGTGCATTCCGTTTCCATATGTCCGTATGTACGTTCAGCAAAAATATAGAACATGTCCTATTATTGTCCGCATTAAAGAAAAGGATAGTACTGTTCTATTCGGGGACAGCTGTTCTGTTCCGCAAAATACGGAATGCACACGGACGCCATCCGTATTTTTTACGGATCCGTTTTTGCAGACTGCAAAATACATACGGTCGTGTGCATGAGCACTTAGGGCTCATGCCCATGAACATAAGGGCTCCGTGCCAGTGCTGTGGACCGCAAGTTGCAGCATGCGGATCGCAGACCCATTCACTTGAATGGGGTCCGCAATCAACATCCTACGGTCCGCACCGCAAAAAAGTTATGCATGCACTACTTTTTTACGGTGCGGAGGCATGTACAGTAAACCCACGGAAGCACTCTTTAGTGCTTCCGTGGGCTTATGATCCGTGCCACTGTTCCGCATCTCCCAGATTGGTGACCCATTGAAGTAAATGGGTCCGCGATCCATGATGCGGGATGCACATAGCCGGTGCCCGTGCATTGCGGACCCGCCGTATGCGGGCCAAAATACGGCCATGGCCGGGCAACGGCCATGTGCATGAGCCCTAACTGAGACGAATGGAGCCTACAGACCCCATAGACGACTATAATAACTTTTGAAGCAGAGTCAAAAGTTGCGCATGCAGGTCAGTAAACTCTGGTAATCAGTTCTTATCACTATAGACATGGATTACTTATAATCTTTATCATACAAAATATTGCTTGTCCTTGATTTTGTGATAAATTCTGGTTGGAAACCTTGTCTCCAATCCACCGAATTTACTACAGGTGACTCCAGTCAAGGTGAAGAAACATCTCAGAAACCATCCAGGGAAATAGGATTCCTCAAAGCGAAATGTCACATGTCATAGCAAAGGGCCTGAATACTTATGTCCAATCCATGTGTAATAAGTTTATATACCCCCATCAAAATTAGGCCTAATGAAACAAATATTATGTGTAGGTGCAAACAACAAGCTGCAAACCCCAACGATAGCACACTGCCTCCAGTAATCCATACAATATTTCATCTTTATTTAAAGTATATTAGTATTAAAAACAGTTACAATGAATAGAAATATATTCCACAGAATGGGTGCCATGCTGCAGTCAAGAGTAAGTACAAGTGAACGATAATCACATGAATTAACAATTTAAAACATGAAATACAAGTAACAAGATCCACTTAAAATAACACTCAATGCAGTTCAGACTCAGAGACGACATCTATGTGGTCCCCAACATGTGTTTCGCATTGCTTCCTCATGGGGATAGATATGAGTGGAACAAAACACTCTAATGTTAGAGATGTGTGAATTTTATTGTATATACAGTATTTTGTATCTCTAGGAATGTAACTGGTTAATCTTAAATTGTTACAAACTTCTTCTTATCTCAGGAGCCTCCCTCCTCCCCTTTCTGCTGTTAGTCCAGCTCTGTCAATGCAACGCTATGAGGAGAAGAATGGGGGGGGGGGGGGGGGGGGGGCAGAGAACTGTGCTGTGGGCAGAAGATGTGTGCACATTGGCTGGATGAATATGATACACACATATTACTCACTGCCTATAGAAGAACACCTCTGTGAAGTGTCATACATGACGTGTGCAGTATTATTGTTAGAATAGACGCCATTGCAACATGGCGGCGATAACCAGATGTTTACATTAGTTCACATTCCAAAGTAGTGCACAGTGCGCAGATGCTAGAGTGTTATCTCTTCTTCTCTTATCTCTTCTTCCTTTTGAGCCAATGAAATAATGCCTGGGCCTCAGAAAGTACTGCCCTTTTCTGAAGATGTATATACCGCTTACTTTCTGTAATAAAGTAGAGATTGCATTGACCATCTATGTGTCAGCGTCTAGTCTCTCAGCCACGCGTGGATATTAACCCCTGGGGGGTACCTTGATTTGGAGCACCAGAGTGTATCTTAAAGGCTTTAATTAAAATTCGCTTTGTCACTAACATACCCTACTTCTTTCCCTATTGGGGGAGATTCAGTGGGGCCCCCATACATATAAGATTACCGTCCAGTCCAGCTGAAAATAGAAGGTTTGGCCATCAATAGTCTCATGTGTATGGGAGCTTTAAATGTTCACTGCATGTTCAACAAAGTTTGCATACATGAATAAAAGAAACTTTGTAATATATCTGACTATATCAGAGAAAAATGCCTCTTTCTTCTAAGGCAGCTCACTTCTCCTCCCCTCTTTATAATCTCTTCTATTTGTAGCATGTAATCTGATCTCTCAGTGAGCTGACAGTCTGTCTCATCTCTCAAAATGTAATGAGCAAAGGAGTTGGCCCATCTCAGACAATGATGGCATATTGCTGAGATACTATATGCCGTCAAAGTCAGATAGCTGCAGGTCCCACCCCTAGGAACTGCTCATATCTCCAGAATGGGGCCCCAAAGGAAAATGCCTACCTTTTAAAGGTGTATTCCCATCTCATATCCTAGCGATATGCAATCACTGACAGATAGGTGCAGGTCTCACCTCTCGGACCCGCGTCTGGCTATTTTTTCAAGTACTATAATGGTGAAGGTCTTCTCTGCATTCACTGCTATGGGACTTCCAGAAATAGCCGAGCCAGAGCTCAACAATTATCAGAACTCATATAGCAGTGAATGGACGCTTCAATGTTGCACTCTCCTTCACTTTGGGGGACCCGTTCTCGAGATAGGAGCAGGTATCAGAGGTAAGACCCGCACCTATCTGACAATAATGGCACTTCCATCAATGTCATAGATGGAAAAAAAGAAGGGGTAGAAAGAGGCATCGTCCTGTGATAAAATATACTTTATTACAAAGTTTTTGATAGTCATGTACATTATTATAATTATTATTACTACATATGTCACATTTTATGTACATATTTATAATTATTGCTATTGAATATGTTATATTTTATCTCTATTTCATGATTATGAGGTTAAACATATACCGTAAGTTGGCAATTTTTCGTTGTTAATTAAAATAATTAGAATAAAAGAAGTAAGTAAATATGAAAGATCGAGTACTGGGGTCTGTACAAAACTGAGAAATAATCATGTGTTTGCTGATAAGAGCCGGGACAATAACTTAGGCTTTCTACTTATTGAAGCAGGAAATTATGTTAGAACAGGGAGCTGTATCCACTCCAGGACTAACATTCTATGGAATTCACCTTCCCATTAGTACGCCTCATTAGTTTACATTGACAAAATGTGCTTTCAACAGTTTTATGGTTTATTCTAGTGATCTCATAAGGGTTACTTAACAAGTCACTTAAAGGAGAACTCCATACCAAACTGGGAAGAGAGCCAATACAATGTTCTGTTTAAGTAACTGTACAGTAGCTTGTAACTGGGGCGGTTTGAGACCTACAGTGGGACAATAAGAAACTGCATCAAAAAAATATTAACTTACAGTGCCCTAATAATTAGCCATAAAGCAGCCAGATATACAGGGCCACATAGCATCCAGGAAAAGAGTGATCAACATCATCTAGGGCAGTGAAGGGTTCAAGGTCTGTATCCCTGGTGGTTTAGGGTAATGAAGGAACAACGTCTGTACAGCTGGTGATCAATAGCATCCCTGGGGATCTAGGTCAGTGACAGTTTTAACCAATATTTCTGGTGGTCTAGGGCAGGGAAAAGGTTAATGTCTGCATCCTTGGATGACTAGTGTAGTGAAGGAATTTATAGTGTACCTGGTGGTCTACAGCAGTAAGTGGGTTAATGACAGTATCTCTGGTGATCTAGGTCAGTGAAGGAGTTAATGTAAAATTCCCTGATTGTTTAGGAAGGAGAATGGGTGAATGTCTCTATACCTGCTGATCTAGGGCAGTGAAAGGAGGGGTTAATGTAAGAATCCCTGGTGGTCTAGGACAGTCAAATTACAATACATTCAAGATGCTGCATACCCGGGGTCTAGATCCAGGCTCCAGGATTGCCCAGGATCGCCTGTACATTCTGAAGTTCCGTTCTTTGCAATAAACATAGAGATGAGATCGGGGATGGGAAAGAGGATCAGGGATGAGATAGAGAGGACTGCGCAGCTGTAACTGTATGGCTGCATATTTCTCTCTATGATTGGGCAGATTCTCTGCCAGATTATAAGGTTGTGAGCTCAGGAAGTCTGTGTGGGTGTATGTATATATATATATTTATTTATTTTTTTGCATTCTTTCACAGTTTGGAAACTTCTTGCACCAGCTGTTATCACTGCAGGGAGCTGCGGTGTCTGCATATTTCTCACGTAGAAAAATGCAGTATTACATATTGCCTGTGCTATAACAGAACATGTCCTATTGGGACAACCTATTTATTATTGACTTACTGTATGCAATAGGGTAACAGGCCGTAGTCTCAATGGGGCAGGGGTCGATATACAGAATATTGGTAGATCTTAGTAAATTGCTTATTCTCTGCATCACATTGCAAATTACTTTTGGTTTATGTGAAGATGTTGAACTTAGCTGTTAATAATATCTGGTTTTATAGCACAATTTCAAATAAAGTAAAACAGCCCTAAAATTATATTCATCTCTGTGTAAACCGAATGGTTCCAAATTGTCCATTCATCAATATTAGTTAAATGACCAATGAAAATTCATGCACTCTGTAGTCTATTCATATAGTATATAGAAAATCAATCAAGTGCCGTAATATCTTCAGTAAAATCGACTACATAAATATGATAACAGCAGCATCAGGCCAAAAGCAAATAAATTCTCTGAGTCCGGTCACGTTAAGGACTAAAGGAACGCAAATCAATACACCAATACTGGGAGAGGAAACTATGTTGGGAATAATATATTTTCTGCTGTATATACACTTATCAGAAGAAATAACAAAAGTAACATAAGTAAACTTTTTGATAAATTGTGTGCTATTTTAAAATTCTATTTGTTTTTATGTGTACATTTTATATACACTCACCTAAAGAATTATTAGTGCCCCCATACTAATACGGTGTTGGACCCCTTTTGCCTTCAGAACTGCCTTAATTCTACGTGGCATTGATTCCACAAGGTGCTGATGGCATTCTTTAGAAATGTTGGCCCATATTGATAGGATAGCATCTTGCAGTTGATGGAGATTTGAGGGATGCACATCCAGGGCACGAAGCTCCCGTTCCACCACATCCCAAAGAGGCCATTTTAGTACAGTGAACTCATTGTCATGTTCAAGAAACCAATGTGAAATGATTCGAGCTTTGTGACATGGTGCATTATCCGGCTGGAAGTAGCCATCAGAGGATGGGTACATGTTCTCATTCTGTTTACGCCAAATTCGGACTCTACCATTTGAATGTCTCAACAGAAATCGAGACTCATCAGACCAGGCAACATTTTTCCAGTCTTCAACAGTCCAATTTTGGTGAGCTTGTGCAAATTGTAGCCTCTTCTTCCTATTTGTAGTGGAGATGAGCGGTACCCGGTGGGGTCTTCTGCTGTTGTAGCCCATCCGCCTCAAGGTTGTGCGTGTTGTGGCTTCACAAATGCTTTGCTGCAGACCTCGGTTGTAACGAGTGGTTATTTCAGTCAACGTTGCTCTTCTATCAGCTTGAATCAGTCGGCCCATTCTCCTCTGACCTCTATCATCCACAAGGCATTTTCGCCCACAGGACTGCCGCATACTGGATGTTTTTCCCTTTTCACACCATTCTTTGTAAACCCTAGAAATGGTTGTGCGTGAAAATCCCAGTAACTGAGCAGATTGTGAAATACTCAGACCGGCCCATCTGGCACCAACAACCATGCCACGCTCAAAATTGCTTAAATCACCTTTCTTTCCCGTTCGGACATTCAGTTTGGAGTTCAGGAGATTGTCTTGACCAGGAGCACCCCCCTAAATGCATCGAAGCAACTGCCATGTGATTGGTTGACTAGATAATTGCATTAAAGGGCTTCTGTCAGCCCACTAAACCGTTTTTTTTTTTTTTGTTTACTAATAATCCCTACACTGCGAGCTCTGCATACATAAGTTAAATAATCATTTCTGTTCAGTAGAATTTGCTAAAAAGCGATTTTTAAAATATGCAAATTACCTTGCTACCAGCAAGTAGGGCGGCTACTTGCTGGTAGCAGCCGCATCCTCTGATCCTAAAGACGCCCCCTCCGCATTGTGATTGACAGGGCCAGGGAACGGCATCGTTCTCTGCTGGCCCTGCCTGTTAGCATTCAAAATCTGGCGCCTGCGCCGCGGTAGTACCTATCTTCAATCTGCGCAGGCGCACTGAGAGACGGCCACTCGCTCGGCCGCTCCATCCTCAATGCGCCTGCGCCTATGACGTCACATCTACACCCGGCGCAGTCGCATTGAGGAAAGAGCGGCGACCTCTCAGTGCGCCAGCGCAGATTGAAGATACGTACGGCCGCAGCGCAGGCGCCAGATTTTGAATGCTAACAGGCAGGGCCAGCAGAGAACGATTCCGTTCCCTGGCCCTGTCAATCACAATGCGGAGGGGGCGTCTTTAGGATCGGAGGATGCGGCTGCTACCAGCAAGTAGCCGCCCTACTTGCTGGTAGCAAGGTAATTTGCATATTTTAAAAATCGCTTTTTAGCAAATGCTACTGAACAGAAATGATTATTTAACTTATGTATGAAGAGCTCGCAGTGTAGGGATTATTAGTAAACAAAAAAAAATATAACGGTTTAGTGGGCTGACAGAAGCCCTTTAATGAGAAATAGAACAGGTGTTCCTAATAATTCTTTAGGTGAGTATATATATATATTTTTTTAGCCCTATACTTTATCCTTTTTCACCAAACCATATCATATTTACCTATGGCCACACAGTCCACCTACTTACCTTCAGCTATACCAATGTTGCGTGACAGCCTGGTCCACCAACGGATCTTATTGTAGTCTTCTTCGTCACTGGAGGATCTTATGGTACTCTTCTTGGATACTATAGATCTTATAATAATCTACTTAGTGACCAAAGGATCTTATAGTAGTCTACTTGGTCACCAAATAATTGTATGCAGTCTGGATGAAATTATATAGTTTACTTCGTCATGGGAGGACCTTATGATAGTCTACTTGGTCACCAGAGGATCTTATCATAGTCTATATGAACAATCTTTCAGTAGTCTACTTGGTGACTGGAGGAACTTATGGTAGTCTACTTGGTCAGTGGAGGATCTTATGGTAGTCTACATGGTCACCAAAGAATCTCATAGTAGTCTACTTGGTAACAAAATAATTTTATGTAGTCTGCTTGGACACTGGAGGATCATATGGCAAACTTGGTCAATGGAACATCTTCTAGTGTTCTAATTGTTGACTGGAGGATCATATGGGCAACAAAGGCTCGCACATGGCAATTTTGCTGCAGAACTTTCTGTGACTATCCCATTTATCTAAATGGGCCTTGTAGAAATTGATGCACATGCTGCAGAAATACCCCATTCAGATGAGCAGAATTGATTTTCAATCACAGAAATTTCATCAACAAAACTGCCATTTGTAAATATCCCCCTAAGACTGGGGATCCATCCATGCTATGGCGCATTCCGTGCTCACCACTGGTCCTCTCCTCCCTGGTTGCTGGAGTACTGCTGCTCTGTCCTCCACTCTGCAGACTGAGGCCTATTTGTAGCTGTACCTGTAGGGCATGCATTCTCCCTCAGGCTCTTAAAGGGCCAGTGTGCACACCCTAATCTTCCCCTGCCAATGGATGTCCACTTTGGGGTACTTAAAAGGTATTTAACCTTTCAACAAACTTTGCATTAATCAAGTGGAGACTAGATCCAATCTACACAGAAAGTAGAAGAGAATCTTCTCCCTAACTTTTGCATTCTCACTCAAAAGCAGTCCCAGTACACTACAGAGTAGCGACTTGTATGGATTGTTAGGTCAGCTGTTTATATCTACTGCTGACCTGCTCCTTCCTGTGAGCATGACACCCGCACTACTCACCATGCTACGGCCTCCACGACTACGAGCCTCTGTCTCCTTATAGCATGCCTGCTCACCTACAGCCTCTTAAAAAGCCAGTGTACGTACTTCCAAATCATCCCCCAGGCAATGGCTTGGGGTCCTTGGGTGTTTTAGGCACCATCTCCAGTGCAGGGGGTGGCTGAGCTTTAAGTCCCCTGGTGACCAGAAAATTTGTTCTGATAGTCTTATGCCATTCCAATTCACCTGTGTTTATTCTTCATTTGTTCATGCCTGGGCTCCAGCTTGTACTTGCCCTTCCTGTGTGTTCCAGCACTTCCAGTTTCAGTTTGTGTTCTGTCTGTGTTTGTTAACGCTGTCTGGCTGCCTTGTTTGTATCTTCACTTTCACCCTGCCAAACTATTAGTCTTAAGTATCCCACCATCTATGTTTCAAGTGTGCTGTCTGGATCTCAGAAACCATTGAAGTCTTAGTGACAGTTCACACTAAACATATGGTTTTCTTGCATTTTTTGTGTGTTTTATATATCCTGAGCTTCTGTCTCTTGTAGCACAGTACAACATCCGGAATAGACTAAAACAAAATAAGTGGAAGTAATGTATCAAAATATCATTTATTATAAAATATATAAAGTATGGAGAGACAACAGGATGGTATACAGAGTACGGAGAAGCACAGGGCCAATAACACCAAAAACCTACCAGTACATCTGTGCAGTGTAAGGCGCAGGTAGGTACGACCAAAAATCGGGGCGTAAAGCTCAGGGGTAACCAGAATAGTATGAAGTATGAGGGTCGCCCCCAATAGGGCTATGTACACAAGGTACAAAGGACCAGATCTGGTGAACCGTGAGCCATTACGCACATACACCAAAATACATAGGCGCCAAGACCGACCAATATAATAGTAGATCCAAAAATAGGAATCAATATCCAAAGATCAGAAATAGCATGCACCTAAATACAAGGGACCCACTATGGATATATACAGGGGTGCCCTATAGGAAGTATAGAGCTGTACTAGTGACAGGACGTACCTGAAGACATGGTGGCAAGGTGGATGTCAGACCCTGAGCGCGAGACCTCGACGCGCGTTTCACCTCAGCGGCTTCGTCAGGAGGTACTGAATAGTAAATAAGCAGGGTATATATAGGCTTGAATGGGGGTGGGATGATGGAAGAAAATTACCTGGATGCGGCACACCTGCGGTCCACACAATGGGGGGCGGAGAACACCATGATACACGGCGCCATCTCTCAGCGCGTCCACGTCTGTGCACCGCGCATGCGCAGCGCTTGCAGACGTCACGGAGCGCGTCGAGATGGCGTCGCGCAGCGCATGCGCACCCCGCGACCCAGTGGAACGCAGGTGACCCGCAACTCACGGCTGTAAATAGAGACCTGTAGATGGGCCTGATCGCATAAATAATGTGACCAATACTACGGGAAGCACACTCTCTATATCCAGGGCGCATCACATCAGCGGGAGAAATCTACCGGTGAAATGAGGAGTGAAAATTTAAATATAAAAAAGTATCATATATATGGGGTGGGGGTGACCGAGGCGGCACCACAGGCGGCACCACATACTCTTGTTATTATTGATGTCGTCATTCAATTGTTGTATTTCTCTCTGCTGGGTTGGTGGTGCCTTGTACGACCCCGCTGACGACATCAATAATAACAAGAGTATGTGGTGCCGCCTGTGGTGCTGCCTCGGTCACCCCCACCCCATATCCTTGCCATTATGGATGTTGCCATCTAATTATCCCTTGGGGCATTCACCATGCGGTTTTTATAAGCATGGTGACCTTGCTGTCACTTATGCATCAGGAAGATTCTTCCTATTTTTATGAATTGCTATTCTATTTTATTCACTTTTTATGCCTATATGATATACTTTCCTTCCATTCTGTACACATGATTCTGCCTTGAAATTATAGAGATCATGTTTATTATGGATTGTAGTATTATATCCACTTTGGATCTATATAGATTGTGCTCTAATCAGGCGTCATATTATACACTATATTATCTATTATGAGCATTCTCGATCATGTTTTTTCGATCATGGATCTTATTGATTATATGCATACCACTGATGGCACCTACATTTATTCACATATGATGTTTTTAAATAATTTTTCTTTTTCTTTTGCACCATATATATAGACTGCTTTCACGATTTATATATAGTACTTCGGTTCCATTTACTATGGGTCCCCGGTACATCACTTCTTTTTCACCTGATGTCCCACTATGTGGGCGGGTTTTAGTTTTATTTTATACACAGTTATACCTATGGATTATGTCCACATATATATGATACTTTTTTATATTTAGATTTTCACTCCTCATTTCACCGGTAGATTTCTCCTGCTGATGTGATGCGCCCTGGATATAGAGAGTGTGCTTCCCGTAGTATTGGTCACATTATTTATGCGATCAGGCCCATCTACAGGTCTCTATTTACAGCCGTGAGTTGCGGGTCACCTGCGTTCCACTGGGTCGCGGGGTGCGCATGCGCTGCGCGACGCCATCTCGACGCGCTCCGTGACGTCTGCAAGCGCCGCGCATGCGCGGTGCACAGACGTGGACGCGCTGAGAGATGGCGCCGTGTATCATGGTGTTCTCCGCCCCCCATTGTGTGGACCGCAGGTGTGCCGCATCCAGGTAATTTTCTTCCATCGTCCCACCCCCATTCAAGCCTATATATACCCTGCTTATTTACTATTCAGTACCTCCTGACGAAGCCGCTGAGGTGAAACGCGCGTCGAGGTCTCGCGCTCAGGGTCTGACATCCACCTTGCCACCATGTCTTCAGGTACGTCCTGTCACTAGTACAGCTCTATACTTCCTATAGGGCACCCCTGTATATATCCATAGTGGGTCCCTTGTATTTAGGTGCATGCTATTTCTGATCTTTGGATATTGATTCCTATTTTTGGATCTACTATTATATTGGTCGGTCTTGGCGCCTATGTATTTTGGTGTATGTGCGTAATGGCTCACGGTTCACCAGATCTGGTCCTTTGTACCTTGTGTACATAGCCCTATTGGGGGCGACCCTCATACTTCATACTATTCTGGTTACCCCTGAGCTTTACGCCCCGATTTTTGGTCGTACCTACCTGCGCCTTACACTGCACAGATGTACTGGTAGGTTTTTGGTGTTATTGGCCCTGTGCTTCTCCGTACTCTGTATACCATCCTGTTGTCTCTCCATACTTTATATATTTTATAATAAATGATATTTTGATACATTACTTCCACTTGTTTTGTTTTAGTCTATTCCGGATGTTGTACAAGTGGTAATTGTAGCTGTCTAGGTTGACAGAGCTGCCTTTGTGTAGGTTAATAGTATCTTGTAGCACAGTCCCTGACCCCTGAGTAAACTGCCAACTACACTTAGACTATCTCAGGAGGTAAGGGTTTGGTTGCTTCCCTGCAGCGAAGGCCAGATCCTGTACAGGGGAGAAAGGGTGAATACCAGGGGAGTGCCATAATTAAGTACTTAGAGTTTAGCCCAAAGCCAAACCAGTTAGTTGGCCCAGTGTTCCACAATTGTTGATTTATAACATAGATATGAATAAAGTACATGGGCTGAGACAGATCATTTCTATTTCGTTGTCTTTTTGGTGTCTCTTGTGTAGTCCTGTCTCACTCAGCTCTTGCTCACTCTTCCCCCTTCCCTCTCCATATACTTATATGGGATCTAATCTAACAGCTGACAACTCTAGAACATTTTCTTTGATAATAAATATTATAAAGTTTCTCATACTCGACTTTACTATTGATTTATGAAAAATGTGAAAAGTTAGTGATCATTTAAGGTAACTTCCCCTGAAGAAAAGTAGCCTGCCGCAGGGGATGAAAGCAGAGGAGGAGGATAGTAGCAAGAATGGTGGTAGTAAAACTAATTCACTAGGTCAATCCACTCAGCTGTGCAGTGATGGGAGGGGTGCATATTTCTTACCTTCAGGGCACACTCTAATTATAGGGTTCCCCTGCCTGATGCCATTTGGGTGCCCTTGATGTTGAAGGTTTTGAGATGCAAGGCAGGGTCCCTTGGTGCAGCTGCGGATGTTGGTGCAGTTTAGCAGTGCAGGATGCAATGATGAGGCAGTTGTGCAACAAAGCAATTCTTTACTGAATAATTCAAATGCAAACATCTCAGGACAGTTGATAGCATGCACGGACTGGCAGCAGGTGCATAGATGTTACAGGTTTAACGGCTACACTGGTAGTTAATAGACCAAAGTGTCTGTTTAGAGCAATCTTCCTTACCCTGCACTTTCTTTAGTTGACGTACCTAAGCATCCAGGCATGGGGAGTAGAGATGAGCAAAGCTATGAAAACTTCGATTCGACAGCTTTGCTAAATTTCACAAATAAATTTGCTGTGATTAATTACTTTGTCACAAAGGGAATTTCTTTGTAAGTAGCAGTCACAATGATGGGGAAAAGCAATTGCACTGCCTCCCTGTCATTGAACCCGTCAGATGCTGTGTTCATTGCTGATTGCGGCATCTGAGATGAAACTAATTAGGGCTTTCACGTGTTAATCTGTTAAAAAAAAATATAATAATACTCACTTTATCCATGTGACCGCGAAGAGGCCGCCGCTGCCATCACATTGGACCTTCAATCTGCAGTGGCCTCTTCATGCTCAAATGGATAAGGTATGATTTTTTTTTTTACCGCCATTTCAGACAAAAATGGTTTGTAACCACGAAGAACGAAGAAATTCGGCTTTGTGACAAATCAAATTTTACCAGAAATTTGGATCAAAGTCCACTTCGGACAATTTGATCTGCTCAACACTAATGGGGAGCACACTTTTCTTTAGGCAATACAATCACAGGGTGGACCCTAAACGTCAAACTATGCTCTTCACCTTATGCTCTTCCTCTGGGGGTTGTAGATTCTTCTATGCAGGTGATCAATCTGCTAGGTAAGTATGTTCAGGGTTGGAGGCCTTTACACAACTGGATAATATCTCTGTAGAGTCTATAAGCTTCCTGCAATGCAATTCACCTCTACAGAGCTTCTACTCTGCACCTCTTTCTTACTTCTGGACTTATTTTCCAGTGTAGTTCTTCTTTGGCCTGGCCCTGGCTGGCACGTAATCCAAAGCTCTGTCAGCTTTCATATTGGACATGTGCTTCCTTCATTTTTTCAGACTAGACTAACCTGTCTCTAGAATGCTCCTCCTTTCTATATATAGAAGGTAACACCAGCCCTATCTGGTGGTGGATGTTGATGTCATATGTACCATATGCATGTAAAATACAATAAAAGCATTTACCACATAAAAATACATTTCTGAATCCTTTCATGTAGTTTTGAAATGCACCGCTGTTCTGCAGTATGACGCTGCCGGGCGATGCCGGAGCAATCGTTTCTAGTTCACTAGTTTCCAGCCAAGGAGCGTCAGTTTGTTCATTTGCCAGTATTGTGTACCAACTTCTAACTGACTTTCTGGATTTGACCCTTCACTTCTTGACCTGACCTCTGTCTTCTCTCCACCTGACCCTGACCTGTTTGCCCTGACCTTGAACTGTTTATCACACTGCTCGTACCCTGCCAGTCCCTGACTATCCTTTCACCTGATCCCTCGGTGCCCTGCACTGGTGTCTGTGGGGGGGACCCGATGGCATGGAAGGCAGCGCAAAGCCTTCCTGAGGCATCTGCGCTGCCTTCCGGTGATGAGCCTGTGAGATCCAGCCCCCTGGATCTCACAGGCCGGAAGCTGTATGAGTAATACACACAGTATTACTCATACAGCCAATGCATTCCAATGCAGAAGTATTGGAATGCATTGTAAAGGATCAGACCCCCAAAAGTTCAAGTCCCAAAGTGGGACAAAGAATAAAGTGAAAAAAAGTTGAAAAAATAAAGTTTTCCCCCCAAAAAATTAAAAGTTTCAAGTAAAAATAAACAAAAACGTCATTTTCCCCAAATAAAGTAAAAAAAATTGGTAAAAAATAAAATAGACATATTAGGTATCGCCGCCTGCGTATCGACCAGCATTATAAACATATCACATGACCTAACCCCTCAAATGAACACTGTAAAAAAATAAAAAATAAAAACTGTGCTAAATAAACCATTTTTTTGTCACCTTACATCACAAAAAGTACAACAGCAAGCGATCAAAAAGGCGTACGCCCACCAAAATAGTACCAATCTAACCGTCACCTCATCCCGCAAAAAATGAGCCCCTACCTGAGACAATCGCCCAAAAAACAAACAAACTATGGCTCAGAATATGGAGACACTAAAACATCTTTTTTTTTGTTTTTGTGTAAAACTTACATAAATAAAAAAAAAGTGTACATATTTGGTATCGCCACGTCCGTATCGACCGGCTCTATAAAAATATCACATGACCTAACCCCTCAGATGAACACCGTAAAAAAAAAAAAAAAAAAATTTGTGCTAAATAAACAATTTTTTGTCACCTTACATCACAAAAAGTGTAATAGCAAGCGATCAAAAAGTCATATGCACCCCAAAATAGTGCCAATCAAACCGTCATCTCATCCCGCAAAAAATGAGACCCTATCTAAGATAATTGCCCAAAAACTGAAAAAACTATGGCTCTCAGAATATGGAGACACTAAAACATGATTTTTTTTGGTTTCAAAAAGGATATTATTGTGTAAAACTTACATAAATAAAAAAAAAGTATACATATTAGGTATCGCCGTGTCTGTATCGACCGGCTCTATAAAAATATCACATGACCTAACCCCTCAGGTGAACACCGTAAAAAAAATAAAAATAAAAACGGTGTAAAAAAAGCAATTTTTTGTCATCTTACATCACAAAAAGTGTAATAGCAAGTGATCAAAAAGTCATATGCATCCCAAAATAGTGCCAATAAAATCGTCATCTCATTCCGCAAAAAATGAGACCCTACCTAAGATAATCGCCCAAAAACTGGAAAAACTATGGCTCTCAGTTTTTTTTTTTTTTCAAACATGAAATCATTGTGTAAAACTTACATAAATAAAAAAATTGTATACATATTAGGTATCGCCGCGTCCGTGACAACCTGCTCTATAAAAATACCACATGATCTAACATGTCAGATAAATGTTGTAAATAACACCAAAAAAAATGGTGCCAAAACAGCTATTTCTTGTTACCTTGCCGCACAAAAAGTGTAATATAGAGCAACCAAAAATCATATGTACCCTAAACTAGTACCAAAAAAACTTCCAACCTATCCCGTAGTTTCTAAAATGGGGTCACTTTTTTGGAGTTTCTACTCTAGGGGTGCATCAGGGGGCTTCAAATGGGACATAGTATCAAAAAAACCAGTCCAGCAAAATCTGCCTTCCAAAAACCGTATGGCATTCCTTTCCTTCTGCGCCCTGCCGTGTGTGTGCCCATACAGCAGTTTACGACCACATATGGGGTGTTTCTGTAAACTACAGAATCAGGGCCATAAATATTGAGTTTTGTTTGGCTGTTAACCCTTGCTTTGTAACTGGAAAAAAAATATTAAAATGGAAAATCTGCCAAAAAAGTGAAAATTTAAAATTGTATCTCTATTTTCCATTAATTCTTGTGGAACACCTAAAAGGTTAACAACGTTTTTAAAATCAGTTTTGAATACCTTGAGGGGTTTCGTTTCTAGAATGAGGTCATTTTTGGGTGGTTTCTATTATGTAAGCCTCACAAAGTGACTTCAGACCTGAACTGGTCCTTAAAAAGTTGGTTTTTGAAAATTTCTGAGAAGTTTCAAGATTTACTTCTAAACTTCTAAGCCTTGTAACGTCCCCCAAAAATAAAATGTCATTCCCAAAATGATCCTAACATGAAGTAGACATATGGGGAATGTAAAGTAATAACTATTTTTGTAGGTATTACTATGTATTATAGAAGTAGAGAAATTGAAACTTGGTAACTTTATTTTTTTACTCCATTTTACCACTGTCATGAAGTACAATATGTGACGAAAAAACAATCACAGAATGGCCTGGATAAGTCAAAGCTTAAAGTGACACTGGTCAGATTTTCAAAAAATGGCCTGGTCCTTAAGGTGAAATAAGGCTGTGTCCTTAAGGAGTTAATAATGGTCTTAGGAATAGCTATAAGTCACATGTGTCCACTAAGAGCAAATCTCCCAAAGTTGCTTGTTAGAATTGGTTGGTGGATTTTGTCCAAATCGAAAAAGACGTAAAAGTTGTGTATGACACTCTGGGGTCTCCGAGAATTGTAGCCAATGCCTTTCAAGCTTTTTAAAGACATTGTCTGATATTTTGATATTTATGGCCTAGACGCAAGATAAAGACTCCATATCAGATTGGTGGCAGTCCAACTCTTGGCACCTTTGTCTATCAGATGTTTGAAGGTTGACCTGAGGATGGGTCATCAATACTAAACACCCTGAATACCCTCTTCACACTAAAACAGCATTAGTGACATAAATAGCTATGGTTAAACAGATGGTGGCCGGTGGTACAACTTTTTATTAACACTGCACTGTCCAATTTTTATCTTTTTATTTAAAAAAGGTCCAAAAAGGATCCCTTAGTGGAGTAAGTTGCCTTCTTCTCTGTCTTCTGATCTGTAAAATAATGGCTACCACTTTGAGAGATTTTAAGAGACGACTGGAATTATTCACCAAATTTAGAATTTTTGAGGAAATTCAAATTTGATTTGTGCAGAATGGATTCACTCATCTCTGCTTAATGTATGATTCCTCATTCTCCTGATCTTAAAGAAGTTACCCACAAAAAGTATTTACCACTTATCCACAGATGATGGGGGAAGGGTCCAACCACTAGGACCCCTAGAGATACCGAAACAAGAGGGCCCTCAAACTGCCGTGCACATATCGGTCCACCGTACGATTTACTTCTAAGGGACTTTATCTGTGCCCCTGACTGCTCCATTCAGAGAGGGGACTTGTTAATCTTCTCATTCTCTTGGATTGCTGGGGGTTCCAGTGGTCAAACCCTCCCCGATCTGATATTTATCACCTATTAATTTTCGGGGGATAACCTATTTAAAATACCTTACACTTTATGTGTAAATTCAATGGATATTGATATATTTTGTGTTTCAATTTCACACTCTTTCAAAGGTCTCTGCTTGCTTTCAGTAAATCTAAATGGGAACAATTTTTGTTACTTCCAGAGGCTAAAAAATGATCCCGACTTTGTCCTGCTCACACGGCTTGTCAGTGGATACAGATTGTGACCATGAATTACAAAGTAGCAGCAAAAAGCTACATATGGATAGAAGTGATTGAAATGATAGAAGTGCATGCTGGCATAGACCTGGCCCATCATAAGCCCTGGCTCCCGGCCTATTCTCCATCCAGGTCTCTATAACTCCGTATAACGGAACAAGTAAGAAGCTGTGGTTTTCTATCATGGTCAATTTCACTCAACTCATGAATCTTCGCCTGCAGATAAAGTCGAAGCCACTGTAAATCTTCCCTTAAAACTTGCGGCGCTGCAGTCCAGGCAGGACGAGGTCTGCGATTTATTGTGTATTTGTGTTGGTTATGATGGGTGTGAGTTTATCGGTGCTCGGGAACAACGTTGATTGTCATATATCAAGGCGAAGGATAAAGGTGCATGACGGCTCCCCCGACAGATGACATTGACTGAAGACCAATTGTTGTTGGGTTGATTGTTGGATTCTTTAATAAGTGTCCATGGATAAATACAATGTCGAGAGAGTTTTTAAAAAATAATAATAAAAAAGAATAACCCAAAATTGGCAAAGATTTTTTTTTCTTTAATCTCTTAAGAATTCCACTTATTTTAGACTCAAGGAAATGATGATGTTTTTAAATTTTTTATCTCCACATTTCAAAAACCATAGACTTTCTTTGGGAAGATTAGTATTTTTAAAAGACAATATTTTGGGGTACATTTAATCTGTTTTATAACTTGTTTATATTTTTTGAGTGGAGTGCCATAAAAATAGATAAATAAATACATAAAAGCAAAGCTGCTGGTTTTTTTTGTTTGTTTGTTTTGGTTGTGAGAACTTTATCCTGCTGCTCAGTACAATGACACTGATACCAAATTTATAAAGTTTTTCAAATGTTTTCAACTTTTGAAAAATAAAAAAACTTTTTTAACATATTTGTTTTACTGTTGCTGGATACACAGACCAATAGCATTTTTATTTTTGACAGGACATGTTGAGGGCTTTTTTTGCGTGATACATTTTTATAATTGTTATTGCCATTTTGGTCATTTAAACAAAATAAAAGTGAAATTTCGATTTTCTTAATTTTTTTGCAATGTTCACTGTATGGGGTGAATACCTTTCATTGTACAAGTCATTCTGGGTATGGCAATGCACATTATATTTATACAATATTACCATCTAACTACATAGATGCTACAGTAAGCACTGACTGCAACATCTAAGGGTTCGGCTTCACGACGGCATGTGTCGTGCAACAAGAAAGTCATAATACATTTGTTCTAAAGATTGCCAATGGTGTCGCAATGCTACATGCAACATGTTGAGACTGCAATGCGACAGTTGCAAAATATGTTGAATATGTTGAATTTTGTGTCGCATGTTGCAAATTGCTCCTGACCTTTCCACTACTGGCTTAAATGGAGGTTGCGTGTGACACACAACTAGCCTGCAACTTGGCTGAGTTTTCACAGCTAAATCACAGTTCTAAAATACAACAGCAAGTTTCAGAAATGTTGCACATATTTTTGTACTTTTCTGCATCTTGACAGTAAGGTGCCAACTGTATAATAAAGCCATAAATAACCCCAAGGACCCTTATAGACAGTGCCAGCAGAGAGGACCCAAATAAACAAGTCAGCAGAGAGGATCCCTACAAATAGTGCCAGCAGAGAGGAGCTCTATACATAGAATCAGCAGAGAGGAGCCCTATAAATAGTGCCAGCAGAGAAGACCCCCTACAAATAGTGCCAGCAGAGAGGACCCCTATAAATAGTGCCAGCAGAGAGGAGCTCTATACATAGAATCAGCAGAGAGGAACCCTATAAATAATACCAGCAGAGAGGACCCCTATAAATAGTGCCAGCAGAGAAGACCCCCTACAAATAGTGCCAGCAGAGAGGACCCCTATAAATAGTGCCAGCAGAGAAGACCCCCTACAAATAGTGCCAGCAGAGAGGAGCTCTATACATAGAATCAGCAGAGAGGAGCCCTATAGTAGTGCCAGAAGAGAGGAGCCCTATACATAGTATCAGCAGAGAGGAGCCCTATACATAGTGCCAGCAGAGAGGAACCCTATAAATAGTGCCAGCAGAGAGGACCCCTATACATAGTATCAGCAGAGAGGAGCCCTATAAATAGTGCCAGCAGAGAGGACCCCTATACATAGTATCAGCAGAGAGGAGCCCTATAATAGTGCCAGCAGAGAGGAGCCCTATAAATAGTGCCAGCAGAGAAGACCCCCTACAAATAGTGCCAGCAGAGAGGAGCTCTATACATAGAATCAGCAGAGAGGAGCCCTATAGTAGTGCCAGAAGAGAGGAGCCCTATACATAGTATCAGCAGAGAGGAGCCCTATAATAGTGCCAGCAGAGAGGAGCCCTATACATAGTGCCAGCAGAGAGGAACCCTATAAATATTGCCAGCATAGAGGAACCCTATAAATAGTGCCAGCAGAGAGGAGCCCTATACATAATGCCAGCAGAGAGGAGCCCTATACATAGTGCCAGCAGAGAAGAACCCTATAGTAGTGCCAGAAGAGAGGAGCCCTATACATAGTATCAGCAGAGAGGAGCCCTATAATAGTGCCAGCAGAGAGGAGCCCTATACATAGTGCCAGCAGAGAGGAACCCTATAAATAGTGCCAGCAGAGAGGAACCCTATAAATAGTGCCAGCAGAGAGGACCCCTATAAATAGTGCCAGCATAGAGGAACCCTATAAATAGTGCCAGCAGAGAGGAACCCTATAAATAGTGCCAGCAGAGAGGAGCTCTATACATAGAATCAGCAGAGAGGAGCCCTATAATAGTGCCAGCAGAGAGGAGCCCTATACATAGTATCATAGTATCAGCAGAGAGGAGCCCTATAATAGTGCCAGCAGAGAGGAGCCCTATAAATAGTGCCAGCAGAGAAGACCCCCTACAAATAGTGCCAGCAGAGAGGAGCTCTATACATAGAATCAGCAGAGAGGAGCCATATAGTAGTGCCAGAAGAAAGGAGCCCTATACATAGTATCAGCAGAGAGGAACCCTATAAATAGTGCCAGCATAGAGAAACCCTATAAATAGTGCCAGCAGAGAGGACCCCTATACATAGTATCAGCAGAGAGGAGCCCTATAATAGTGCCAGCAGAGAGGAGCCCTATAAATAGTGCCAGCAGAGAAGACCCCCTACAAATAGTGCCAGAAGAGAGGAGCCCTATACATAGTGCCAGCAGAGAGGAGCCCTATAAATAGTGGCAGCAGAGAGGAGCCCTATAAATAGTGCCAGCAGAGAGGACCCCTATATATAGTATCAGCAGAGAGGAGCCCTATAATAGTGCCAGCAGAGAGGAGCCCTATAAATAGTGCCAGCAGAGAGGACCCCTATACATAGTATCAGCAGAGAGGAGCCCTATAATAGTGCCAGCAGAGAGGAGCCCTATAAATAGTGCCAGCAGAGAAGACCCCCTACAAATAGTGCCAGAAGAGAGGAGCCCTATACATAGTGCCAGCAGAGAGGAGCCCTATAAATAGTGCCAGCAGAGAGGAGCCCTATAAATAGTGCCAGCAGAGAAGACCCATACAAATAGTGCCAGCAGAGAGGAGCCCTATAATAGTGCCAGCAGAGAAGACCCCCTACAAATAGTGCCAGCAGAGAGGAGCTCTATACATAGAATCAGCAGAGAGGAGACCTATAGTAGTGCCAGAAGAGAGGACCCCTATACATAGTATCAGCAGAGAGGAGCCCTATAAATAGTGCCAGCAGAGAGGACCCCTATACATAGTATCAGCAGAGAGGAGCCCTATAATAGTGCCAGCAGAGAGGAGCCCTATAAATAGTGCCAGCAGAGAAGACCCCCTACAAATAGTGCCAGCAGAGAGGAGCTCTATACATAGAATCAGCAGAGAGGAGCCCTATAGTAGTGCCAGAAGAGAGGAGCCCTATACATAGTATCAGCAGAGAGGAGCCCTATAATAGTGCCAGCAGAGAGGAGCCCTATACATAGTGCCAGCAGAGAGGAACCCTATAAATATTGCCAGCATAGATGAACCCTATAAATAGTGCCAGCAGAGAGGACCCCTATAAATAGTGCCAGCATAGAGGAACCCTACAAATAGTGCCAGCAGAGAGGAGCTCTATACATAGAATCAGCAGAGAGGAGCCCTATAGTAGTGCCAGAAGAGAGGAGCCCTATACATAGTATCAGCAGAGAGGAGCCCTATAATAGTGCCAGCAGAGAGGAGCCCTATACATAGTATCATAGTATCAGCAGAGAGGAGCCCTATAATAGTGCCAGCAGAGAGGAGCCCTATAAATAGTGCCAGCAGAGAAGACCCCCTACAAATAGTGCCAGAAGAGAGGAGCCCTATACATAGTGCCAGCAGAGAGGAGCCCTATAGTAGTGCCAGAAGAGAGGAGCCCTATACATAGTATCAGCAGAGAGGAGCCCTATAATAGTGCCAGCAGAGAGGAGCCCTATACATAGTATCATAGTATCAGCAGAGAGGAGCCCTATAATAGTGCCAGCAGAGAGGAGCCCTATAAATAGTGCCAGCAGAGAAGACCCCCTACAAATTGTTCCAGCAGAGAGGAGCTCTATACATAGAATCAGCAGAGAGGAGCCCTATAGTAGTGCCAGAAGAGAGGAGCCCTATACATAGTATCAGCAGAGAGGAACCCTATAAACAGTGCCAGCATAGAGAAACCCTATAAATAGTGCCAGCAGAGAGGATCCCTATACATAGTATCAGCAGAGAGGAGCCCTATAATAGTGCCAGCAGAGAGGAGCCCTATAAATAGTGCCAGCAGAGAAGACCCCCTACAAATAGTGCCAGAAGAGAGGAGCCCTATACATAGTGCCAGCAGAGAGGAGCCCTATAAATAGTGGCAGCAGAGAGGAGCCCTATAAATAGTGCCAGCAGAGAGGACCCCTATACATAGTATCAGCAGAGAGGAGCCCTATAATTGTGCCAGCAGAGAGGAGCCCTATAAATAGTGCCAGCAGAGAGGAGCCCTATAAATAGTGCCAGCAGAGAAGACCCATACAAATAGTGCCAGCAGAGAGGAGCCCTATAATAGTGCCAGCAGAGAAGACCCCCTACAAATAGTGCCAGCAGAGAGGAGCTCTATACATAGAATCAGCAGAGAGGAGACCTATAGTAGTGCCAGAAGAGAGGACCCCTATACATAGTATCAGCAGAGAGGAGCCCTATAAATAGTGCCAGCAGAGAGGACCCCTATACATAGTATCAGCAGAGAGGAGCCCTATAATAGTGCCAGCAGAGAGGAGCCCTATAAATAGTGCCAGCAGAGAAAACCCCCTACAAATAGTGCCAGCAGAGAGGAGCTCTATACATAGAATCAGCAGAGAGGAGCCCTATAGTAGTGCCAGAAGAGAGGAGCCCTATACATAGTATCAGCAGAGAGGAGCCCTATAATAGTGCCAGCAGAGAGGAGCCCTATATATAGTATCATAGTATCAGCAGAGAGGAGCCCTATAATAGTGCCAGCAGAGAGGAGCCCTATAAATAGTGCCAGCAGAGAAGACCCCCTACAAATAGTGCCAGAAGAGAGGAGCCCTATACATAGTGCCAGCAGAGAGGAGCCCTATAGTAGTGCCAGAAGAGAGGAGCCCTATACATAGTATCAGCAGAGAGGAGCCCTATAATAGTGCCAGCAGAGAGGAGCCCTATACATAGTATCATAGTATCAGCAGAGAGGAGCCCTATAATAGTGCCAGCAGAGAGGAGCCCTATAAATAGTGCCAGCAGAGAAGACCCCCTACAAATAGTGCCAGCAGAGAGGAGCTCTATACATAGAATCAGCAGAGAGGAGACCTATAGTAGTGCCAGAAGAGAG
The DNA here is from genome assembly GCF_905171765.1 of Bufo bufo. Classification (NCBI taxonomy): domain Eukaryota; kingdom Metazoa; phylum Chordata; class Amphibia; order Anura; family Bufonidae; genus Bufo; species Bufo bufo. Next base: position 12,975,639 of record NC_053391.1, read on the forward strand.
GAGCCCTATACATAGTATCAGCAGAGAGGAACCCTATAAATAGTGCCAGCATAGAGAAACCCTATAAATAGTGCCAGCAGAGAGGACCCCTATACATAGTATCAGCAGAGAGGAGCCCTATAATAGTGCCAGCAGAGAGGAGCCCTATAAATAGTGCCAGCAGAGAAGACCCCCTACAAATAGTGCCAGAAGAGAGGAGCCCTATACATAGTGCCAGCAGAGAGGAGCCCTATAAATAGTGCCAGCAGAGAGGACCCCTATACATAGTATCAGCAGAGAGGAGCCCTATAATTGTGCCAGCAGAGAGGAGCCCTATAAATAGTGCCAGCAGAGAGGAGCCCTATAAATAGTGCCAGCAGAGAAGACCCATACAAATAGTGCCAGCAGAGAGGAGCCCTATAATAGTGCCAGCAGAGAAGACCCCCTACAAATAGTGCCAGCAGAGAGGAGCTCTATACATAGAATCAGCAGAGAGGAGACCTATAGTAGTGCCAGAAGAGAGGACCCCTATACATAGTATCAGCAGAGAGGAGCCCTATAATAGTGCCAGCAGAGAGGAGCCCTATAAATGGTGCCAGCAGAGAAGACCCCCTACAAATAGTGCCAGCATAGAGAGGAGCTCTATACATAGAATCAGCAGAGAGGAGCCCTATAGTAGTGCCAGAAGAGAGGAGCCCTATACATAGTATCAGCAGAGAGGAGCCCTATACATAGTATCAGCAGAGAGGAGCCCTATAATAGTGCCAGCAGAGAGGAGCCCTATACATAGTGCCAGCAGAGAGGAACCCTATAAATATTGCCAGCATAGAGGAACCCTATAAATAGTGCCAGCAGAGAGGACCCCTATAAATAGTGCCAGCATAGAGGAACCCTACAAATAGTGCCAGCAGAGAGGAGCTCTATACATAGTATCAGCAGAGAGGACCCCTATAAATAGTATCAGCAGAGAGGACCCCTATAAATAATGCCAGCAGAGAGGACCCCTATAAATAGTATCAGCAGAGGTGGCTGGGGGTCAAATATCACTCTACTATATAAGAAGATGCCAGTATTATAAATGGCATGTGGAAGGTGGGACCCTGGTACAGATTTTGCATTGGGGCCCAAGAGCTTCAAGTTACGCCTCTGGAAAGAGCTCTTGTAGGGTCACCTTTGTGCCTCGGTTCAGTGCCTATAGGTTTTACTTGCAGCACCTGTAATACTTACACTGAAGTCTATCTATAGATAAAACCAAGCAATAAACATGAATACCCCACATTTAATGAGCTGCATCTATTTGATTGATGCCTTTGTATAAAGTCTGACAGGCGGAACCAATTTTAACAAATTCTTGAATATTTCCTTTGAAAAATATTTGCTGTGGTTATAAATCGCGGCTGTCGGTCGCATCATCACATTATCTTTCTTAAATGACTTCTAAAAATAACGTTTCATTTGCTTGAAATAAATGAGCGGTTTGTAAAATTTCCATGGAGATAATAAAAGTTTACAAAGTTCATAGGAACAGACACTGTGATAATCCTATTGATGTGATTTGGGGATTTTTTGTTTTGGAAGGGGAGAAGGCAGCTTAGAGAAATCAGACCCGTAATGGTGCCATACATGCAGAATGCAAATTAAGGGGGTCATTTATTAAGACTAGCGTTTTAGATGCCCCTGCACTGACGTCTGCCTCTCCAAAACTTCGGCGCATCCAGCACCGGTTTAAATGTAAGACAGCTTGCTTGCTGGCTTACATTTAGACCATTTTCAACGCGAAAAACATGACACCCACTTTTTTAGAAGTGGTGTGATCGGGGAAAAGTCACAGATTGCAGCACAAATAATCTTTGCACTGCAATTTGCGGCATAAATACACCTAATATAGTGATATAGTCTAAGTGAATACATATCATTACCACTAAAATGCCACCATACAATGCCTAAATAGCAGTGAATTGGTTAAATAATACCACTATAGTGCGGCAAAATAACACCCAGTGCATAAATAACACCAATATTTGGGATGTAGAGCTGAGCGGACACCTGGATGTTTGGGTTCGGCAGGTTCGGCCGAACTTGGAAAAAAAAGTTAGGGTTCGGGACCCGAACTTGACCCCGAACCTCATTGAAGTCAATGGGGACCCGAACATTTGGCCACTAAAATGGCTCTAAAATAGTCCTGGAAAGGGCTAGAGGGCTGCAAAAGGCATCAAAATGTGCTTAAGAGCATGACAACTGTTCTGCAAACAAATGTGGATAGGGAAATGACTTAAAATAACATAAAATACAGAAACATTAAAAATAACAATCTGGATCTAGGAGTAGGAGGTTGAGTAGGCGGTGGATGGGTGGATGTGGCGGTGTAGGTTGACGTGGCGGTGTAGGTTGACGTGGCGGTGTAGGTGCAAGCGGCGGTGAAGGAGGAATAGGTAGCCAACACTGATTTGTGTTATTTTTTATTTTTAAATTCGGGTATCCCCCAAAATATTGGGACATATATCAATATAAAACCAAAAATAAGTGCACCTGAGTACAAGAATTGATGGTTGAGGCTGGTATAAATGTCTATTCTGCACGAGGTACAGACAAGTCCTGTGGGATCCAGGCCTGGTTCATTTTAATAAACGTGAGCTTGTCCACATTGGCTGCGGCCTGTGATGACGCCCCCTGCCGTGCTAAACACACGCTCACACTATACACTGGCTGCAGGGCAGGTCAGCACCTCCAAGGCTGACAAAGCTTTTCCACATGTCGGCCATGCTAACCCTGCCTTCTCAGGTGCTGGCGGTGCCCCAGCTGCGTTGGCGACCTCTTCCTCCTCCTCTGCCTTCGCCTTGTGCTTCCCCTGTGCCCCCGCTGTGAGGTGGGAATGCTATCATCAGCGTGCTCTTGTAGTCGCGCATCTTCCGATCAGTAACAGATGTTTTCACTAAATTTAGTTCCCCGTCAGCAATGCAGAGCAGGGGTTCATTCACGGCAAAAGGGGGTTCATGTCACCCAGCAATAGAACAGAGGATTTTGAGAGATTTAGGCCCCTGTCACCCAGGCACAGCAGCGGTTTGTATACGCCAAAAATGGTAAAATGTCACCCGACAATTGAAAATAAGAATTTTTTCAATTTAGGGCACTAAAATTGCCACTTTTTAAAATTAAAATGGCTCTAAAATAGTCCTTGACCAGTCTAGAGGGATGTAAAAGGCAGTAAATGTGCTTAAGAGCATGGCAACTGCTCTGCAAACAAATGTGGATAGGGAAATAACTTAAAATAAAATAACTAAAAATTACAAATTATTAACCTGCAACTCAGAGAAGGAGTTGGATATGGAGTCGGAGGTTGAGGAGGCGGTGAATGTGGTGTTGTAGGTGGAGGCAGCAATGGAGGAGGAGGAGGTAGCCAACAATGTTATTTTTTATTTTTTTATCGGGGTAGGTAGCCCCCAAAATATTGGGACAAATAAAAAAAAGAAAACAAAGAATTATTGCACTTGATTTGAGTACAAGAATGTATGTTTGATGGTGGTATAAATGTCTATTCTGCACAAGGGATGGACAAGTCCTGAGGGATCCATGCCTGGTTCATTTTTATGAACGTCAGCTTGTCCACATTGGCTGTGAACAGGCGGCTGCGTTTGTCTGTAATGACGCCCCCTGCCGTGTTAAATACACGTTCAGACAAAACGCTGGCCGCCGGGCAGGCCAGCACCTTCAAGGCGTAAAGGGCAAGCTCTGGCCATGTGGACAATTTGGAGACCCAGAAGTTGAATGGGGCAGAACCATCAGTCAGTACGTGTAGGCATGTGCACAGGTACTGTTCCACCATGTTGTTCAAATGTTGCCTCCTGCTAACACGCTCCATATCAGCAGTTGGGGCTGGTTGTTGCGGCGAGGTGACAAAGCTTTTCCACATGTCGGCCATGCTAACCCTGCCTTCTGAGGTGCTGGCGCTGACACAGCTGCATTGGCGACCTCTTCCTCCTCCCCTGCCTTCGCCTTGTGCTTCCACTTGTCCCCCGGCGTCAGTCGGGAATGATCTCAGGAGCGCGTCTACCAGCGTGTGCCTGTAGTCGCGCATCTGTAGTGTCCCACTAGGTGAATGTGGGCACTACACAAGGGTCAATTGGGCCACGTTGTTCTCCACCCCCTGTGGGACAGTGGCAGAGTATTTCACAGCACATTTTAATGCATTTTTAATGTGTATTTTTCCTGTGATATGTGCAGCAGGCCTATTAGGGTGTAGTTCAGCATCCTAGGCACTAGAGGGAGCTAAGGAACGCTTAGTATATATATATTTAGACCTAGACAGGGAGGGGTCAGTGGAGAGTGTGCAGAGTCAGAGGCCAAAAGACACTTTAGCCAGAGTGGGGCTGAGGTGCAGGCTCTGACATGCAACTAGACAGCCCAGGTTTCTAGTTGACATCCAGGAGGCTAGTGAGTGTGGACCAGCCTGCCTGAGGACATTGAGCCAGAGTTAGCTCAGAAGATTTGACACCAGGGGAAGAGTTGCCTCCTGAGAATCTAAGTTCCCACAAGCAAAGCAGAGGCAGAATACCAGCTAGACAAGTAAGCTGAGGGGCGGAAGGAGATATACTTTAAAGCAAGGATATATACGAGAAGAAGTTTTCTACCAAGGATAAAGCCAGCATTAGGGCATACGGGCCTTGGGATAAAGACAGACAGGAGTTCTGAGGAATAGTGCACAGGATTTCTGAGGAGAAGGTACAGCCTGGTCTGTGAGTGTGTTTAACCCTCTGAGTATCTTGCAAGAACATTGTTGCCTGCCATTGATGTGAAAGCCTGCTTGTGATGTGATACTGCTATGTGGAACTGAACATATAAAAGACTGTACAAAGTTAACCGTTTTCCAGTAAAGACAGTTTGGTTCACCACAACAACGTGTTCCTCACTTATTACTACTACCAATCGGTGTGCCACCGTTACAGGCACTGGCATCACAAACCTTAAAGGGACCTTGCCCTAGGCACATTAAACATCTGCAACATCCAGGGCACCTCACCCACCATCAGGCCTGGTCCCTATATACAGAGAGTGCCCCAGAGGACTACTGTGCCAGCCTCTCCATCACTGCTGTATGCTGCCCAGGGTGATCCTACAAACTGTGAGTAACCCATAGCAACCCTCATTTGCCTAAGTAACCGTGACCTCACATCGCAATACCCTGCAGGTCTGCGTACTGCACATCTTCCGATCACGCTCCAGTGAGGGAATTAAGGACGGCACATTGTCTTTGTAACGGGGATCCAGCAGGGTGGCCAACCAGTAGTCAACACACGTTAAAATGTGGGCAACTCTGCAGTCGTTGCGCAGGCACTGCAGCATGTAGTCGCTCATGTGTGCCAGGCTGCCCAGAGGTAAGGACAAGCTGTCCTCTGTGGGAGGCGTATCGTCTGCGTCCTCCGTATCCCCCCAGCCACGCACCAGTGATGGGCCCGAGCTGCGTTGGATGCCACCCCGCTGTGAACATGCTTCATCCCCATCCTCCTCCTCATTCTCCTCCTCCTCTTCCTACTCCAGTAGTGGGTCCTGTCTGGCCAAATTTGTACCTGGCCTCTGCTGTTGCAAAAAACCTCCCTCTGAGCCACTTCTAAAAGACTGACCTGAAAGTGTTAGAGATGACCCCTCTTCCTCCTCCTCGTCCTGGGCCACCTCCTCTTCCATCATCGCCCTAAGTGTTTTCTCAAGGAGACATAGAAGTAGTATTGTAACGCTGATAACGGCGTCATCGCCACTGGCCATGTTGGTGGAGTACTCAAAATAGCGCAACAGGGCACACAGGTCTAGCATGGAGGCCCAGTCATTGGTGGTGAAGTGGTGCTGTTCCGCAGTGCGACTGACCCGTGCGTGCTGCAGTTGAAACTCCACTATGGCCTGCTGCTGCTCGCACAGTCTGTCCAGCATGTGCAAGGTGGAGTTCTACCTGGTGGGCACGTTGCATATGAGGCGGTGAGCGGGAAGGCCGAAGTTACGCTGTAGCGCAGACAGGCGAGCAGCGGCAGGGTGTGAACGCCGGAAGCGCGAACAGACGGCCCGCACTTTATGCAGCAGCTCTGACATGTCGGGGTAGTTGCGAATGAACTTCTGCACCACCAAGTTCAGCACATGCGCCAGGCAAGGGATGTGCGTCAAACCGGCTAGTCCCAGAGCTGCAACGAGATTTCGCCCATTATCGCACACCACCAGGCCAGGCCTGAGGGCCACTGGCAGGACTGTTGGTATTCAGGAAAAAGGGGGGTTAAGATAAGACATACCTTCAGGCCCCCCCGTTATTAACTTATCCTAAAACAAAGGACACGGACACCGTTCAACTTTAAAACTCTCTTTTACTGGGTGATTGTCGGCCACAGCTCACATTATCAAGGCAATTTTAAACTCCTCCTCCAACCACTCCTTCTGTGTGTGTGCTAACCCCTGGACACCAGAGGGCACGTGCGCCAAATCTGCTCCCATCATGCTCCTGTTCTCTACATTGCCGCCAGCTGTGACCTCCGAATTCCACACCAACCAGGAACCTCGAAAAAAGGAAATACAACATGACCATCCAAACACAAGACAATCAAAAACCATAACAAGGGAGGGCGGGCGGGACCAGCTTGCCTTCGCCGAACAGAGGAAGAGGCAGTCGCAGAGGGGGGCGTATATATCCCCTGCCATTGCCACCTCCCCTTCCTTCTCAATAGCCACACCACTCTCCGCTTTTAACCCTTTCAATCCCATCTCCACTCATTGGCCATATATTGCCCACCGGGCCATATAAAAAGGTAGAGGGCCTGCTTATAACCTGGGTAGGGGTAAGGGGCACCATCAGTCCCTCATCACCCTCCCTACTACTGTCGGGTGCTCTCCAGACTGTTGGTATTCAGGAAAAAGTGGGGTTAGGATAAGACATACCTTCAGGCCCCCCCGTTATTAACTTATCCTAAAACAAAGGACACGGACACCGTTCAACTTTAAAACTCTCTTTTACTGGGTGATTGTCGGCCACAGCTCACATTATCAAGGCAATTTTAAACTCCTCCACCAACCACTCCTTCTGTGCGTGTGCCAACCTCTGGACACCAGAGGGCACGTGCGCCAAATCTGCTCCCATCATGCTCCTGTTCTCTACATTGCCGCCACGGAGGAGGCCGAATTTATACAGGACTACGACCACCCCCCAGTAAAAATAAACCTTGCTCTATCCCATCTTGAATGCCAGACAAAAATATATCAAGACCGATTTCCGTCAGGTGCACCCCATCCGGTCTCATCAACGCCCTGTTGTCTCCTTCCAATTGACGGTGACGGACCGTTACTCCACCTCGAGATCGCACAAAGCGTGAAATATGAGCATTTAACGTTTTCCAGCACCTCTCTAGTGCCTCACCATCCCGAGCCCTATGCCAGACCACTCGGGGGACCACCTCCGACCACACAATGACCAATTCCCTAAAGAAGGCCGGGAACCTCTCCAGATCAGAGCGCATGAGCGCCATCAATTGAGTAAGCCGAAGGGCACATAGATCGTTTCCGCCCGCATGAATCACCAGTATTACCGGCCCAGTTGACCGGAGAACCCAAATCAACCACCTCAGGTAACAGCTGTGACCACCGAAGGCCCCTTATTCCTTTCCAAAAAACTTCTACTTCCCTGAATCCCAGGCTCCGACCTCCAGGCCTCCGCTCTGCTCTCTGCGCAGCCCAGAATATATAAGAGTGGCCCAACAACCACACCACCGGACGAACAGCACTTAAAAGAGACAATGATGAAAAACATATCCACAATACGTACTGTAAACACCAATACACAAATTTTTTTAAATTTTTTTTTATCACAATAATTCAAACCAGCAAATCCGGACGAATATACCGCGCAAAGCAGGCGGATCGCCACCTACCAATACGCATCACTTCAGATTCAGCTAGGCCCGCTCTAGCCGCTTCAGTAGCTGCGCCTATATGAAAAGAGTGAGTACCAAACTCACCAGGAACAACCCCCAAATGCCTCAAGCAGTTGCGCAAAACTGAAGAAAACTGAAATTTTGTAAACGGTAACCCATCCGCATGCGCAAGAAAATTCACACCTCCCTTTCGAACAGCCATATACTCCCCAACCAACCTAACTGGGCAAGCTATTCCCGGAACTGGCAGTATCGGCAGCCACGCCCCAGTCCCCAACTGATCAGTTTTTGACTTCTTTATATGGACTCTGAGAGCATTATTACCCAACACGACATCCGATTCTAACAAACCCCCAGGCTTAGCACCCGAAGGAGCCACCAGCTCACCCACCCTCAGAGCCGCAAAAAAGGCTAGGCAGAAACTAGCTGCAACCATAGAACCCTCAAAATCTGACGAGCAAACGGTCCCACAACATTCAATCATCTTGCAAAGCAAAAGAAATAGGCCGTCTATATTCCCTCACCACATATTCCCTTTGCCATCCTTTCATAGCCTGTTTCACCACAAAAACCTTTGTCACATCCGTCCAGCCACATAATTTGAAGTAGAATGCCACCCCCGCCAAACGCCGCCGCGCCACAGGGGCAGAGACCCCCATGGACCTCATTCTCAGCCACTCTACAGTCACTTCCAAGCGAATATCATCCTTCTCAGCGACATTTCTTACCCCACACACCGCTAACCAGTCTGCGAGGGCCTTACCATGCGCCTGCCACGTCGCCGGCGACACCGACGCACTCACGAGCGACATCAGCTGCTGGCTACTAGCTGCCACAGGAACTGCGGGCATTCCAGCCCATCCGATTCCGCCTCCGGATGCAGTTCCCGAAACACCTGCCAATTGAAGCGAGAAAGAGCATCAGCGACCCGATTGTCGACCCCAGGAACATGCCTTGCCCTGAAATAGATGTTCCGCTCCAGACAACGGAGGACCAAGTGCCGCAGCAACGCCAACACCGGGAGGGAGGAAGATGACAAACAATTAATACATTGAACAGTGCCTAAATTATCCGACCAAAAACAAACATGCCGGTTCGCTAAACGTTCTCCCCAAATCTCCACCGCCACCACTATAGGGAACAGCTCCAACAGAGTAAGATTCCTAATAAGCCCCGAGGCGCTCCAATCTTCTGGCCAGGAAGACGCGCACCACTCCATACCCAGTATCGTACCAAAACCACAAGAGCCAGCCGCATCAGACCACAATTCTAACTGCGAATTCGAAACCATCTCCGCAATAAAACAAGTATGCCCATTATAGGAACCCAGAAAAGAAAATCCACACCCTCAAGTCAGCCTTTAGCGACTTCGTAAGCCGAATGCGATGCCGAGGGGACCGGCTCCCGTGCGTAGCCAAAGATAGGCGCCGCGAAAAAACCTGACCCATAAGCATGACTCGACACGCAAAGCACAGCAAACCCAGGAGGGACTGGAGTTGACGCAAGGTAACCTTCGTCACCACCAAAAAACCATCAATCAAGCCCACCAGGGTATTCAATTTGTCTGCAGGAAGACGAAACACCATAGCGACCGAATCAATCTCAATCCCTAAAAAGGAAAGACAAGTCACAGGACCCTCCGTCTTTTGCATCGAAATAGGGACTCCAAAGCGTGCCATTACCTCCAAAAATGTGGACAGCAGGAATCGACAGCCGTCACCCTCCTGCGAACCCACAAAAAGGAAGTCGTCAAGATAGTGAATCACTGACGACAACCCAGACTCCACCCGAACCACCCATTCCAAAAATGAGCTGAACATCTCAAAATAATGGCACGAAATGGAGCACCCCATAGGCAAACACATGTCGTAATAAAAAAGGCCCTTGAAACAACCGCCAAGCAAATGAAAACAGTCAGGGTGAATGGGCAGAAGCCTGAACGCGGATTTGATATCCGATTTTGCCATAAGGGCACCCTGCCCTGCTGTTCGCACCAACGCCACCACCCTATCAAACGATACATATGTCACCGAAGCTTCCTCATGAAGGATAGCATCATTCACGGACGTACCCCGGGGATGAGACAAATGATGTATGAGGCAAAATTTTCCCAGTTCTTTTTTAGGAACCACACCCCATGGTGAAACCCTCAAATTAGAAAAAGGTGGGGTAATAAAAGGGCCGGCCATCCAACCCACCGACACCTCCTTCCGCAACTTAGCCTCCAGAACTTCCGGATTTTCTCTGACAGACTTAAGATTATCAGAGTAAACCAGGGACCGACTAAGAATAAATGGTATGAAAAAACCTTCAGAAAAACCATTGTAAAGGATTACCGCAGCCTCCCTATTGGGATACCTGTCTAGCCACGGCTCCATCTCTACTACGCTGACTGGCGTCCTTTTGTTCAAAAGCCGGGGGGTTTCTTCCAGGCCTAACCTGGGACCTGTTACATCTACCTGCTGTGTGAGGGCCCCCACAAGACGAGCATTCATGCTTATACTTGCACAAACCGGCATACTTGCAGAAACCCTCATTGAACAACCAGCACGCGCCTGGTCGGCGAACGGCCACTGGTCCCTGGGCTGTTGAGGCCCCAGCACTAGCGGCCGCCCCCGGAAAGGAAGGGGGACGCTGCAACACCATCAGTCAAAGCCATACATCCGTGGCCTTCACCCCCCACCCCAGCACCGGCTGAAGCGCTAAACGTCTCCTAAATTCTTCATTGTACCTCCACCACGCACTGCCCCCGTGAGCCTTATAAGCACTATATATAGTGTCCAAATATATGAACAATTCAGAACAGCGCTCTGGGTGACGCTGACCCATAATGCAACCCAAAACTGCAAACGCTTGTAACCAATTGTTCATAGTCCTGGACACCTTCATCCTCCTATCATACGGCTTATCTAAAAAACGTTTTTCTTTATCCACCGTGTGTTGGTCCACCGATATCAGGGACCAAATGTCCACATATTGGTTGGACCAAATTTTTTCCCTCACAGCCTCCTCTAAATGCGAACCCAATGGACTAACCCCACAGAAAAAGGAATCCTTGTGCACACCTGCCAACACTGGAGGGGGCCTTTCAGAGAGGGACAAGGCCTCCCGTGAATCCGGCCCCGCAGCCGGTGCAGTAGCCACTGAAGCTGCAGGGGGCAACGAGGATGGCAATTTTTCCAATAAAGACTTCAATAACACTTCAAGCCCAGCACTGGTGCCACCCGCCCCCCATGCCTAGCATATTGGTACTCACCAGCAGAAGAAGGCATCGGCGCAGCCATTGCAGGTACAGGCATGACATCCCTGTGATCTGCCAAACTTCTCAGGCTAGAGGCCCTGGACATCTCCACCGGCACCGGTCTGTCTCGTCTGGAACGCAGTGTACGGACAGACTCCCCTGAAGCGCCCGAGGACCCATCTGAACACGACGGGGAGCGCCATCGAGAGGATCTGGACCGCCTATTATGTCTCGAAGAACGGGAACTGCGCCGCGAACAATGACTACGACGGTCCCGCCGGCCCCTGCTCCTGCCGTCCACTGACGAGGAGGGGGACAACGACACCTCCCTGCGCCTGCGTGACCGAACAGGGGGGGGGGGAGGAACAACAAGTGGCTGCACAGTAATAATGGGCAATTGAGCAGGGCCAAGAACAGGTATAACCCCAGCAGGAGGAGCTGGCAGCAGCGCAGCTGGATGCCCTAAACACGGATCCCCAGGCAAAGGAGGGCACGCATCCCTTTGTACTGTCACCACAGGAGGGGAAGTAAGGAGAGGGGCCTGCTGTGAATCCGGAGGGGTTAATGGGCGATCCCCAGCATCCGGAGCACTATTCCCTGAACCCATGCTAAAGGCACTTTCTGTCCGCAACACTAATTCACCCCGGTGCCGAAGCGGGGAAAGCGGAAGCGGAAGGGGCGGAGCTACACCCCCGAAACCAACTCCGACTGCCGCACAGAGGTCTCGCGCCTGCGCACAGCCCTAGCAGCCACAGCGGTCCCCGAGGAGCAAGGAGGCGAGTGCCCTAGACGTACCGGAGGCCGGTGAGTCCGAGCAGAACGCCGTTCGGTCGGCACAGCAAAAGGGTTAGGGGGGGTATAGCGGCCACTTGCGGTGTCCCCACCGCATCAATCAGCACCGGCGCAGGAGGGATAAAGGAAGCGGGAGCGCTCAAGCTGCTTAAAAAGGATCGCAGCCAGCCCTCCCCTTCCTCACTAAACCTTGCCAGGAGCGCATCGCGTAGATGAGCGTCTCCTGCGGCCATAGCTCTTTGGGGACAGGCAGCCAGCAGCACCTACCAGCTTGCCTTCGCCGAACAGAGGAAGAGGCAGTCGCAGAGGGGGGCATATATATCCCCTGCCATTGCCACCTCCCCTTCCTTCTCAATAGCCACACCACTCTCCGCTTTTAACCCTTTCAATCCCATCTCCACTCATTGGCCATATATTGCCCACCGGGCCATATAAAAAGGTAGAGGGCCTGCTTATAACCTGGGTAGGGGTAAGGGGCACCATCAGTCCCTCATCACCCTCCCTACTACTGTCGGGGCTCTCCACAACCACTCGTCGGTCTGTTGTTCTATACCCCGCCACAACTCCTGCGCGGTGTGAGGCCTGTCCCCCAAACACATCAGTTTCAGAACGGCCTGCTGACGTTTACCCCGGGCTGTGCTGAAGTTGGTGGTGAAGGTCTGTCGCTGACCGGATGAGGAGGTGGTAGAAGAGGAGGAGGAAGCCGAGTAGGAAGAGGAGGCAACAGGAGGCAAAGAATGATGCCCTGCGATCCTTGGCGGCGGAAGGACGTGCGCCAAAGAGCTCTCCGCCTGGGGCCCAACTGCCACTACATTTACCCAGTGTGCAGTTAGGGAGATATAGCGTCCCTGGCCGTGCTTACTGGCCCACGTATCTGTGGTTAGGTGGACCTTGCCACAGATGGCGTTGCGCAGTGCACACTTGATTTTATCGGATACTTGGTTGTGCAGGGAAGGCACGGCTCTCTTGGAGAAGTAGTGCCGGCTGGGAACAACCTACTGTGGGACAGCAAGCGACATGAGCTGTTTGAAGCTGTGTGTGTCCACCAGCCTAAATGACAGCATTTCATAGTTTAGAAATGCTGGCATTCAGGGCCAGGGATCGAGGGTGGCTAGGTGGGAATTTACGCTTTCTCTCCAAGGTTTGTGAGATGGAGAGCTGAACGCTTCCGTGTGACATGGTGGATATGCTTGGTGACGGAGGTGGTGTGGTGGCACATCCTCTGTTTGTTGGGCGGCAGGTGCCAACGTTCCTCCAGAGGCGGAGGAAGAGGCCGAGGCAGCAGCAGAAGAGGGAGCAGGAGGGGCCTGAGCCCTTTCTTTGTTTTTAAGGTGTTTACTCCACTGCAGTTCATGCTTTGCATGCAGGTGCCTGGTCATGCAGGTTGTGCTAAGGTTCAGAACGTTAATGCCTCGCTTCAGGCTCTGATGGCACAGCCTGCAAACCACTCGGGTCTTGTCGTCAGCACATTGTGTGAAGAAGTGCCATGCCAGGGAACTCCTTGAAGCTTCCTTTGGTGTGCTCGGTCCCTGGTGACGGTGGCCAGTAGCAGGCGAACTGTTTTGGCAACGGCTGCTCTGCTTTTGCACACTGCTCCCGCTTTTGCTACGCTGTTGGCTCGGTCTTACCACTGCCTCTTCCTCCAAACTCTGAAAGTCAGTGGCACGACCTTCATTCCATGTGGGGTCTAGGACCTCATCGTCCCCTGCATCGTCTTCCACCCAGTCTTCCTCCCTGACCTACTTTTCGGTCTGCACACTGCAGAAAGACGCAGCAGTTGGCACCTGTGTTTCGTCATCATCAGAGACGTGCTGAGGTGGTATTCTCATGTCCTCATCAGGAAGCATAAGTGGTTGTGCGTCAGTGCATTCTATGTCTTCCACCGCTGGGGAAGGGCTAGGTGGATGCCATTGGGAAACCCTGGCAGCAGAGTCTTCAAACAGCATAAGAGACTGCTGCATGACTTGAGGCTCAGACAGGTTCCCCGATATGCACGGGGGTGATGTGACAGACTGATGGGCATGGTTTTCATGCGCCATCTGTGCGCTTTCTGCAGAAGACTGGGTGGGAGATAATGTGAACGTGCTGGATCCACTGTCGGCCACCCAATTGACTAGCGCCTGTACTTGCTCAGGCCTTACCATCCTTAGAACGGCATTAGGCCCGACCAAATATCGCTGTAGATTCTGGCGGCTACTGGGACCTGAGGTAGTTGGTACACTAAGACGTGTGGCTGTGGCAGAACAGCCACGTCCTCTCCCTGCACCAGAGGCTCCACCAACACCACTACCACGACCATGACCGCGTCCCTTATTAGATGTTTTCCTCATTCTTACCGTTTACAAAGCAAAGTAAAAAGTGGTTAAGTATGTTAAAAATAATTAACCGCCAATAAAATCCTTGATGTAGGGTATTGCACTAAATTTTTTATTTTTAAACTCTATATGACAGCGGAATTTGTGGCCTAAATGTGACACTCACTTATGCACGTGTAATCACAGATGTGCAGTATATTAGAGGCTTTTTTCACCCCAGTAACCAAAAAGCGGTATTTCTGGCCTAAATGTGACAGTCACTTATGCTTGTCTAATCCCAGATGTGCAGTATATGAGAGGCTTTTTTCACCCCAGTATGCCAAAGCTGTATTTCTGGACTTGCAGATATCCTGTGCTGGTGCACTATCGTTGCATAAAATGGCTGACGATCATGTATTGTTATTGACTAACTGAAGAAAAAAAAGTTCGTTTTTTAGCAGTAGTTGGCTCAGGGCAGGCTTAAAAAAATTGTGCACTGCACCCACAAAACACTTTTGCTGTAGATCGCTGAGTACATAAATCAGTTCTTGATAAGATTTCTCCCTGATCTCTACCTCACAGCAGCTGCAGCCTCTCCCTACACTAATCCGAGCAGAGTGATGGGGGGCGCTACGTGACTCCAGCTTAAATAGAGGCTGGGTCACATGCTGCAGTTGGCCAATAACAGCCATGCCAATAGTAGGCATGGCTGTGATGGCCTTTTCGGGCAAGTAGTATGTCGCTTGTTGATTGGCTGCTGTGCAGCCTTTCAAAAAGCGCCATAAAAATCGCAGAACACTGAACCCGAACTGTTACGTAAATGTTCGGGTTCGGGTCCGGGTGCAGAAAACCCTAAAGTTCGGTACGAACCCGAACTTTACAGTTCGGGTTCGCTCAACTCTATTGGGATGCCCATATAATACCAGAGTGACATAAGTAATACCAATACATATTGCTCAAATAACAGTAGCACAGAGTAGATAAATAATGTCACTCAAGTGTACCTGAACAGATATGCTGTACAGTACCTGAATAATACCGCCATGCATCTACCAAATAACAGTGCCATAGAGCAAATAAATAATGGCACCATAGAATTCCTAAATGACAGTTCCACATAATTCCTGAATAATACCACCAGGGTTAACAAATAACAATACCATACAGCAAAACATAATACCACCAGAGAGCTGTCAAATAACAATGCCATGCATTAAATAAATAATAATAGAATGCTTAAATAATAGTCCCATACAGTACTTAAACAGTACCCCCATACATTTGCCAAATAACAGTGCCATATGGTAAATAATACCACCAGAGTCTGCATAAATAATAGCTTCATATATTACCTAAATAATGCCATCATGAGTCCTGAGGATGACGGGGAGGCATTCCTTGCGGTATTTGAAAGGATGGCAGAGCGGGAAAACCTGTCGTCTGAACAGTGGGCTGAGGTGGTGGCACCGTTCCTGGTAGGAGACACCCAGAAAGCCTATTTTGACCTCAGTCGCGAGGACGCCCAGGACTATGAGAAACTTAAAGGTGAGGTCTTGGATGGGGGTTAACACGTATGTGCACGCACAAAGGGTGTACCAGTGGTTTTTTTCAGAGACCTGGCCCGCCCGGTCTCAGGCATATGACTTGCTGCACCTGGTGAAGAAGTGGCTCCAGCCGGAGACCTTTAGTCCCTCACAAATGATTGAGCGGGTGGTAGTGGACCGTTTTGTGAGCACGCTGCCGAGGGCCATACAGCGCTGGGGGGGCCAAGGAGACCCAGGCAACCTTGATCAGTTGGTTAACCTGGTTGAGCGGTATATGGCGACCCAAGACTTGATGCGGGACTCTGCTCACTTGAGAGAGACACGCCAGCCCACCTCCCAGCCTAGGGAGCCTGGAACAAGGGCCCGGCCTTCTATGGGGGGAACGCTACCAAAACTCCTGTGAGGCGAGTCCCGGGACCCGCAAGGCCACTGTGATTCGGTGCTGGCACTGCCAAGGCCCGGGACATGTTGTGGCTAACTGCCCTATGACTTCTGAACCCGGGTTCGCTCGCCGATCCTCGTTCTATGCACGACCTGTGTGTATTGCTGTCCCTCTGCTGGCTCCTGATACGCCTCCCTTGTGCCAGGTTTCTGTTAATGGGTACCCGGTGAAGGCACTGCTGGATTCTGGGAGCCTGGTAACCCTTGTGAATGAATCACTGATTTCAGAAGAAATACCAGGAAATCAGAAAATAGCCATAGTCTGTATCCATGTAGACCTCCGGGAATATCCCACAACGAGGGTTACCCTGTCTGCGTCAGGCAGGGAAGTACAGGTTGTCGGGATGGGGCGACATCTCCCTTATGACGCCATTTT
Source organism: Bufo bufo (assembly GCF_905171765.1). Classification (NCBI taxonomy): domain Eukaryota; kingdom Metazoa; phylum Chordata; class Amphibia; order Anura; family Bufonidae; genus Bufo; species Bufo bufo. The sequence goes on from NC_053391.1 coordinate 12,992,204, forward strand.
GGGAAGAAACTTACCCATTTTCAGGACATTGTGGAAGAACGGTACGCATTCTCTTAGGGGGGAAAACTGTCCGGGCCCTGAACCCGACGACCCCGATGCTGGGGTACCACCACGGATATAGAGTGTAATCCTGATAGGTTTACCCTAGAGGTGTTGGCTGGTGAGACAGTAGAGATCCCATCTATCCCGGACCTGGAGATGTCCTGAGAAACGTTCGGGACAGCCCAGCTCCAGGATCCTACATTGATGCGGGCGAGAGAAGGGGTAACTGTAATCAATGGCGTGGCTCAGCACCCAGAAGCAGAATCTGTGTTTCCCCACCTGGCTTTTAACCAAGACCTATTGTACAAGGTGCACAAGGTGCAACAATAGGTAATAGAGCAGCTGGTGGTGCCCCAGCCTTACCACCGGATGGTGTTAGACTTTGCCCACACGCATGTATTGGGAGGTCATCTGGTGGTGAAAAAGACCCAAGAGCGAATATTGCAGTGTTTTTTTTGGCCCGGGTTATATGAGGAGGTTAAGAGGTTCTGTCAGTCCTGTCCTGTGTGTCAGATAACCAGCCCCTAGCCCCATTACCGTAGCCCATTGGTACCTATGCCAATCATAGAGGTACCGTTTGAAAGGATAGCCATGGATCTGGTAGGCCCCATAAATAAGTCGGCCAGAGGTCACCAGCATATCTTGGTGGTCTTAAAATTATGCTACCAGATATTCTGAGGCAATTCCACTGCGCCATACATCGGCTAAGCTTATAGCCAAAGAATTAATGGGCGTGTTCTCTCGGGCAGGGATACCTAAGGAGATCTTGACAGACCAGGGGACTCCCTTCATGTCGAAGGTCATGAAGGAACTCTGCCGATTGTTAAATGTTAAACACTTACACACGTCTGTTTACCACCCCCGAACAGGCGAACTTGTGGAAAGGTTTAACAAAGACCATGCTCAACAGAGCCATGTCCAAAGATGGGAAGGACTGGAATCTTTTACTGCCGTATGTATTATTCGCTGTGCGAGAAGTGCCCCAGGCCTCCACTGGGTTCTCGCCCTTTGAACTATTGTACTGCAGACATCCTCGGGGGTTGCTTGACATAGCTAAAGAAGCATGGGAGCAACAGCCCACCCCACACAAGAGTGTTATCGAACACATAGAGAAAATGCAAGAAAGAATAGGGAAATATGCATATGGAGGCGGCACAACTGGCCCAGAGCCGGGTATACAACCGGGCCGCCCAGGTAAGGACTTTTAACCCGGGCGACTGGGTAATGGTACTTGTGCCCACGGTCGACAGTAAATTCCTTGCTAGGTGGCAGGGACCCTACAAAGTGATGGAGAAAATAGGACCAGTGAACTACAAGGTATACCAGCCTGGTCGGCGAAAGCCAGAGCAGGTGTACCATGTTAACTTACTAAAGCCCTGGAGAGATAGGGAGAGTCTGTTTGGGAACAGCCCACTCTCTGTCTTGATTGCGGGGAAGGCTCCGGGCCCACCAGTGATCCCGGAGAAAGCCTCCTCTGCGGTGAAGATAGCAGATGGCCTGTCTACTATACAGGTTCAGGAGGTCAGAGAGTTTGTGAGTCGGAATAGGGATGTATTCTCCGAACTTTATGGACGCACCTCCATAGTCCGACATGATATTGTCACCGAGCCCCAGGTCAAAGTTCGCTTAAAGCCATATCGGGTGCCTGAGGCTCGGCGACAAGCCATCTCTGAGGAAGTCAAGTCGATGTTGCGACTAAGGGTCATTGCAGAGTCTCGTAGTGAGTGGGCTAGTCCAATAGTCCTTATACCAAAACCAGATGGAACGGTACGATTCTGTAATGACTTCCGGAAGCTCAATGAAGTATCAAAGTTTGACGCCTGCCCCATGCCTCGGGTCGATGAATTGATAGAACGATTAGGGCAAGTACGATACTTTTCGGTCTTGGACCTCACAAAAGGGTACTGGCAGATGCCCTTAACAGAGGCTTCAAAGGAGAAAACTGCCTTTGTCACCGCCAAAGGGCTGTTTCAGTATAAGGTGTTGCCCTTTGGCTTACATGGCGCTCCGGCCACCTTCCAACGGTTAATGGATATCATCCTCCAGCCTCATCGTCAGTATGCTTCGGCCTATCTCGATGATATTGTAGTGTTTTGCACGGACTGGGAGAGTCACTTACCCAAGGTGCAGGTGGTGGTAGACACTCTCCGAAAAGTGGGGTTTACCGCCAACCCAAAAATGTACAATAGGGTTGGAAGAAGCTCGGTACCTGGGGTATGTAATTGGACGGGGAGTCATTCAACCCCAGGTAAATAAAATAGAAGCCATACAGAACTGGCCCAGACCCAGTGGCGTACTGCCAATATAGGCAGACCACGCAGCTGCTATGGGGCCCATGGGAGGGGGGCCCGGAGTGCATGGAAGCAAGGGCCGGCTCCCAGTTACCACCACCACCACTTCTTTGCTGCTGGACTGCATTTAGTTTTACTTTGGTGAAAGGGACAGCACAGTACCTTGCAGGGATTGTTCCTTTCTCCAAAGTTCTCCAAAGTAAACTTCACCTACCCGACATGAGCAGACAGCTCCCCCTCCTCTCTGCAGTGTGATATTCCATCATGTGTGAGGAGGGGGCGGAGCCAGAGGAGCCGAGGCAGCAGCAGGAGGTATGGAGACTCTGCACCTTCTGACCTCCTGTGTCACTGTGCCTCCAGTATAAAGTTCAGTCCCTCACAGATCTCTGCCCACAGACTATCTCACCTATACTTCATGCAGAGCAAAAAGTTATGTCTCCCTGTGACTCGACCCCCCCCCCCCCCCCCCCCGCATCAGTGGCATTTCAATTTTTCCCAGCCCTAATCCCCCTATGTATGATGTATTGTCTCTGGAGGTTATATCAGCACTGGAGCGTTATAAGAGGAGCTGCTGATATCAGTCACATATGATGTAATGTCTCTGGAGGTTATATATGAGTACTGGAGCGTTATAAGAGGAGCGGCTGATATCAGTCACATATGATGTAATGTCTCTGGAGGTTATATCAGTGCTGGAGCGTTATAAGAGGAGCGGCTGATATCAGTCACATATGATGTAATGTCTCTGGAGGTTATATCAGTGCTGGAGCGTTATAAGAGGAGCGGCTGATATCAGTCACATATGATGTAATGTCTCTGGAGGTTATATCAGTGCTGGAGTGTTATAAGAGGAGCGGCTGATATCAGTCACATATGATATAATGTCTCTGGACAGTGCACAGCCCTCATCATTTAACCCCCCAGGTGCCACGATCAATGCTGATGGCGGCACCTGTGAGTGAAGGCGAAGGAATGCGGTTCCCTCTATAAAAAAAAAAAAGATTTATCCGTAACAGTTTTAAAGGGTTATTTATACATTGTATTTCTTTACTTATTAGCAAATGGGTGTGGCAGTGGAGGAGCCAGGGCCAGGGGTGGGTAATGGGCGGAGTTAGCGGGCCCAATTCTGATTCTTGCTATGGGGCCCAATGATTTTTGTGTACGCCCCTGCCCAGACCCCTTACGACGAGGCAGGTAAAAGCTTTTTTAGGGTTAGTGGGATATTATCGGAGGTTTATTCCCAATTTTGCCACATTATCTTCTCCATTAACAGACCTCCTGAAAGGACGGAAGTCTGTGATGGTCTGCTGGAGTGTTCAGGCAGAGGAGGCCTTCAGGTCATTGAAGTCGGTGTTGTGTGGGACCTCGGTCCTAGTTACACCCAACTTCAATAAAGAGTTTATTGTGCAGACAGATGCCTCTGAAGTAGGTCTGGGGGCAGTACTGTCTCAGGAGGTTAATGGGGAGGAGCATCCCGTTAGCTTCCTAAGCCACAAACTAACGCCAGCCGAATTAGGTATAGTATTGTGGAGAGGGAGTGTCTGCTGGGGAGGACGTTCCGCCTGTTGACCGATCACTCACCTCTCACGTGGATGAGTCAGGCGAAGGAGAGGAATGCTCAGGTAACCAGATGGTTCCTCTCCATGCAAAATTTTAAGTTTACAGTGGAACACAGTTTGGGAATGCTGCAGGGGAATGCGGACGCCCTGTCCAGAATCCACTGTATGGCATGTGTTCACCCCCACAGGTTTCAACAAAGGGGGGGGGTATGTGGGTCGGTGACAGGAGTCATCTATGAGGGGAGATATGTGTCACCCAGAATGTTGCAGGAAACATTCTAAAGCGGCTTGCTTACCAGGAATGTGCCACTAAGGTGCCCGGCGTTGGTGGAGTAAAAGCCCTAGTCTAGGTGTCCACTAAGTTGCTGGTGGACCCAGAAAATAGATAGTGTAGCTGGTTCAGCTAGTTCAGGGCGGGCTTTTACTGGGAACAGGCAATGTGTTGGGTGGGTGCCTGTTCCCCAGGTTCCAGTCCGGGACTTGAGGCATGCTCATGTCCAGGGATCCTGTTTAATCCTGCTACTGGATCTTAGGTGTGTCTCAGTCTGGAGTAAAGGCAGACAGTGTGAGGTAACACTGTCAGAGTGTGCTACAACTGCTGGACCCGGCTGCGATCTGGCTGTACTTTTCATGAAAAAGCCTAAATAAAAAGGACTTTTGTTAAACGTTTTGGTGTCCCTGCCTCTGTACACTGGTCAAGTGAGTACGGTTCCCCACACAACATAGAGTGCTTACATAATAATTAGTGTTAAGTGCGAATATTCGAATTACAAATTTTAATCCCGAATATCGGCACTTCGAGAATTTGCGAATATTTCTAAAATAGTGCTATATATTAGTTTTTCGAATATTTGTCATTTTTTCCATCTGAACACATGATTCCTCCCTGCTTCTTGCTTGTGGGCCAATGACGTCATTGGCCCACAAGCAACTTAAGCAAGGAGGAATTATGACTTCAGATGGAAAAAAAAGGTCAACTAGCTGAGTAATTGGTACATTCACTTTCACTTTGTGCTAATAACCCTTATTACTAAAAGGTCATAAATACCTATTTAACCACATTCTTATCTGTAAGATAATACCTGAGCTATAATGAGTGTTTATAAGGTCAGAGAGCAGAGATAAGGAGCCTTCAGCTCCTGGTCTGATAGTAGATAAACTCAAAGCTGTGCAGGGAATACAGCTCATCATTTTTAGTATAGATCAATTAAAGAAATTATTTTTAGTTCAAAATGAATACAATGCAATAATGAAAAAAATTTACACCAAAGGTGTGCATAGATTTAAAGAATAGTTATATGCATAATGGCACCATGCAATTGCCAAATAATAATGCCATGCAGTAAATAAATAATGCCACTATAGAGTGCCTAAATAACAGTTCTATATAATACCTAAGAAATACTACCATAGAGTTGCCAAATGACAATGCCTTAAGGTAAATAAATGATGCCACCATAGGAGTGCCTAAACAACAATAAATAAATAATACCACCATTCAATTGACAAACTGCAGTGCCATACAGTAAATAAGTGATACCACAATATAGTACCTAAAAATGGCATCTACCTAATACTGGCAAAGACAGACCAGATGTCACCCAATGCCCCTATATACTGCCCAAATTATACTTATAATATAATAATATATAACCTTGCTACAGAGGGATCTGGATAGATTGGAGGCTTGGGCAGATAAGTGGCAGATGAGGTTTAACACTGACAAATGTAAAGTTATGCACATGGGAAGGAATAATGCAAGTCACCCGTACATACTAAATGGTAAAACACTGGGTAACACTGACATGGAAAAGGACCTAGGAATTTTAGTGAACAGCAAACTAAGCTGTAGAAACCAGTGTCAGGCAGCTGCTGCCAAGGCCAATAAGATAATGGGTTGCATCAAAAGGGGCATAGATGGCGGTGATGAGAACATAGTCCTACCACTTTACACATCACTAGTCAGACCACACATGGAGGACTGTGTACAGTTCTGGGCTCCTGTGAACAAGGCAGACATAGCAGAGCTGGAGAGGGTTCAGAGGAGGGCAACTAAAGTAATAACTTGAATAGGTGGACTACAGGACCCTGAAACATTATCAACATTAGGGTTATTCACTAGTGTTGATCGAGCACCAAAGTGCTCGGGTGCTCGATTAGAACACCCCGGGGTGCTCAGGTGCTCTACCGAGCACCCGAGCACAATGAAAGTCAATGGGAGAACCCGAGCATTAAACCAGGCACCCCCTGCTCACATGAAAAGGTCAGAAATTGATGGAAACACCACCGAAATGGTTCGGGAACAGCATGGGGAGGATGTCTGGATGCATCTTGGACTCCCAGGTCACTGCTGGGAACGATGTTGTCCCAGTAGTACGCCACTTTTACAGACTGACATCAAATATGCACAAAACCGAAGATAAAATTGATTTTAGAGGAAAAGTTGTTAGGAAACATTCTTTCCTGTATATTTACTTGTATATAAAGTGCAAGTGCTGCCAAAATTACAAGGAAGAGGCGCTCCGATACAACCTGTATATCACATAAAGGAGGCCTCATTCACATTGTGGTACAATTGTTCAGGTAGTCGGACTCCTACACTGATAAAGCCTATGCACTAAGTGAAAGGGCTGCCAAAAATTACAAGGAACCGGCACTCCAATACACCCCTTATTACACATAAAGGAAGACATCATACACAGCCTTGAAAAATTATGATTGATGGCCTGCTGGTGACCCTCAGAAACATCAGGAGCAAGGGCCTGCTGGTGACCCTCTGAAACATTAGGGGTGAGGGTCTGCTGCTGATCTGACCATCTAAAACATTATGGGCGAGGGCCTGCTGCCAAGCTGACCATCTAAAACATTCGGGGTGAGGGTCTGCTGCTGAGATGACCATCTAAAACATTAGGGGTGAGGGTCTGCTGTAGCGGGGGTTGAGAAGGGTGAACAACCAGTAATCAGTGTTGGCCAAAATGCGTATAACGCGAGGGTCACGGGAAAGGCAGCCTAACATAAAATCTGCCATGTGTGCCAGAGTCCCAACAGACAAGACTTTGCTGTCCTCATCGGGAGGATCACTCTCAATCTCCTCATCCTCTTCCTCCTCTTCTGCCCATGCACGCTGAACACATGGAATAAACCTGCTATGGGTAGTACCCTCTGTAGCGGATGCAACCGTCTGGTCTTCCTCCTCATCATCATCATCCAATTCGCACTTAGAAAACGAACTGAGGGTGGTCTGGCTATCACCCTGTGTAATGTCTTCCTCTATTTCCACCTCTTCCACATGCAAAGCGTTCACCTTCATTGTGAGCAGCGAGCGTTTCAGTAGACACAGAAGTGGGATGGTGATGCTGATAATAGCGTTATTGCCGCTTACCATCTGTGTTGATTCCTCAAAGTTTCTTAAAACCTCACAGAGGTCAGACATTAATGCCCACTCCTCGCTTGTGAAGAGTGGAAGCTGACTGGAAAGGCGACGACCATGTTGCAGCTGGTATTCCACTACTGCCCTCTGCTGCTCACAAAGCCTGGCCAACATGTGGAACGTGGAGTTCCAGCGCATGCTCATGTCGCACAACAGTCGGTGAGCTGGCAATTGCAAGCGCTGCTGCAGCGTTGCCAAACCGACTGCAGCTGTAGATGACTTGCGGAAATGGGCACACAAGCGGCGCACCTTCACCAGTAGCTCAGGCAAATTGAGGTAGGTTTTGAGAAACCACTGAACCACTAAGTTTAACACGTGGGCTAGGCATGGTATGTGTGTGAGCTTGCCGAGCTCCAAAGCCACCAGCAAGTTACGGCCATTATCAGACACAACCATGCCTGGTTGTAGGTTGAGTGGCGGGAGCCACAGCTCAGTCTGGTTCCTCATACCCTGCCACAGCTCTGCGGCGGTGTGCTGTTTGTCACCTAAGCAAATAAGTTTTAGCACGGCCTGTTGACGCTTCCCCACTGCAGTGCTACGCTGCTTCCAGCTACTGACTGATGTCTGACTGGTGCTGCAAGAGGATAATTCAGAGGTTGAAGTGGAGGAGGAGGTGAAGGAGGAGAAGGGGGGGTTGCAGCCACTAATGTAGGTGGTGGCAGAAATCCTGATGAATCCTTGGCATCAGTAGTACCTGTGCCATCCCAGGGTACGACTCGCTTCCGGCCTTCACAACATTCACCCAGTGTGCCGTCAGGGAAATGTACCGTCTCTGGCCACAAGCACTTGTCAATGTGTCGTTAAGTGGACCTTCCCAATAACTGCGTTGGTGTCACACCTGTGACAGGTCCCAGAAGGTCTGAAAGATTATCTATGCATTAGTGATCTGACAGCCTCTTTTGGTTTCACTTTGTCTGTGTGTTGCTGGTATGTCCACACCTCCTGTTCAGGTGTGGATCATGTGACCTCTACCACACCCTATTTAGTCTGACATTTCCCATCACTCCTTGCTTGGGATAGCTTCATTTGATCTTGGAAGAGCTGGAGTGTGGTTCATGTTGAAGTCCTGTTCATCCTTCATCCTCTGAAGTTAAGTGTTCCGCTTGTCGTATTTTGTATTCCCTCCCCCCCCCCCCCCCCCCCCCCGGTTGTTTACTAGGCCTCAGTGAGACGCTAGTTCCTTCACCAGGGAAGGAACAGGTGGTCTTTGCCCTGTCATTATCTTAGAGCATCTGAGGGTCACCAGGGTTTTCTAGGTTCTCGTGTATGGTTATCTCTACCATCAAGAGGTGCCCATACGGATAGGAGTTAGGGCCAGGAGCAGGGTTTTATAGGTGGTGACCCTTTTCCTTCCCTAGCGGTGAGGCCTAGTGTCTTTCCCCTTCCTTCTTGATTGTCTTTTGGTGTTCTCCCCTACTACATCCGTGACAGTTGGTCAGGGCACGGGTGATGTTACGAGACACATGCTGGTGTAAGGCGGAGACGGCACACCTGGAAAAATAGTGGTGGCTGGGGACTGAGTAACGAGGGATGGCCACCTCTATCAGGCTGCGGAAAGCCTCACTGTCCATAAGCCTAAATGGCAACATTTCCAGGGCCATCAATTTGAAAAGGTGGAAATTTAGTGCTATGGCCTGTGGGTGGGTAGCTGGGTATTTGCACTTTTGCTCAAAGGCCTGGGATATGGACATCTGTACGCTGCGCTGGAACACAGAATTGGATGTGCTAGCTGATGGTGCTTGCGAAAGTCCAGGTGCAAGGCGGGAGGCATCCGGGCCTGCGTTTTGGACAGGGGATTGGCCAGCACATAACACAGGGGAAGAGGAGGCAGACACTGGTTGTGGACCCAGTTGTTTGGCCCACCTATTCGGTTGGTTTGATGCCATGTGGCGGGTCATGCTGGTGGTGGTGAGGTTGCAAGTGTTCACGCCCCTGCTCATTTTGCTACGGTACAGGTTGCAAATGACAATTCTTATATTGTCCGCACTTTCATCAAAAAAGCTCCAGACTGTGGAACACCTACCCCTTGGCAAAGGAGATTTCCGCAAGGGGGTGAACTAGGGAACAGTTGCGGGTCTGTTTGGTGTGGCACGGCTTCTCCCTTTTGCCACCTCACTGCCTCTTCCAGCCTGTTGCGGTGCTGCGGATCCCCCCCCTCTGTAGTGCTGTCCTCCCTCGGCTTGCCACCTTCCCAGGTTGGTGTCAGTGATTTCATCGTCCACCACCTCCTCTTCCACTTCCTCACTCTGGTCATCCTCCTGACTTGTTGACCTAACAACATCCTCAGTTATTGACATCTGTGTCTCATCCTCATCATCAACCTCTTGAGACACTAATTGCCGTTGACTTATTGGCAACTGTGTCTAATCATCATCATCATCCACCTCGTGAAACACTAATTGCCTTTTCCCACCGCCATCTTCTTCTGACTGTGGATGCTCAAGAGTTTGGGAATCAGGGCACAAGATCTCCTCATGTCCCTCTTCAAGCGGGCTTGGCGAGAGGACCAAATCAAGGAATGGCGATGAAAAGAGCTCCTCGGAATATCCGAGTGTGGGATCACTTGTTTGGCAAGACTCTCCATGGTGGGAGGAAGGAGGATCAGGGTGAGGATTCTGTTGACCAGACTCTTGGCTACTGAGACAGGACTATGTGGAAGACAGGGTGGTGCTTAACCGACTGGAAGCATTATCTGCTGCAATCCAACCGACCACCTGCTCGCACTGTTCTGATTTCGAGAGTGGTGTCCTGTGCCGCGGTGCAAACTGGGACATGAAGCTAGGTATAGTGGATGATTGTTTTTCTTGTGCTATGGCAGCAGGCACAGTTTCACCGCGCCTAGGGCCACGGCCTCTGCGTGCACCATCAGCATCAAGGCCACTTCCCCGTCCCTTACTGCTCACCTTACATAGTAACATAGTAACATAGTACATAAGGCCGAAAAAAGACATCTGTCCATCCAGTTCAGCCTGTTATCCTGCAAGTTGATCCAGAGGAAGGCAAAAAAAAAAAAAACCTGTGAGGTAGAAGCCAATTTTCCCCACTTTAGGGGAATAAAAAATTCCTTCCCGACTCCAATCAGGCAATCAGAATAACTCCCTGGATCAACGACCCCTCTCTAGTAGCTATAGCCTGTAATATTATTACACTCCAGAAATACATCCAGGCCCCTCTTGAGATCCTTTATTGTACTCACCATCACCACCTCCTCAGGCAGAGAGTTCCATAGTCTCACTGCTCTTACCGTAAAGAATATATTAAATGTTATATATTCTTGCAAGTATGTCACACGTACAATAGCACAGTTTTTTAAAGTGTATGCACCAGGGGTGTTGCTAGGGTCTGAAGACATCCGGGGCACAAGCCCATGTGAAGCCACGCCCCCATCCCACGAAGCCACACCCCCATCCCATGAAGCCACGCCCTCATCACCACCAAAAAGGGCGGCCTTCACAGTAGTTATTAACCCCTTTCAGCAGTCCCCCCTTCAGTGAATGGGGGACTGCTGAATGGGGTTAATAACTACAGTGAAGGGCCTAGCCGTCTGGGCAACCCCACAGACCATCCATAACAGTTCCATCCACAGATCCCCCTCCCATAACAGTGCCATCCACAGATCCCCCTCCCCATAACTGTGCCATCCACAGATCCCCCTCTCTCCCCATAACTGTGCCATCCACAGTACCCCCTCTCTCCCCATAACTGTGCCATCCACAGATCCCCCTCTCTCCCCATAACTGTGCCATCCACAGTACCCCCTCTCTCCCCATAACTGTGCCATCCACAGATCCCCCTCTCTCCCCATAACTGTGCCATCCACAGATCCCCCAGCCCTCCCCATAACAGTGCCATCCACAGATCCCCCTCCCCATAACTGTGCCATCCACAGATCCCCCTCCCCATAACTGTGCCATCCACAGATCCCCCAGCCCTCCCCATAACAGTGCCATCCACAGATCCCCCTCCCCATAACTGTGCCATCCACAGATCCCCCAGCCCTCCCCATAACAGTGCCATCCACAGATCCCCCAGCCCTCCCCATAACAGTGCCATCCACAGATCCCCCAGCCCTCCCCATAACAGTGCCATCCACCACAGATCCCAACTGTGCATTATTTTAAACTGTAATCCTAGTAACTTTAACTTAATTTGCTCAGAGTGATAGTGACCTAGTTTTACTCAGTCAGAGAGTCTCTCTCTAGTCTCACTCAGCTAGTCAGCTCCAGCCTCCAGGCAGTGCGGGCGGTGCTCACTCACTGACCTCACGCGCCCGCACTGCCTGCTGTTACCGGAGGCGGAGCTGCAGTAGGAATCACCGAGATGAGCAGCCGGCTACAGAATCTGGGGATGATTTTTCAAGTTAAGTCTGCACTCTGCAGGCACGGGGCAGGCGGATTAGGACATGAGCGGCGGGGCCGGTGTAGCGCAGGAGAGTCAGAGCGCCGGCCGGCCCTGCCAGTGCACTGCCAGCAATACATTCGGGGCACTGGTCAAAACATCCGGGGCTCAAGCCCCGAATGTTTTGACCTAACAACGCCCCTGGTATGTGCAGTACGCCAGTCCTGCAGGGTGAGCGAATATGAGGTCACAGGGGTGGTTAACAAACCGAGGGTTGCTCTTGGTACTCAGTTTTTATTTACCCTGGGCAGGCGTACAGCAGTGATGGAGAGGCTGGCACAAGAATCCTCTGGGGCACTCTCTGTGTATAGGGACCAGGCCAGGTGGTAGGTGAGGTGCCCTGGGTGTTGGAAGTTTAATGTGCCGGTGGCAAGATCCTTTATAGTTTGTAACGCCAGTGCCGGTAACGGTGGCACACCGATTTATTGTATGAATAATTGAGGTACACAAAGTTGCAGTGAACCAGAACTTCTTTTTACTGAACAGTTCAACTATTTACAGGTTTCAGTTAGTTCCACATGTACAATGTTGGTCACAGGAACTAGAACTCCTCTTTACTGAACAGTACAACTATATACAGGCTTCAGACAGTACCATATGAAGTAGATTTGGTAACAGGCAGGCTTTACATTAATGGCGGGTAGAATCCTAGCAAGATTACTCAGAGGGAATCAACTTACAGATCAGGCTGTACTTTCTGCAGAATCCTGTCTGACTTTCTCCAAGGCCCGAATGCCCTATAGCTGGCTTTATCCTTGGGTAGAGAAACCTTCCTCTGGTGTAACCTCTGGCTAAAGTGCTCACTTGGCTTCTCTTCCCCCCTCTCTGGACTGGACCTGACTATATATACTAGGGGGTTCCCTAGCTCCCTCTACTGCCTAGGAGGAGGAACTACACCCCGAACAGGCCTGGTACACAGGAGATAACATTAAATTATACATTACAATGCAATATAAAATACCATAACCATGTTCCACAGGAGGTGGAGAACAACATGACCCAATTGACCCTTGAGTAGTGCCCACCCTTACGTAGTGAGACACTACATATGCACAAATAAATTACAGTCAATGTCACAGATATTTGGGATGCGGAAACATTTTACAGAAGAGGTACCACAGGTAATTTCACAGTGTCTACGGAAAAAGTACACTGGATGTCACAGATATTTTTAGGCTGTGCAAAAGTTATACAGGAGATGTAGCGCAGATAATGTCGCTGTCCGCAGCGTCTACGGAAAAAGTACACTGGATGTCACAGATATTTTTAGGCTGTGCACATGTTACACAGGAAATGTAGCGCAGATAATGTCGCTGTCTGCAGCGGCCAAACAACTGCAAGCTATTTATCGCAGGTTGCGCTAAAAATATATATTGCTGCCAGATACAACAATAGTCCTTAACCCCTTAAGGACGCAGGGCGTACCGGTACGCCCTATTTCCCGAGTCCTTGAGGACCAAGGGCGTACAGGTACGTCCTGACTTAAATTCGGAATTCCGGCGCCGCAGGGGTTAATCGGAACGGGACGCCGGCTGAAATCATTCAGCCGGCATCCCGTAACAACGCAGGGGGGGGTCATTTGACCCCCCCGTATCGGCGATCGCAGAAAACCGCAGGTCAATTCAGACCTGCGGTTTTCTGCGTTTCCGGTCCATTCGGGTGTCCTGTGACCCAATGAACCGGAAAAAGACTGCGATCGGTGGCGTAATTTTACACCACCTATCGCAGTCCGAGGATTTGGAGAGGCGGTGCTGGCCCTGGTGCTGAACGCCGCTGTCCAGGGTGCTGATTGGTGCAGGGGAGAGAGGCGCGAGATTCAAACTTCCTGCGCTCCTCTCTCCCCTCCTCTTCCTGTCCAGCACCCTGACCGTGCAGCACCGTCCAGAACGAGCTCCTGTGTCCCCCTAATCGCCATCCATCACCCTCCTGCACCCATCGCCACCCAGGTAGGTTAGGGTCAGTGAGGGAGAGGCACCGTTAGGCAGGGAAAGAAGGGAAAAGTTAGTTAGAAAAAAAAAAACTTTTATTCCAAACTTCCATCTATCCATCTAACCCTAACCCAGACCCCCCCTGCCACTTGTCCCCCCCCATTTTGGGGCCTCGTGCTGCATATGGGTCTAGTCCAAAAACCCAGTGTCAGGCAATACTGGAGTGGGGACGTCCTATACCAGACCCCACTGTACAGTATGGTCATGACACGTACACGGTTTGAGGCCATCCGGAAATGTCTGCATTATTCCGATAATGCAGCATGTCCACCCCGAGGTGATCCTGCCTATGACCGGCTGTATAAGATACGGCCGGTCATCGATCACTTTGGGGCCAAATTCATGGAGGCCTACGTACCTGGAAGGGAGGTCGCGGTTGATGAGTCTCTCGTTGCGTTCAAGGGGAGACTCAGTTTCCGCCAATACATTCCCACAAAGCGGGCGAGGTATGGCGTGAAGCTATACAAAATTTGTGAGAGTGCCTCAGGGTACACTTACAAATTTCGTGTGTACGAGGGGCGAGATTCCCGTATTCAACCCCCAGAATGTCCCCCCACTCTGGGTGTTAGCGGGAAACTCGTGTGGGACCTTATGTACCCACTGCTGGATAATGGTTACCACTTGTACGTGGATAACTTTTATACCAGCATTCCCTTGTTCAGGTCCCTTGCCGCCAGATCCACGTTCGCTTGTGGGACCGTGCGGAAAAATCAACGCGGCCTCCCTGCCTACCCCCTCCAGGTACCTATCCCCAGGGGTGAGACCCGTGCCCTTACCAGTGGAAACCTGTTGCTGGTCAGGTATAAGGACAAGAGGGATGTCCTTATGCTGTCCACAATCCACGGTAACGGCACCACCCCTGTCCCTGTGCGAGGTACCGCGGCAACGGTCCTCAAGCCCGATTGTATCGTCGACTACAATCGGTATATGGGAGGAGTTGATCTCTCTGATCAAGTCCTCACGCCATATAACGCCATGCGCAAAACCCGGGCATGGTACAAAAAAGTTGCGGTCTACTTGGTACAGGTTGCCATGTACAACTCTTTTGTACTATCCCGAAGCGCTGGCAGCACAGGGACATTCCTCCAGTTCTATGAGGCAGTCCTCAAAGACCTGATCTTTTCGGACCGGGAAAGAGCAGGCCGGAGTACCTCGGGAATTGGAGGCGCCCGGATCGTCCCTGGCCAACACTTTCCAGGTGTGGTCCCCCATACTGGAAAGAAGGGACGAACCCAAAAAAAGTGCAGAGTGTGTCGCAGGAGGGGGATACGGAAGGACACCACTACTCAATGTGACACTTGCCCCGATCATCCGGGCCTCTGCATTGACGGTTGCTTCAGGGAGTATCACACTTCCATGGAGTACTAAATTTTTATAATCCTCAACAGTCCACTAGAGAACATAAAACACTATGGCTCTCAGACTTTGGAGACACGGAAACAATTTTTCTTTCCCCAAAAAATATTAGTTTTAGAGCAGGCATCCTCAAACTGCGGCCCTCCAGATGTTGTAAAACTATAACTCCCAGCATGCCCAGACAACCTACAGCCATCAGCAGGGCATGGTGGGAATTGTAGTTTTACAATATCTGGAGGGCCGCAGTTTTAGGATGCCTGCTTAGTGTCTCCAAAGTCTGAGAGCCATACATATTGGGCATCGTCGCGTGCGTAAAAGTCGTCGCTATAAAAATAACTTTTGACCAAACACCTCGGATGAACGGTGTTAAAAATATAAAATAAAAACTGTGCCAAAACACCAATTTTTGGGCAAAATTTCAATTTGAATCCATTTTGCCGGTAATAAAGCAAGGGTTAACAGCCAAACAAAACTAAATATTTATTGCCCCGATTCTGTAGTTTGCAGAAACACCCCATATGTGGTCGTAAATGGTTATATAGCCGCACGGCAGGGCATAGAACGAAGGGAACTCCATATGGTTTCTGGAAGGCAGATTTTGATGGACAGTTTTTTTTTTGACACCATGTCCCATTAGAAGCCCCCCCTGATGTAGCCTAGACTAGAAACTCCAAAAAAGTGACCCCATCTAAGAAACTACACCCCTCAAGGTATTCAAAAGTTACTTTACAAACTATGTTAACCCTTTAGGTGTTCCACAAAACCAAATAGTGAATGTAGAAACAATTTTAGAATTACATTTTTTTGTTACATTGCCTCAAAAAAGAGTAATATAGAGCAACCAAAAATCAAATTTACCCCAAAAATAGTCCCAAAACAACAACCACCTTATCCCGTAGTTTCCTAGATGGGGTCACTTTTATGGAGTTTCTACTCTAGGGGTGCATCAGGGGGCTTGAAAGGGTACATGGTGTCAATAAACCAGTCCAGCAAAATCTGCCTTCCAAAAATGACGTTCCCCTTCTTCTATGTCCTGCCGTTTAGCCAAATAGTAGTTTACGACCACATATGGGGTGTTTTTGCAAACTACAGAATCAGGGCAACCCATTTTGAGTGTTGTTTGGCAGTTAACCCTTGTTTTACTCCTGGAAAAAATTGATTATATTGGAAAATTTTCCAAAAAATATAAATTTCAAAATTGTTTCTCCATCTGCCATTAACTCTTGTGGAACACCTAAAGGGTTAACAAAGTTTGTAAACCCAGTTTTGAATACCTTGAGGGGTGTACTTTCTTAGATGGAGTCACTTTTTTGAAATTTCTATTCTAGGGGTGCAACAGGGGGCTTCAAATGGGACATGGTATAAACAAAACCAGTCCTGCCAAATCTGCCTTCCAAAACCCATATGGTGTTCCCCTCCTTCTATGTGCTACCGTTCGGCCAAACAGTAGTTTACAACCACATATGGGGTGTTTATGAAAACTACAGAATCAGGGCAACCCATTTTGAGTGTTGTTTGGCAGTTAACCCTTGTTTTACTCCTGGAAAAAATTGATTATATTGGAAAATTTTCCAAAAAATATAAATTTCAAAATTGTTTCTCCATCTGCCATTAACTCTTGTGGAACACCTAAAGGGTTAACAAAGTTTGTAAACCCAGTTTTGAATACCTTGAGGGGTGTACTTTCTTAGATGGAGTCACTTTTTTGAAATTTCTATTCTAGGGGTGCAACAGGGGGCTTCAAATGGGACATGGTATAAACAAAACCAGTCCTACCAAATCTGCCTTCCAAAACCCATATGGTGTTCCCCTCCTTCTATGTGCTACCGTTCGGCCAAACAGTAGTTTACGACCACATATGGGGTGTTTTTGCAAACTACAGAATCAGGGCAACCCATTTTGAGTGTTGTTTGGCAGTTAACCCTTGTTTTACTCCTGGAAAAAATTGATTATATTGGAAAGTTTTCCAAAAAATATAAATTTCAAAATTGTTTCTCCATCTGCCATTAACTCTTGTGGAACACCTAAAGGGTTAACAAAGTTTGTAAACCCAGTTTTGAATACCTTGAGGGGTGTACTTTCTTAGATGGAGTCACTTTTTTGAAATTTCTATTCTAGGGGTGCAACAGGGGGCTTCAAATGGGACATGGTATAAACAAAACCAGTCCTACCAAATCTGCCTTCCAAAACCCATATGGTGTTCCCCTCCTTCTATGTGCTACCGTTCGGCCAAACAGTAGTTTACGACCACATATGGGGTGTTTTTGCAAACTACAGAATCAGGGCAACCCATTTTGAGTGTTGTTTGGCAGTTAACCCTTGTTTTACTCCTGGAAAAAATTGATTATATTGGAAAATTTTCCAAAAAATAGAAATTTCAAAATTGTTTCTCCATCTGCCATTAACTCTTGTGGAACACCTAAAGGGTTAACAAAGTTTGAAAAAACAGTTTTGAATACCTTGAGGGGTGTAGTTTCTAGAATGGGGTCATTTTTGGGAGGTTTCTATTATCTAAGCCTCACAATATGACTTCAAACCTGAACTGGTCCATAAAAAGTGGGATTTTGAAGATTTCTGAAAATTTCAAAATTTGCTTCTAAACTTCTAAGCCTTGTAACATCCCCAAAAAATAAAATATCATTCCCAAAACAATTCAAGCATGAAGTAGACATATGGGGAATGTAAAGTCATCACAATTTTTGGGGGTATTACTATGTATTACAGAGGTAGAGAAACTGAAAATTTGAAATTTGCTAATTTTTCAAAATTTACGGTAAAAATTGTATTTTTTTATGCAAAAAAATTAACTTTTTTGACCCAATTTTAGCAGTGTCATGAAGTACAATATGTGACGAAAAAACAATCTCAGAACGGCCTGGGTAAGTCAAAGTGTTTTAAAGTTATGAGCACTTAAAGTGACACTGGTCAGATTTGCAAAAAATGGCCTGGTCCTTAAGGTGAAAATGAGCCCGGTCCTTAAGGGGTTAAAAGGACTTTTGGGTCTCTAACACCAACCCTGCCTAACCAAAAAATCTAATTCAATTCCCTACACTATCTGTCCCTTCTACAGCTCAGCTCTCCCTGACTAAGGATACTTTCACATTGGCGGCAGGGGAGTTCAGCAGGCTGTTCCGGCGGGTGAACAGCCTGTCGGATCCGTCCTGCTGCTAGTTCACGTGTGCCCTCGTCGGACTGCAGCTTCATCCCCATTGACTATAATGAAGGCGGGGGCGGAGTTCCGGCGGCAGCGCATGGTGAGAGGCAGCTGGACTAAAACTATGACATGAAGTACTTTTAGTCCGGCTGACTTTCGCCGCGCGCTGCCGTGCTGACGCCGTAACTCCTCCTCTACCCCCATTATAGTCAATGGGGACGGAGCGGCAGTCCGGGGGCACACGTGAACTAGCGGCAGGACGGATCCGACAGGCTGTTCACCCGTCGGAACAGCCTGCCGGACTCCCCTGCCGCTAGTGTGAAATTAGCCTAAGACTGAGCCGAACCACCCTGACTAAAGCACCCAATGACGCGTTCTGGCCAGCCAATCACTGTAATGCCAGTGACCAACATGGCTACCGCATTACAGTGAGTGGCAGTACCTACCTGCAAGTTTATTGGCTGCGTATAACAAAACACTAACAAACATAGGTGCACTCTGCAGTCTCACTAATTCTCAAACTGATTTTAAAATTGAGAGATTAGTCAACATGTCCTACGGTGTAGAACATGTCTGAGCCCGGACACCACGACAAGGTTTCTCAAGTAGCCCGGGACCCTATACTCTCCTACCTGAGCCGTATAGGCGATATCAGGAGCCAGTGGGCAAATTACAGGAGCATAAGGCCGACTCGCAAACAACTCACCAGTTACCTCCAGCATGTGGCCATGCTTGCAATGGGAGGAGGGAGGAGTCTGTGAGTCCCACTCAAGGCTTGCTGATATGTCCCAGGCTTCACAGGTGCACCCAAATGTGACCTGTAGATGGAAAACAGGCACATTTAAATAGGAGTTTATACACCTCCAGGAATCTATATATACAAACTAAGAAGACAGGTTGGCATTAGCAGGAGCTGCTCAAACCCACATGCAGTTGTGCATATATATAGGGGAGCAAATCCTGCACTTGTGGCCCGTTGCTAATGGCAATCCCCAGCAAAATGCATACAATGGAGGATGCCCGCGGCGAACCACAAGTACCACAATAGACATCCTACACAAGGTAACAAGTGTGGATGTGATAATTAATATAACAATATAACAAAACACTAACAAACATAGGTGCACTCTGCAGTCTCACTAATTCTCAAACTGATTTTAAAATTGAGAGATTAGTCAACATGTCCTACGGTGTAGAACATGTCTTAAGCCCGGACACCACGACAAGGTTTCTCAAGTAGCCCGGGACCCTATACTCTCCTACCTGAGCCGTATAGGCGATATCAGGAGCCAGTGGGCAAATTACAGGAGCATAAGGCCGACTCGCAAACAACTCACCAGTTACCTCCAGCATGTGGCCATGCTTGCAATGGGAGGAGGGAGGAGTCTGTGAGTCCCACTCAAGGCTTGCTGATATAGCCCAGGCTTAACAGGTGCACCCAAATGTGACCTGTAGATGGAAAACAGGCACATTTAAATAGGAGTTTATACACCTCCAGGAATCTATATATACAAACGTGCAGGGAGGAGACTCAAGCATCGCGCTCGAGCACACACGGTATTCGGCCGAACACCGCAATGTGCCAAGCATCGCGATGAGCCGAACTGGTGCTTGGCCGAGCATGCTCACTCAACACTATTATTCACTTTAGAAAAAAGACGACTGAGGGGAGATCTAATTACTATGTATAAATATATCAGGGGTCAGTACAGAGATCTATCCCATCATCTATTTATCCCCAGGACTGTGACCGTGACGAGGGGACATCCTCTGCGTCTGGAGGAAAGAAGGTTTGTACACAAACATAGAAGAGGATTCTTTACAGTAAGAGCAGTGAGACTATGGAGCTCTCTGCCTGAGGAGGTGGTGATGGTGAGTACAATAAAGGAATTCAAGAGGGGCCTGGACGTTTTTCTGGAGTGTAATAATATTACAGGCTATAGCTACTAGAGAGGGGTCGTTGATCCAGGGAGTTATTCTGATGCCTGATTGGAGTCGGGAAGGATTTTTTTTCCCTTAAAGTAGGGAATTTGGCTTCTACCTCACAGGGCTTTTTGCCTTCCTCTGGATCAACTCACAGGATAACAGGCCAAACTGAATGGACGGAGGACTTTTCTCAGCCTTATATACTATGTTACTATGTTACTATGATATAGCACATTAATAAAACCAGTATGCTAAGGTATCACCAACAGAAGATCTTGTCATGTTCCAGAACAAGAATGACCCCTCTCTTTGGTCAGGTGACTTTTTACGCAGGTCATATGTGATAGTATTGTGGTGGTGGTGGAGGTCCCAAAATGTTGAGGCCCACTTTATTTGCTCTTTCTATAATCCAGATGTACACAAACTTACAGTGAATAGATCCATTGGAAGCAATTTCTTTTTAGCCTGTGGGAGCATGAAATATGGAGACACAAGAGGAGGGCCAGTTATGAGCATTTACAGGTTAGGAGAAATAACAGCTTATTTGTGGGATTTCATCTGTGTTTTTTACAGAGCAGAACAAGGGGGAGCTTTAGAGCAATGCACTTCCTAGAGCACTGGTTATCTAATAATTATTGTAAAAAATGAAAATCAGACATTATATAGAACATGACAATCTCTTTCTAACAAAGCTAGAACCCGACCTGTACCTCACATGGATCCAGAGATCTCCACATTTATTGCTCTGCTAGATGTATATCATGCTGACAGCTCAGCGGACGTCTCTTTTTTGCTGCAGCTCAGGGCGCGTGTCCATTCTGCTACAGCTCTCTCCCTATCACAGCTCAGGTGGCGTGTCCATTCTGCTACAGCTCTCTCCCTATCACAGCTCAGGTGGCGTGTCCATTCTGCTACAGCTCTCTCCCTATCACAGCTCAGGGCGCGTGTCCATTCTGCTACAGCTTTCTCCCTATCACAGCTCAGGGGGCGTGTCCATTCTGCTACAGCTCTCTCCCTATCACAGCTCAGGGGGCGTGTACATTCTGCTACAGCTCTCTCCCTATCACAGCTCAGGGGGCGTGTACATTCTGCTACAGCTCTCTCCCTATCACAGCTCAGGGGGCGTGTCCATTCTGCTACAGCTCTCTCCCTATCACAGCTCAGGGGGCGTGTACATTCTGCTACAGCTCTCTCCCTATCACAGCTCAGGGGGCGTGTCCATTCTGCTACAGCTCTCTCCCTATCACAGCTCAGGAGGCAATTGAAGGATGGAACTGAGCATGTGTGGTCTTCTCAGTGAGCAGGACATAGAAATAAGAAAAAGAACAAACAGAAGGTGGCACTATACAGATACATTTTATTGAATAACTCAGTGGCTATACAATATTTTTAATGACATGGAATTACAAAAGTATTCAGGTGCTGGTTTGAAAACCGTAGAATATTTTTAAAGGGACAACCCCTTTAACTAAAGAGCCTTATGATCATGTGTGCATGCCATGTGGTCAGAAATGGTACTGCAAGTAAAATGTATCAATATCCTTACTGGCCTCTCACCAAGAGCTATTTGAGATAGGGATTTACATAATTTTCAGTAGTCAATATCTACATTCAGATCAGTCTTATAATTGTAGAAAAGCTTGATAAAATGCATGGAAATATTTTAAGGCAGTGGATTATAAAAATAGCCTCTCGTGCCTATAGCTGAGCAATAATGTGACATAGATTGCATATAGAAGATATAATAAGTAGGAAAGGTAATGAGACAGGTCAAACATTGAAAGGGGAAAAGCCTTGGAGACTAGTATTATTGTATTGACCCATTAACCAGAGCTTGACTCATTGCCAGAATGCCATCAATTACCTAGCGAGGTAGTATGAACAGTATAATGGACTCCTTCCTTCCATGTAGTGTCCCAGTAATGCCAACATATATATATAAAAAAATATTTAAAAAAAAACCCTGTTCCCTGCAGTCCACGATTAAGGATCTGTGCCCCTGCACAGTCTGTCACAATGACATCACCTCGACCTCCTACTTCAGGTCTTAGGCGGCATGATGATATCATCACAAATGCCTGCGTCACAATGCAGACGTTCATGGCCACGTCATCGAGCCACCTGAGGCGTCCCGCTGTTCTACTGAGTCACTGGCTCCAGGTCTGGTGGCCTATGGCCTATGAGGCTGAACAGCAGGAACAAGAGCCACAGGCTTCAGTTCCCCCCATAAAGAGGTGGGTTGGATGCCACCTGAGGTGAGATGCTCATCTGGACTCATGGCAGATGCAGCTCTGCATACTTTGGACAAGATATAAGACTACAGACTCCTAAATAATTATATACCCCAAAAATTACTAAACCCCAGACTTCCCTAACTAATACAGGTCCCAGACCAGTATAGATCCCAGGGTACATATATACCAAATAGACCCCAGAATACAGACCCTTGAATAACCCCAAAAGAAATAGATCCCAAAAACAACTATAGACCCAATATCTCCTAAATAAAACATACCCGATATCCCACTACCTAAATAAACAGTCCCTGAGCCCATTACAGACCCCAGAATAGACCCCAACACAAATAAAGACCCCAGACCAGACTT
This sequence comes from Bufo bufo, assembly GCF_905171765.1. Lineage (NCBI taxonomy): Eukaryota > Metazoa > Chordata > Amphibia > Anura > Bufonidae > Bufo > Bufo bufo. Next base: position 13,014,954 of record NC_053391.1, read on the forward strand.
CCTAACTACAGCCCCCAAAATTCAAAACAGATCCCACAGCCCCTAAACAAACAGACCCCCTGACTATATTCCTGTACTCTCTGTGTGGTGCTGGTATTATCAAGGGGACTGTTTCTGCAGTCTAGTATTTGGAGCATTGGGGAGCGTAGCGGGCACAGTACTGGGGGTGGCAGCAGTGATACTGTGAGTATACCAGGACTGGGAATTTATGTTAAGATGGTGGGGAGGATGATGGAAAGTGAGAGACCTAATATGTCTGTCTTCAGAAATGAGATGTGGCTGGAAGAAGTCATCATGGCGGTCTGGTCCAAATTGAGAAAAGGAAAGAGAGCATTTACATTGGAGGAGACATCACTGGATGTATGAGGTATGTGGCGCTGTACTCTCCTGTATGCTTTGTAGCATTGAGTGTAATTAGTAAAAAATTATTGTTGGACTCTCCCAACTTTAGTGCCTCCCCTCAAACACCTACAAAATGAGATATACATGTCCATAGATTGCTTGGTTGATTATGCATCTACTGTATATAATTACCATCTCACTGCCCGACTGTCCCAACTAGTGACCATCTGTAAAACCACAAGTCCCTGCAATGGGTTATCCTGGAATCTGTAAGCACCTCTGCACTAATTTGGTCCTTGGACTTGCTTTGCCATAAACTTCTCTGCAAAACTCACTTATTTTATGTTACAGCTTTGGAGGCAAAACAGAATCCAGTGTCCCCTCTGCTGTCTATTTAAAAAAAAAAAACGAAATAAAAATACTTTTTCCTCTGGCATGTCGCCAACTCAATTTACCTGTTGGAAACATACTAAACTTCACTTAGTTGGTGACTTTCTACTTTATTCTAAGCTTTTGTCTAGAGACTATTTTCCTTCTCTCTTTCGGCCCCTACCCAATAAAACCTTTAAAGGAAATCTGTCACCAGGATAATCGCTATTGAAGTAAAGCCGTGGCCTAATAGCACTTAGTGTTTTTTATCCTCTGAAAATCCAGGGATCCATGTTTTTGTGATCGGTGGGGGTCTGACCCCCATTGGTCAGCTAGTTATCCCCTATCATGTGCCACAAAAAAGGTTAAGACTGCAAGCCTGGTGGTCTAGGGTATTAAAGAGGTTAAGGCTACTTTCACACTAGCGTTTAAGTTTTCCAGTATTGAGTTCCATCATAGGGGCTCAATACCGGAAAAAAATGCTTACGTTTTTTTCCCCATTCATTGTCAATGGGGACAAAACCGAACAGAACAGAACGGAATGGAATGCTCCAAAATGCATTCTGTTCCGTTTAATTGCGTTCCCATGTTGTAGTTTGCTTTCCCTCCTGAGATGCTGAGCAAGACGGATCCGGCATGACCCCCAATGCAAGTCAATGGGGACCGATCCGTTTTATCTGACACAATTGGCCACCATTGAAAACGGATCCGTTCCCCATTGACTTTCAATGGAGTTCATGACGGATACGTCTTGGCTATGTTAAAGATAATACAACGGGACCCGTTCATAACGTATGCAGACGGTTGTATTATCAGTAACGGAATAGTTTTTTGCTGAACATTGCCGGATCCAGTAAAAACGCTAGTGTGAAAGTAGCCTAAGACTGCAAGCCTGGTGGTCTAGGGCATTTAACAGGTTCAGGCTTCATGCCTGGTGGTCTAGGGCATTGAAGAGGTTAAAGGGTTTCTATCACTTGGTATGCCATAATTAGCTGTCAGACACTAGCGATCCGCTAGTGTCTGCTCTGGCCAACCATCCTACTATAATCACTTGTGGGGCAGCGGTTTTGCTAAAAAACTAACTTTTATAAATATGCTAATGAGCCTCTAGGTGCTATGTGGGCGTCATTAGCACCTAGAGGCTCCGTCTACCTTCATACACAGCCGCCGCCCAGCGCGTCCCTCCAGCCCGCCCATGTCCTCCTCCGTGTGACGCAGCGGACGAGTTCTCGCGCATGCGCCGTGCGCGGCTGTATTCGGCGCATTTGAGATCTCAGCTCGGAGCGGTCAGACATTCAATGCGCATGCGCGGCTGTATTCGGCGCATGCGCATTGAATGTCTGACCGCTCCGAGCTCAGACATCTCAAATGCGCCGAATACAGCCGCGCACGGCGCATGCGCGAGAACTCGTCCGCTGCGTCACACGGAGGAGGACATGGGCGGGCTGGAGGGACGCGCTGGGCGGCGGCTGTGTATGAAGGTAGACGGAGCCTCTAGGTGCTAATGACGCCCACATAGCACCTAGAGGCTCATTAGCATATTTATAAAAGTTAGTTTTTTAGCAAAACCGCTGCCCCACAAGTGATTATAGTAGGATGGTTGGCCAGAGCAGACACTAGCGGATCGCTAGAGTCTGACAGCTAATTATGTCATACCAAGTGATAGAAACCCTTTAAAGCTACATGTCTGGAGGTCTAGGGTACTGTATCCAAACGTTTTAAAGCGAAGTACCTCCTAGTAGTGTTGAGCTCGAATATTCGAATTGCAAATTTTAATCGCGAATATCGCCACTTCGAAAATACAGTGCTATATATTCGTTTTCGCGAATAGTATTGAATATTCTAATCACGAATTTATCGCAAATTTATTGCGAATATATTACATTGACGATTTTCACAATCAAGTAAACAATGACTGGAATTCTCGAATTTGCTAATTTATGGCGAATATTCGGCCAAAAATTTGTGAAATATCGCAAATTTGAATATTGCCTATGCTGCTCATCACTACCCACTAGTAAAAAAAGTTCCATCTGAGTACGGTACTTCTAAGGAAGTGGTCATTGGTAAATGTTAACATAATAAGGCTATTCTTGTGACGCTGTCAGAGGCCTCGGTCATCATTTCCTTTATATTTGACAGAAAGGTTAATGCAGCATCTCGCTGCCTGCGTCGTCCTCTATCAGGCTCCAGGCCTAGCAGCATGTGGACTATGAGCGTGAACGGTGGGGCACGGAAACGTTACTTCTGATGCCCTGCTGCAGTATTCAACTGTATCAATGAACTGCGGATGGAAATGAAAGTTGGAGAGCAGCCCTAACCGGCAATGAAATATTTCTGGAAGCCAGGGCAGTCATGCTTACCCCTTCACCCTAAACCCCCTGGGGTATGCATACCACAGGTTGAGAAAAAGTGGTCTAGGACATTGAAGTGGTTAAGGTTGCATCCTTGATGGTCCAGAGCAGGGATGGCCAACCTGTGGCTCTCCAGCTGTTGCAAGACTACAATTCCCAGCATGCCCAGATTGCCTACAGCTATCAGCCTACAGCAGGGCATGGTGGGAGTTGTAGTTTTACAACAGCTGGAGAGCCGCAGGTTGGCCAGCCTTGGTCTAGAGCAGGCATGCTTAACCTGCGGCCCTCCAGCTGTTGCAAAACTACAACTCCCAGCCTGCCCGAACAGCCTACAGCTATCAGCCTACAGCAGGGCATTGTGGGAGTTGTAGTTTTACAACAGCTGGAGGGCCGCAGGTTGAGCATGCCTGGTCTAGAGCATCGAAGAGGTTAAGATTGCATCCTTGGTGGTCTAGATTAGTGAAAAGTCTCTAGGCAGTCACCCATTCCTATGGACGCAGAGACAGCTGCCAGAAAGTGGGACATACCTCCCCCGTTACGGGACAGCGGGACAGCCACTGAAGTCCGGGACTGTCCCACTGGATCCGGGACGGTTGGGAGGTATGTGTTAGGAGTTGTATGTTTTAACACCTAGAGAGCGATAGAACTACGGTTCTAGGGTACATTTGTGTGTATTGCCATTCCTGCGCACGTTCCGTATCAGGTGCGTCGCTGACTATATTCTCAGATTTGAACAAACTGATGTCAGATTTATCCTTCTCGAAAAAATGTAATAAAAGTAATGAAATAAATATCTGGAATACAAAATAAATACAGAGACGTGGAGGGACCGAGGAAAGAGATTTACTGGGGTCAAGTTCGGTCTTCGCCTGTGATGTGACAGTGGTGACAGCACAGGGGGACGTCGTCTTCTTCTGTTAGAAGTGAAGGGTAGATAACCTCCATGGTCATGATATGAAATCTTCGCTCTCTGTCTGAGCGGCTTTGATTTGCAGAGGGCACAGATCTGTGCTGACGTCCCTGGAGCAGATATTACATTCCAGATTAGGTGATCTTCTGTCACCCATCCTGTATGATAGGAGATGGTGTAAATGGTTCAGAAAATGTCCGCTGTGTGAAAATATCAGTCTAAAAAGTGATTTCTGCCAAATACATTATTAATAGAGATGAGCGAATGTTTCAAAAGTTCGATTCGGCTGATTCGCCAAATTTTACAAAAAATTTAGCTTTGGGCGAATTACTTCGTCACGAAGCACATTTTTTGGGAAGTAGCGGGTGCAATGACAGGGAGCTGCGATATCGCCGCCCCCATCACTGTCCCCCTCAGATGCTGCATTTATACATGATCGCGGCATCTGAGTGTAAAAGCTGTGTGAAATTAACATAAAAAAAATATTCTAATCAAAATTACCGCCTCCATTCGCTCGCGACCGGCCACCCGCAATCTTGCCTAAAGATCTGCCACGAAATCTCGCGTGGCGCGAGATTACGTCATCACGCCGGCTGACGTAGTGACGTCATACATCACCACGCATGGGATTTCGGCCGATATCTTCAATCAAGATGGCGCCTGCCACCCTATCGCGAGCAAATGGAGGAGGTAAGAACAAATTTTTTATTTTATTTTTTGTACTGTTTCAAGTTAAATCGATTCGCTTACACGAAGCACGAAGAAATTTGGCATGAAATTTATTAGTGCCGGATCCGGCATTGAAGAGGTTAAGGCTGCACCTCAGAATATGCACCCCATATTTTGTTCCCCATTTCCCCCAAATACAGCAACATATGTGCTTTCCCTAGCTTCCAGGCCAAGTATCTTTTCCCTTCCCTCCTGTGTTCGGTGTGGAGTTTACCACCCACACTGCGCAGTGACATTATCAACTGCCGCAAACCGTTGTTTTTGTTTGTGTCAGTGAGGCTATAGATCCAATCGCTGCAATGGCTGGACAATTTGAGGTTTTGTCTATAGAGGTAACCGACCTTCGCACGAAGATCCAGGGATCACAGGCTGCTGGTGCCAGTAGTATTCACCAGGCATGTCCTGAACCTTGCACTTCCGGATAGATTTTCGGGGGGAAGCGATAATTTCATTCGGTTCAGAAAGTCGTGTAAATTGTACTTTAAGTTATGTCCGCTCTGATCTGGGGATGAGAATTAAAGAGTGGGTATTATCATGTCGTTGCCTAAAAGGGACGCTCAGTCTTGGGCTTTTTCTCTACCGACCGGATCACAGTCCCTCCGGTTGGTAGATTAATTTTTCAGAGCTCTAGGTCTTATCTACGATGACCCGGATTGGATCTCCCTGGCCGAAACCAAGTTACGTGGTGTACAGCAGGGAGAGCGTTCTGCTGAGACCTATTGCTCTGAATTTAGGAGATAGGCTATGGATACGGAATGACCCAGCTCTCCGTAGCCAATTCTGTCAAGGATGGAATTCAATACCGGAAAACTTAAATGCTAGTGTGAAAGTACCCTTACCTACTCTCATCTTCAGGTTTTCGTATGGATCCAGAGAAGGTCTGTGCTGTGTTGAACTGGGATCGACCCGAAAATCTAAAAGCACTTATGCGGTTTTTGGGGTTCACCAACTACTACCGTAAATGTATTTTGAACTACTCAACTGTGGTTAAACCTTTAACAGACATGACTAGGAAAGGTTTGGATGTCTCAGTCTGGTCTGATGCGGCATTACAAGCTTTTTCAGCGGTGAAGGAATGTTTTGCTTCTGCTCCTATACTGGTGCAACCGTATGTGTCACAGCCATTTATTGTGGAGGTTGACGCATCCGGGGTAGGGGTAGGAGCAGTCTTGTCGCAGGGTCCTTCTCCTAGTAAATGGCGCCCATGTGCATTCTTCTCTAAGAAACTCTCAATTGCAGAAAGGAATTATAACGTGGGTAATAGAGAGTTGCTGGCCATTAAGTTGGCTTTTGAGGAGTGGTGTCATTGATTGGAAGGAGCAATCCATCCTATTACTGTGCTTACTGATCACAAAAACCTGGCTTACCTGGAGTCGGCTAAACGACTGAACCTAAGGCAGGCCAGATGGTCGTTGTTTTTTTACCAGATTTAATTTTATCGTCACCTACCGCCCTGGGGCTAAGAATGTCAAGGCTGATGCTTTGTCGCGCAGCTTTCCTGGGGGGGGGGGAAGAGATCCCGGTCTGAGGTGTTGGATGCCCAGCAGGCCCAGGAAGATGCACCGGATTCTTGTCCTCTGGGGAAGTTGTTTGTTCCTTCTGAATTATGTCACAAGGTGTTCAAGGAACACAGGACATCCTGGGAGCAGAGCCACTGTCGATCTAATCTCTCGTAGATTCTAGTGGCCGGGGATGCATAAGAGTGTTGAGGAAAATGTGTCTGCTTGTAGTACTTGTGCACGTGCTAAGGTGACACATACTTAGCCTTCCGGATCTTTGCTTCTGTTGCCCATCCTGCCCATCCTGTCCCGACTCATTTATCCATGGATTTTATCACAGATTTACCTAATTCTTTAGGAAAAACTGTGATTTTGGTGGTTGTTGATCACTTTAGTAAGATGGCGCACTCAATAGCATTGCCAGGTCTACCTAATGCTAAAACTCTTGCACAAGAGTTTGTCGTCGATAACATTGTGAAATTACATGGTATTCCTTCTGATGTGGTGTCTGATAGGGGGACTCAGTTTGTTTCCAAATTCTGGAAGGCGTTCTGTACTCGTCTGGGGGTACAATTTTCCTTCTCTTTGGCCTTTCATCCTCAGTCGAACGGACCGACTGAACACACTAATCAGAATTTTGAGACTTTTTGAGATGTTTTGTCTTGGAGAACCAGGAAAACTGGTCTTCATTGTTGTCTTTAACCGAGTTTATCATAAATTATGGTAGACAGGAGTCCACTGATAAGTTGCTGTTTTTTGGGGCATATGGGTTCCACTCGCAATTTGGTACATTTTCTGGTACGGAGACTTCTGGTATACCGGAAGAGGAATGATTTTGCTCTTCTTTGTCATCTATTTGGCAGAGAATTCAAAATAATCTAAAAAAAATGGGTATGGGCAACAAGTATAAATGTATGGCTGACAAGAGACTTATGAATGGTCCGGACCTGAGAGTGGGTGATTCTGTGTAGCTGTCCACAAGATACATTAAGTTGAAAGTACCTTCTTGATAGTTGGGTCCAAAGTTTATTGGTCCATATAAGATCACTGCCATTATTAACCCGGTAGCCTTTCGTCTTGAACTTCCTCAGGCTTTGAAGATTCATAATGTGTTCCATAAGTCATTGTTGAAGAGATATATCGAACCAGTTGAACCGTCCTCCTTGCCTCTCGCTCCTGTCATGGTGGACGGTAATCTGGAATTTCAGATCGCCAGGATAGTGGACTCCTGAATTCTCTGTAGATCCCTCCAGTATCTCGTTCACTGGAAGGGTTATGGACCAGAGGAGAGGATGTGGGTTCCAGTGGCCGACGTTAATGCTAGTCGTCTGGTGAAAGCCTTTTTTCCTAGAGCTCATCCAGATAAAGTCGGTCCTGGGTGTCCTGAGGCCACCCGTAGAGGGGGGGGGTCATGGTCTCTCCTGTGACAGGGGGTAGAAAATCTAAGAGACTGGCTGCACATGATGTGATCTGACAACCACTCTGGTTTCACTTGTTTCTGTGTGTTGCTGGTTATAACCACACCTCTTGTCTCAGGTGTAGCTTAAGTGGTCATTCCCACTCCTCTATTTAGTCTGGTCTCACCAATCATGCTATGCGGTTGATTGCAACTTCTGGTTGTGGAAGTGCTGGTGTTTGGTTCTCTTCTGAGATTCTGCTTGTCAGCGTACTTCGGAGTTAAGTGTCTTTTCCCTATTTCTAGTTTGCTGTATTCCCCTATCTTTTGGTATTAGGCCTGAAGAAGTCTCCTGTTCCTTCAGCTGGGAAGGAACAGGTCAGATTGGGCTCTAGGTTCCTGCGTATGAACATTCCTACCATCGAGGTCTGTTCATACTGATAGTAGTCACGGCTCAGTTTAGGGATTCACTAGGTGGTAACCTTTCCCCTTTCCCTAGTTTCCAAGCCTAGTACCTCTTCCCTTCCCTCCTGTGTTTGGTGTGGAGTTTACCACCCACACCGCACAGTGAGACATGGCCTCATTGCTGATGTACTGCCTTGTTGCTGCCACATTGACCCAGTGTGAAAAATATGTACTGTGCTTGCTCGTAAGAGCTGCTCCAGGTGTCCACCGCGGCGTGTACCTTGCCATACAGCGAGAATCGTGCCCACGATGCACCGCCAGAGACTTGGCCAGGCAGGAATTAAGCTTGTGCACCATGGGATTGCTGGGCGGGTAGAGTTATTTCCTGTCCACGCATTCCATTATCGATGGCTGATGATGGAGCAGAGATGGAGGACAAGTCTGAGCAGGAAAAGCAGAAAGGGGTGATGACGATGTGAAAGATACCGTACTGACTGTGGATGCGGCCTCACTGATGCAAGGGGGCCTGGGATAAGGAGGGAACTCCTGCTGCGTTGGCTAGCTGCCACCTCTGTTTGCCCATGGGATGGGGTGATGCTGCTTCATGTGGTTCAAAAGAGCTGTGGTGCCTATGTTTGTGTTTTCCTGCCCACGTTTTATTTAGGTCTTGCACAGCTTGCACAAGGCAATACTGTCGTGTTCTGTCAACATGGAGAAATAAATGCCACATGGGAGATACTCGCACAGCAGAGATATGGCTGACAAGCTGAGCTGGGATTAGCTCTGGCATGTTTTGGGCCGAATCTACCCACAGCTTTACGGCATTACCAGATCTCAAAGCAGACGTGGCCCTGGCTGTTCTTTGGAAGGTATGTGGCTTCTGCTCTTTATTGCTGCCGCAATCACCCTCCGACTCCCGGGTCCTGTCCAGCATGTAATGGTCATCAGAGTCCTTACCTTTTCGCTTCTATCAGACTGTGGAATATCATGGTGGGTTCTTTGCCCCCCTTCCCTGTTCTGCCCTGACTGCCATTATTGCAGCCCCCAAAGACAATACTGCTGCTACGGGGGCCACTATTACCACCACCAACACAGCTATGCCTGCGGTCTGCAGCCTCCTCCTTCACCTTCTCCTCTTGTGCTCTCAGACAAATTGTCAACAGGGAGACTCTCTTGATTGTCTGCCATAGGGCATGGTGGGTTTCCCCCCCCCCCCCCACTTCCTAGGAAAAAGTAAGGCGCCCTTCTAGGAAATGGGCAGTGAAGACTGAGAGGCCTCCACTGAAAGCTTATTTACACACTACCCTGTGTATTGGTGTAGTAATCACATATATATATACTACTACTTTGAATATAATCAACATTCCCAATAAAAAATAAAAAAATTATTATAAACGTGTGAACACAGAAATAAAGGGAAACTGATTTAGGCCTAAGTTCGTTATCATTTACAGATAGTTTTGTGTGCTAACCTGTGTACTAATCACCTATATGCTGGTTTAATTAAATTAAACAAGTCACAAAAAAATTTAATTCCAGCCATGTGGAGAAATACATTATGTAAATGAGTAATTAAGGGACAGGCTTGACGCTCAATTTCCTGTTAACACTCACAGGTAGCTTGCTGCCCTACCCTGTGTTTCGCTGTAGTAATCACATACAGTATATACAGTTGCAAGAAAAAGTATGTGAACCCTTTGGAATGATATGGATTTCTGCACAAATTGGTCATAAAATGTGATCTGATCTTCATCTAAGTTACAACAATAGACGATCACAGTCTGCTTAAACTAATAACACACAAAGAATTAAATATTACCATGTTTTTATTGAACACACCATGTAAACATTAACAGTGCGGGTGTAAAAAGTATGTGAACCCTTGGATTTAATAACTGGTTGAACCTCCTTTGGCAGCAATAACTTCAACCAAACATTTCCTGTAGTTGCAGATCAGACTTGCACAACGGTCAGGAGTAATTCTTGACCATTCCTGTTTCAGTTCAGCAATATTCTTGGGATGTCTGGTGTGAATCGCTTTCTTGAGGTCATGCCACAGCATCTCAATCGGGTTGAGGTCAGGACTCTCACTGGGCCACTCCAGAAGGCGTATTTTCTTCTGTTTAAACCATTCTTTTGTTGATTTACTTCTATGCTTTGGGTCGTTGTCCTGTTGCAACACCCATCTTCTGTTGAGCTTCTGCTGGTGGACAGGTGGCCTTAAGTTCTCCTGCAAAATGTCTTGATAAACTTGGGAATTCATTTTTCCTTCGATGAAAGCAATCCGTCCAGGCCCTGACACAGCAAAGCAGCCCTAAACCATGATGCCCCCACCACCATACTTCACAGTTGGGATGAGGTTTTGATGTTGGTGTGCTGTGCCTCTTTTTCTCCACACATAGTGTTGTGTGTTTCTTCCAAACAACTCAACTTTGGTTTCATCTGTCAACAGAATATTTTGCCAGTACTGCTGTGGAACATCCAGGTGCTCTTGTGCAAACTGTAAACGTGCAGCAATGTTTTTTTTGGACAGCAGTGGCTTCCTCTGTGGTATCCTCCCATGAAATCCATTCTTGTTTAGTGTTTTACGTATCGTAGATTCGCTAACAGGGATGTTAGCATATGCCAGAGACTTTTGTAAGTCTTTAGCTGACACTCTAGGATTCTTCTTCACCTCATTGAGCAGTCTGCGCTGTGCTCTTGCAGTCATCTTTACAGGACGGCCACTCCTAGGGAGAGTAGCAGCAGTGCTGAACTTTCTCAATTTATAGACAATTTGTCTTACCATAGACTGATGAACAGCAAGGCTTTTGGAGATACTTTTATAACCCTTTCCAGCTTTATGCAAGTCAACAATTCTTAATCGTAGGTCTTCTGAGAGCTCTTTTGTGTGAGGCATCATTCACATCAGGCAATGCTTCTTGTGAAAAGCAAACCCAGAACTGGTGTGTGTTTTTTATAGGGCAGGGCAGCTGTAACCAACACCTCCAATCTCATATCATTGATTGGACTCCAGTTGGCTGACACCTCACTCCAATTAGCTCTTGGAGATGTCATTAGTCTAGGGGTTCACATACTTTTTCCACCTGCACTGTGAATGTTTACATGGTGTGTTCAATAGAAACATAGTAACATTTAATTATGTGTGTGTTATTAGTTTAAGCAGACTGTGATTGTCTATTGTTGTGACTTAGATGAAGATCAGATCACATTTTATGACCAATTTGTGCAGAAATCCATATCATTCCAAAGGGTTCACATACTTTTTCTTGCAACTGTATGCTGTTTTAATTAAATTGAATACCCCCCAAAAAAATATTAAATTCTAACAGTGTGGATATAGAATAAACAGAAACTGACAATTGAGGCCTGATGCTCAAATTCATGCTAACAATCACAAGTAAAGTATTACTCTAGTGTGCATTGGTGTACTGATCATCTATATGCTGGTTTGATTAAATCCTCCCTCTCATTCCCCCCTCCCCCCCAAAAAATTGGAACTGAACTGTGTGGGGAGATAAACGGATTTAGCCCTAATATTTCATTCTCAATCACTGATGTATATAGTTTTTCAAACTAAAACAAAACAAAAATGTTTTAAATTAAATACGTGAGATGACCTGACACAGACATCTCTCTAGTATTCTATATGCTAAGCTAGATTAGCCATTTTAGTGGATTAGTCCGAAGTGAAGCAGAAAATATTCAGGTTCGTCTGCTGTCCAAAAAATAGCAAAGTGGTTCGCTCATTCTTACACTAAATGTATTTGACTTAAACCAGTACAGCAGGTGTTATAAGGATCCTTCCGAAGGTACTTTGTGCCAGAGCAAGAACTTGGCTTGTGTTCCTGACCTCTGTCTGCTCTCCACTCATGTATGAAGTCTGTCATCCTCGAACATTGCTCCATTCTGGTAAGTTTCCTTTTTGCTGACTTGGTACCACATACGGTGGCATGCAAAAATTGTGGGCATCCCTGGTCAAAATTACTGTTACTGTGAATTGTTAAGCAAGTTGAAGATGAAATGATCCCCAAAAGGCATAAAGTTGAAGATGACACATTCCCTTTGTATTTTAAGCAAAAACTATTTTTTATTATCTTTTACATTTTCAAAATAACAAAAGGGAAAAGGGCCTGAAGCAAAACCTTGGGCCCCCTGCATGGTTAGTACGTAGTAGCACCTTCTTCGGCAAGTATCACAGTCTGTAAACAATTTTTGTAGCAGCCAAGAGTCTTTCAATTCTTGTTTGAGGGATTTTTGTCCATTCTTTCTTGCAGACGTCTTCCAGTTCTGTGAAATTCCTGGGCTGTCTTGCATGCACTGCTATTTTGAGATCTATACACAGCTTTTCGTTCAGGTCAGGGGATTGTGAGAGCCATGGTAAAACCTTCAGCTTGCGCCTTTTGAGGTCGTCTATTGTCGATTTTGAGGTATATTTAGGATCATTATCCATTTATAGAAGCCATCCCCTTTTGAACTTCAGATTTTTACAGTTGGTGTTATGTTCGCTTCCAGAATTTGCTGGAATATGTTCCCAGTGCCATTGGCTGCAACACAACCGCAGAGCAGGATTGATCCACCCCCATGGTTAACTCCTTAAGGACCGGGCTCATTTTCACCTTCAGGACCAGGCAATTTTTTGCAAATCTGACCAGTGTCACTTTATGTGGTGATAATTTTAAAACGCTTTGACTTATTCAGGTCCTTGTGAGATTGTTTTTTCGTCACATATTGTACTTCATGACAATGGTAAAATGGAGTAAAAAAAAAACATTTTTATTTTTTTTTAAATACCAAATTTGGCCAAAAATTTTTAAAATTAGCAAATTTCCACGTTTCAATTTCTCTACTTCTATAATACATAGTAATACCTACAAAAATAGTTATTACTTTACATTCCCCATATGTCTACTTCATGTTTGGATCATTTGGGAATGATATTTTATTTTTTGGGGATGTTACAAGGCTTAGAACTTTAGAAGCAAATCAAAAACCCACTTTTCTAGGACCAGTTCAGATATGAAGTCACTAATAGAAACCACCCAAAAATTACCTCATTCTAGAAACTACACCCCTTAAGGTATTCAAGACTGATTTTACAAACTTAGTTAACCCTTTAGGTGTTCCACAAGAATTAATGGAAAATAGAGATACAATTTCAAAATTTCACTTTTTTGGCAGATATTCCATTTTAATAATTTTTTTCCAGTTACAAAGCAAGGGTTAACAGCCAAACCAAACTCAATATTTATGGCTCTGATTCTGTAGTTTACAGAAACACCCCATATGTGGTCGTAAACCGCTGTACGGGCACACGGCAGGGCGCAGAAGGAAAGGAATGCCATACGGTTTTTGGAAGGCAGATTTTGCTGGTCTGGTTTTTTGACACCATGTCCCATTTGAAGCTCCCCTGATGCACCCCTAGAGTAGAAACTCAAAAAAAAGTGACCCCATTTTAGAAACTATGGGATAGGGTGGCAGTTTTGTTGGTACTATTTAAGGGTACATATGATTTTTGGTTGCTCTATATTACACTTTTTGTGCGGCAAGGTAACAAGAAATAGCTGTTTTGGCACCGTTCTTATTTTTTGTTATTTACAACATTCATCTGACAGGTTAGATCATGTGATATTTTTATAAACCAGGTTGTCACGGACGCGGCGATACCTAATATGTATACTTATTTTTTTTATGTAAGTTTTACACAATGATTTCATTTTTGAAACAAAAAAAATCATGTTTTTGGGTTTCCATAGTCTGAGAGACATCGTTTTTTCAGTTTTTTGGGTAGGGTATGATTTTTGCGGGATGAGATTACGGTTTGATTGGCACTATTTTGGGGTGCATATGACTTTGTGATCGCTTGCTATTACACTTTTTGTGATGTAAGGTGACAAAAAATTGTTTATTTAGCACAGTTTTTATTCTTTATTTTTTACGGTGTTCACCTGAGGGGTTAGTTCATGTGATATTTTTATAGAGCCGGTCGATACGGATGCGGCGATACCTAATATGTATACTTTTTTTATTTATGTAAGTTTTACACAATAATATTTAAAAAAATAAAAATCATGTTTTAGTGTCTCCATATTTTGAGAGCCATAGTTTTTTCATTTTTTGGGCCATTGTCTCATGTAGGGGCTCATTTTTTGCGGGATGAGATGACGGTTTGATTGGCACTATTTTGGGGTGCATATGACTATAACAGCTTTTTTAAAACAAAAGTGTCTCCATATTCTGAGCCATATTTTTTATTTTTTTTGGGGGCGATTGTCTCAGGTAGGGGCTCATTTTTTGAGGAATGAGGTGATGGTTAGATTGGTTAGAAATGGTTTATTTTGCACAGTTTCTGTTTTTTATTTTTTACGGTGTTCATCTGAGGGGTTAGGTCATGTGATATGTTTATAGAACCAATTTTGGGGGGGAAGCTTTATTTTTTCAACTTTTTTTTCACTTTATTTTTTGTCCCACTTTGGGACTTCAACTTTTAGGGGTCTAATCCTTTACAATGCATTCCAATACTTCTGTATTGGAATCCATTGGCTGTATGAGTAATAAAGTGAGTATTACTCATACAGCTTTCGGCCTGTGAGATCCAGGGGGCTGGATCTCACAGGCTCGTCACCAGAAGGCAGTGTGATGCCTTCCTTAGGCATCGAGCTGCCTTCCATGCCATCGGGTCCCCCCTACAGCCGCATGGGGACCCGATGGCACCTCCGATAACCACCGCAACCACAGGTAAAAACCACAAACCGCAGATCTGAATTGACCTGCAGTTTGCAGCGATCGCCGACACAGGGGGGGTTACAGGACCCCCCCTCGCATTTAGCCAAGGTGCCTGCTCAATCATTTGAGCAGGCACCGGGTTCCAATCACCACCCGCCGAGTGGCGGTGATCGGAAATACATAGGACGTACCGGTACGCGATGTATCCTTAAGGATCGGGAAATCAGGGCATACCGGTACGCCCTATGTCCAGAACAGGTTAAAGGTTGGAGAGGTGTTCTTTTCATGAAATGATGTGCCTTTTTTTTTTTGTCAGAACATACTTTTACTTATTGTGGCCAAAGATTTCTATTCTAACCTCATCGGTCCACAGGACTCGTTTCCAAAATGCATTAGGTTTGTTGCTTTTGATACTTAGTTTTGTGATGAGGATGCAGGAGAGGTTTATTTCTGATGACTTTACCATGGAGGCCATATTTGTGCAGGTGTCGCTGACCTTCCTAAAGGTCTTTTGCAGTCAAGTGGGGGTTCTGATTTGCCTTTCTAGCAGTTCTTTGAGCAACTGTTTCTGAAGTTTTTCTTGGTTTTTCAGAACTTCTCTTTACTCCACTGTTTCTGTTAATGGCCCTTTCCTAATTACATTTTGAACTGAGGAAACTGCAACCTGAAAACACTTTGCTATCTTCTTATAGCCTTCTCCTGCTCTGTGGGCCTCAACCAATTTTGTTTTCAGAATGTTAGACAGCTGCTTAGAAGAACCCATTATTGTTTTTTGGGACAAGGTTAGAGGAGTCTGGGAATTTATAAATCTTTGGAATTTGTATCACCTGGCCTTTCCTAATGATTGTGATCAAGCCTTAAACCGGCTATTTGAGGTCTAAAACCTCAGTCAAAGTTATCCGAGCGCTCAAAGCCTATTGGGTTCCCAAACGTTTGCAAGGTGGTTCTTTCCTCTTTTCACTCCAAAATTGTACAAAACCAAAATAATACACTGATATTGCTTAAAATGTTGAAATTGTTTCCAGTTTGTGTCTGGCTGATTCTCTGGTTGTCTACCGCAACAGCCATGTCAGAGCACACTGGAGGTGTAAAACTAGCCTTAGGCTGTGCTTCTCCACTCCAAACCTCCCACTAGAATGTTCTTATTCAGCTACATACTATATGTCAGAGAGCAGTTAGAGCCCTTAGTTGTCTGCAAATAAGAACCAATGCTTAATAGAAGAGACTCTGCAGGACTGCATGAGCGACAAGAAGAAGATTCTGAGAACTGTGAATCTGAGCCACAGACCTTGGGTTACCAGCCTGTTGACCAGAGCTCCAACTGGAAATCTGAGCCATAGACTCTGAACCACCATCCTTTGGTCAGGCTACCAGCCTTCTGAGAAGGAGAGCTAGCTCAGCCCTTATCTCAACACAGAACCTTCTTCTCCTGGAGGAGACTAGAGAAACCAGTTCAGTCCACTGCCAGTATTGTTTTGCACTTGAGCTCCTCAAGTAAAGAAGCACACTGGATTACTGCAGACACTGACTCTCTGGACTTATTTCCCTTTGGGGAGCACCACGCCTTATCATCCTTTCTGGAGAGCAGCAACAAGTGGTGACACCTCAACAGCTTCCTGGGGACCTTGTGGAGCGTTGGGCCACCTCAAACCCAGCCCCTGCAATAGCAAAGACAGATAATGTATCAGAAGCCCCAATATAAGCAGAGGAGTCCATAATAATTACACCTTGTAACAGAATCTGAACAATTCACAATCTTAATGCAGAGATAACTGGGCCAGCCATATTCTGACACATTTCTTGTGTGATTTCTTAGCCGTACACACTCGGGTGAAAACTTCTTTATAAATATATGATATCTGCTCGGCAATATGACAGCTGTCAACAGTAAATCCCGGAGGAAGAAAGTTTAATCATGACACTTGAAAATCATATCTGGTATTCCTTTCCTCTCTTTACGAATCCAGTATGGTCTATCAGAGCTGTATACATCATGTTGGTAAGAGGAAATTCGCCCTGGGGTCCAAGTCAGCAGGATCAACCCTATTAACCCTTTCTACCCTGGGACAGTTTTCACCTTCCTGCCCAGGCAATTTTTTGCAAATCTGACATGTGTCACTTTGTGTGGTAATAACTTTGGAACGCTTTTACTTATCCAAGCCATTCTGAGATTGTTTTCTCGTGACCCATTGTACTTCATGACAGTGGTAAATTTGAGTCGATACATTTCACCTTTATTTACAAAATAATCCAAAATTTACCAAAAATTTGGAAAAATTCACAATTTTCTAAATTTGAATTGTGCTCGGATCGGCTCATGCTGAGAGGGTCCCCTACCTACGCCTATACTCCACCCCCCCAACCTAGAAGCAGCAGAGTTATGCCGGAACTGCTTATCGAAGGGTAGCCTAAAGGGGGCTACCCCAATAATGAGACCTGAAAGAAGGGAGGGCTCCTGGGTGGGTTGAAATCGTTCGAACCGACAAGTGGGGGGAGGAGGGCCAGGTTTAAATAGTGAACGCCCCGCCTCCCCTCACACAAATACGGCACTCTTAATTGCCTACCACTTGTGCTCGGATCGGCTCATGCTGAGAGGGTCCCCTACCTACGCCTATACTCCACCCCCCCAACCTAGAAGCAGCAGAGTTATGCCGGAACTGCTTATCGAAGGGTAGCCTAAAGGGGCCAAAAGAACCATGCATAGGAGTTAGAAAACTTGATAACAGAAACTACAGACCAAAACTCGAAAGCCAATGATATTTTGTATAAGGATCCGGGATATTACGTATGGAACACACGGAACTGCGACGACCCAACCGTTTGATGACATGTACTGGCACCTTATGCATGGACGCCGCCGCTGCCGCGCCCATGCGGAAGGAATGTCCTGTGATCCAGCGAGGACCGACCCCTGGACCTGTCAACTAACCTGAAAGTACGTAAGAAAGGCCGCGGTGGTTAGCCGGGCATTGACTAGTTCGAGTACGGGAGAACATGCCGCTTGGACTAAATACTACGCAGCCAAGCCTCCAAAGCCTGCACCGGACACAATCTGCTGTCCGTGGGAAAGTATCTGACCGCCACTGGTTGCCCCGGCCGTGACGTCTTGGACGAGGCCAAGGTGAGGACATAGATGGACCCGCGCCGGATGAGCTGACCTTTCCGCAGGCACCCAGCCAGCGTATTGGTGCCCATGAGCTCGCCTGACCTGAGGAATCCATGGAAAGCCAGGTACAAGGCTGTTTCTACCAGAGCGCTAACCTGCGGCCCGAACGGTTTGCCCCTGCAGTTTGCCTGTCACGGCCTGAACAAGCTACCGGTAAATGGCTGACGCCCATGTCGTTTCACAACAGACATCTTGCGCAAACCCTTCAACGCCGCTTTGATCGGGTGGGCAGAGAAGAGTGACGGTAGGTCCGGATGTAGCCTGTACCAATGGTGCTGAATACCTGCCATGTATAGTTAACAATGCTATAGGACAGGTTTAATTGAGAGTGGCAAAAACCCCGACAAAGCCCAATAGGTGAGTGATAGGCCCCCGGCCAGCGGCCGGGTAGGTGTTCTCATATCTCTGAAACAGGTGCCAAGCTGTCTTGTAAGCCCTCAGAGTATTACTGGCCAAGGAATTGGCCATCAGTCTCTTAGCTATGGTGAGATGGGAGACTAGTCCCAGCGCAGCTGGGCCTGGTGAGGAAATTTTTTTTTAATTTTTTTTTTAATCTCCATGCGTGAGAGACTCTAATGGCGGAGTCATATGTGTAAAACTAAAACGGAGAAGCTCTGCGTGAGGGACTCTAATGGCGGAGTCATATGTGTAAAACTAAAACGGAGAAGCCATGCGTGAGAGACTCAGATGGCGGAGTCATATGTGTAACCTAAAACGGAGAAACCATGCGTGAGAGACTCTAATGGCGGAGTCCTATGTGTAAACCTAAAACGGAGAAGCCATGCGTGAGAGACTCTAATGGCGGAGTCATATGTGTAAACCTAAAACGGAGAAGCCATGCGTGAGAGACTCAGATGGCGGAGTCATATGTGTAAACCTAAAACGGAGAAGCTCTGCGTGAGAGACTCAGATGGCGGAGTCATATGTGTAACCTAAAACGGAGAAGCCATGCGTGAGAGACTCAGATGGCGGAGTCATATGTGTAACCTAAAACGGAGAAACCATGCGTGAGAGACTCTAATGGCGGAGTCATATGTGTAACCTAAAACGGAGAAGCCATGCGTGAGAGACTCTAATGGCGGAGTCCTATGTGTAAACCTAAAACGGAGAAGCCATGCGTGAGAGACTCTAATGGCGGAGTCATATGTGTAAACCTAAAACGGAGAAGCCAAGCGTGAGAGACTCTAATGGCGGAGTCATATGTGTAAAACTAAAACGGAGAAGCTCTGCGTGAGGGACTCTAATGGCGGAGTCATATGTGTAAAACTAAAACGGAGAAGCCATGCGTGAGAGACTCAGATGGCGGAGTCATATGTGTAACCTAAAACGGAGAAACCATGCGTGAGAGACTCTAATGGCGGAGTCATATGTGTAACCTAAAACGGAGAAGCCATGCGTGAGAGACTCTAATGGCGGAGTCATATGTGTAACCTAAAACGGGGAAGCCATGCGTGAGAGACTCTAATGGCGGAGACATATGTGTGAACCTAAACGGAGAAGCCATGCGTGAGAGACTCTAATGGCGGAGTCATATGTGTAACCTAAAACGGAGCAGCCATGCGTGAGACTCTAATGGCGGAGACATATGTGTGAACCTAAACGGAGAAGCCATGCGTGAGAGACTCTAATGGCGGAGTCATATGTGTAACCTAAAACGGAGCAGCCATGCGTGAGACTCTAATGGCGGAGACATATGTGTGAACCTAAACGGAGAAGCCATGCGTGAGAGACTAATGGTGGAGTCATATGTGTGAACCTAAACGGAGAAGTCATGCATGAGAGACTCAGATGGCGGAGTCAAATGTGTAACCTAAAACGGAGAAGCCATGCGTGAGAGACTAATGGCGGAGTCATATGTGTAAACCTAAAACGGAGAAGTCATGCATGAGAGACTCAGATGGCGGAGTCCTATGTGTAAACCTAAAACGGAGCAGCCATGCGTGAGAGACTCTAATGGCGGAGTCATATGTGTAACCTAAAACGGAGCAGCCATGCGTGAGACTCTAATGGCGGAGACATATGTGTGAACCTAAACGGAGAAGCCATGCGTGAGAGACTCTAATGGCGGAGTCATATGTGTAACCTAAAACGGAGCAGCCATGCGTGAGAGACTAATGGTGGAGTCATATGTGTGAACCTAAACGGAGAAGTCATGCATGAGAGACTCAGATGGCGGAGTCAAATGTGTAACCTAAAACGGAGAAGCCATGCGTGAGAGACTAATGGCGGAGTCATATGTGTAAACCTAAAACGGAGCAGCCATGCGTGAGAGACTCTAATGGCAGATCTGTATGTGTAAAACTAACACGGAGAAGCCATGCGTGAGAGACTCAAAAATGTATATATTATTATTATTTTTTTTTTATATATATATATATATATATATATATATATGTACATACATATATTTTTTTTTTTTTTTTTTTCACTATCAACCACTTAAGCAGCTCCCGTATGGGCACAGCTCTGAGTACGAGCATGAAGAGCATGGTATAACGCAGATCACCTGCACGGACTAACTAACATCTTGTGCCTAAATAACCCCCTTGGAACCTAATGTACGGCCGGCAGCAGGAAGCCAGCCACCGCCTATGATCTGCTCCCCCTGACCGAGCCTAGTACTCCTTCCCCTGATCCCTGCCTACCTAACGGCACGGCGGCCCGTGCCAGACTTTATTGAAGATGAGGAGCCTTACCCCCCAGCCGCGTGGGGAGCTCACGCTGCTCCCTGGCAGAATGCACCAGTGCGGGAGGGCCGACCCACCGCCGGCTGGACACTCGTACCGCGTGGGGAGCAGCGCCACTCCCTGGCAATGTGCACCGGATCAGAGGGAGCCCTTCCTTTACCGTGGGCCCCGGCCCCCGCTGGTTTGAACCGTGTGCCGCGTGAGGAGCCGCACAGCTCCCTGGCATTGTGCGCCGCTGCGGGAGTGCCCCCCCTCACCTAGGGGCTGGTTATTGTGACTGGAACCCGCTGGGAGACTGAAGCCTAACTGGACCTACCTGTGACCGTGAAGGCTGACCTCCCAGGCCGTGGCTGACCCACGTGCGTAGTCGTGACGCAACTACCCGTAGATGCCCACCCAGTGCCTGTAGTTAACGGGAGTGCGACCGAGTCTGTGTATGTGACCGACTAGCCCCTATAGTCGTGAGGGGACCCTACATCGAGAGTAGCGGTAACGGACCATCGCCTGTAGACGTGGTAGTATTACCTCATGAGTCTGTTGTCATGAGACTAATGCCTGCAGTCGTGGCCGGTCTTAATAATGAGTCTGCAGTCGTAACGGATTTGTGCCTGCAGTCGTGGCAGGGCTTTAGAGCGGGTCTGTAGTCGTGACAGACTGATGCCTGCAGTCGTGGCAGGACTTTATAACGAGTCTGTAGTCGTGACAGACTGATGCCTGCAGTCGTGGCAGGGCTTTATAACGGGTCTGTAGTCGTGACAGACTGATGCCTGCAGTCGTGGCAGGACTTTATAACGAGTCTGTAGTCGTGACAGACTGATGCCTGCAGTCGTGGCAGGGCTTTATAACGGGTCTGTAGTCGTGACAGACTGTTGCCTGCAGTCGTGGCAGGGCTTTAGAGCGGGTCTGTAGTCGTGACAGACTGATGCCTGCAGTCGTGGCAGGGCTTTATAAGGAGTCTGTAGTCGTGACAGACCTGGCAAAGCAACATTCCTATCTATACCATTATTATAATTTTTTCTTTTTTTTTTTTTCTTTCCCCCCCACCAAAGGCCACGACTGTAGGCGCCACCCTGTAAGAGATGCGCCAGAGGCCTGGACATAATAGACCACCATCCCCCGTCCCCCAAGCCTATGCAGGAGAAAAGAGGGGGTTGGCCCCCGCATGCACCACCCCTGACTCACCTGGCGGCCATGACAGCCACGAACCCCACAGTATCGTAAGTTAGCCCACCACCTGTGAACCTGAATAACCAAGGACAGACGTGTGAGTGAGCGCACGCCAGCTGGGCGACACTTCACTCATGCCACCGCTCCCTAGCTAACCACCGGATTATTGTGACTGCGCCCGAACCAACCCCCTGACTGACCGTATGGGCTTACGGGCGGCCCGGCTGCGTGCGCAAAGTGACGTGGCCAGCCCCCCTCCTTGAAGCCCTCTTTATATTTGATCCTTGAACATATTCCAAATTTTTTTTAATTTTTTTTTTTTTTTTTTTTTTTTACTCCTGCCTTAGTACCTAGCCACTGTGCCTGAGCAGAGGAGCCCTGCACCAAGACTGCAGTACCAGTATGGGCCTGTAGGTGTCGACCATCCCCCGCCCTCTCTCAAGCCAGGACCTGCTGGAGCGCAGCAAGCCAGTGATTCCCTTCTAGGTTAGAATTAACCATTGAAATCATAACTTGTTATACAGTGCACATGTCTGAGTATCTGCTTATCTCGTCTTGCCTGAGTTTGGCGCAGTAAAGAAGACGAGTTTATTCTGCAGCGGATTCCTAGACATGAATAAGCATGTCCACCTTCACAGCCTCGCTAATTGTAATTACCAGGAGAACGTGCATCAGGATCGGCTGCGAGGGATTTGCGCTCCGCCATGTGGAACATTGCATCCCGTGCCCACCGCTATCGACTATTTGTACAGGGAAAGCCGCGGCGTATTAATCGCCTATAGGTTTCGGCTTCCGTCCCCTGATCCTGCAGCTGGACCTCCGCTTACTGATTGCAGCTAATGAATAGATCCCTGTGTGAGCGGACGGCGTTTTCCTCTACGGCGGAACGTTCTGATACGGGAGTGAGTGATATATAACGCTGCGTCGTGGAGCCGACGGCCGGCGTGACCGATGCTCAGGGTATGCGAGCGGACGTCGTGACCCGTCGCTGCTGAGCCACAGGTGAGGGGTGCCTGCCTGGGGGACGCTGCATGTGGGAGCGAGGGTGCTTAGCGCAGGGCCTGGAGCGGATCGGGGTGCCTGTCTCGGGGTGCCGGAAGCGATCGGGAGTGCGGGCAGTCTCCAGCGCAGCTGGGGACCGGCGGCACGCTCGGCAGCCCCACATGTTATACATAGCGAGACGGGTGTGCAAGCCACCCTGCCTACCTAATCACCGTAGCGACGAGCTCGACGCAGCCGATCCCCCGATCCTCCAGTGAGGCATGCCCTTCTCTGGCACCAACCCACAAGCCGATTCGAAATCGTTCGAACCGACAAGTGGGGGAGGAGGGCCAGGTTTAAATAGTGAACGCCCCGCCTCCCCTCACACAAATACGGCACTCTTAATTGCCTACCACTTTCTCTACTTTTAAGACAGTAAATCCTCATACAATGGTTATCAATCAACATTCCCCATATGTATGCTTTATGTTGGCATAATTTTGTAAATGTTATTTTATTTTTTTAGGACGTTAGAAGGCTTAGAAGTTTAGAAGCCATTTTTCAAATTTCCAAAACCGTTTTTATAAGCACCAATTCAGTTATAAAGTGATTTTGAGGGGCTTACGTAATGTAAACCACCCATAGAAGACCAAATTTTAGAAACTACAAATTATTCAAAAGTGATGTTACTAACTTTGTTAACCCTTGAGGTGTTCCACAAGAATTAAAGGAAAATGAAGGTGAAATTTCTAAATTTCACTTTTTTGGTTGATTTTTTATGTTATTTAATGTTTTCTTGCAACACAGCAAGGGTTAACAGCAAAATAAACCTCAATATACAGTACAGACCAAAAGTTTGGACACACCTTCTCATTCAAAGAGTTTTCTTTATTTTCATGACTATGAAGGCATCAAAACTATGAATGAACACATGTGGAATTATATACATAACAAACAAGTGTGAAACAACTGAAAATATGTCATATTCTAGGTTCTTCAAAGTAGCCACCTTTTGCTTTGATTACTGCTTTGCTCACTCTTGGCATTCTCTTGATGAGCTTGAAGAGGTAGTCCCCTGAAATGGTCTTCCAACAGTCTTGAAGGAGTTCCCAGAGATGCTTAGCACTTGTTGGCCCTTTTGCCTTCACTCTGCGGTCCAGCTCACCCCAAACCATCTCGATTGGGTTCAGGTCCGGTGACTGTGGAGGCCAGGTCATCTGGCGCAGCACCCCATCACTCTCCTTCATGGTCAAATAGCCCTTACTTTCAAAGTTTTCCTAATTTTTAGGCTGACTGACTGACCTTAATTTCTTAAAGTAATGATGGCCACTCGTTTTTCTTTACTTAGCTGCTTTTTTCTTGCCATAATACAAATTCTAACAGTCTATTCAGTAGGACTATCAGCTGTGTATCCACCTGACTTCTCCTCAACGCAACTGATGGTCCCAACCCCATTTATAAGGCAAGAAATCCCACGTATTAAACCTGACGGGGCACACCTGTGAAGTGAAAACCATTTCAGGGTACTACCTCTTGAAGCTCATCAAGAGAATGCCAAGAGTGTGCAAAGCAGTAATCAAAGCAAAAGGTAGCTACTTTGAAGAACCTAGAATATTACATATTTTCAGTTGTTTCACACTGGTTTGTTATGTATATAATTCCACATGTTCATAGTTCATAGCTTTGATGCCTTCAGTGTGAATCTACAATTTTCATAGTCATGAAAATAAAGAAAACTCTTTGAATGAGAAGGTGTGTCCAAACTTTTGGTCTGTACCGTATATTACTCTGATTCTGCAGTTTACAGAAATACCCTATATGTGGCGTAGGGCACGTGGCAGTGATCAGAAGGAAAGTAGCGCCATATGGATTTTGGAGGCAGATTTCGCTAGAATGGTTTTTAGGCACCATTTTGTATTTGAAGAGACCCTGACGTACCCCTACAGTGGAAACCCTCAAAAAGTGACCCCATTTTGGAAACTACACCCCTTAAAGAATATATTAGGGGGGTACTTAGCACTTTGACCACCTAAGCGTTTTACGGAATTTGGAAACACTTGGCTATAAAAAAGAAAAGTTTCGTTTTTTCCAATAAAATGTTGCTTTAGCCCCAAATTTTTCATTTTCACAAGGGGTAACAGGAGAAAAAGCACCCCATAATTTGTTACCCATTTTCTCCTGAATACAGCAACACTCCATATGTGGTGGTGAACTGCTGTGGGGGCACATGGCAGGATTCAAAATGGAAGGAGTGCAATATGGCTTTTGCAATGCAGATTTTGATGGATAGGTTTATAAGACTTTTTGATCGCTTGGTATTAAACTTTTTGTGAGGCAAGGTAAAAAAAAAGGCAGTTTTGGAATAGTTTTTATTTATTAAATTTTTATAGCATTCACCTGAGGGGGCATATAATGTGATATTTTTATAGAGCAGGTTGTTATGGACACGGCGATACCTAATATGTCTATCATTTTATTTTTGTTAAGTTTTACACAGTGAAATCATTTTTGAACAGAACAAAATCTTGTTTTTGTGTTGCCATTTTCTGAGAGCCCTATTTTTTTTATTTTGCAGGTGATGGTCTTAGGTAGGGTCTAATTTTTTGTTGGATGAGATGACGGTTTTATTGCTATGATTTTGGGGTGCGTATGACTTTTTAATTGCTTGGTATTCCACTTTTTGTGATGTAAGGTGACAAAAAAATTGCTTTTTTGACACAGTTTTTATTTTATTTCTTTGACGATGTTCACCTGAGGGATTAGGTCATATGATATTTTTATAGAGCAAGTCGTTACAGACATGAAAATACCTAATATGTATACTTTCTTTTATTTATTAAAGTTTTACACAATAATATTTTTGAAACAAAAAAAAAACGCTTGGTGTTGCACTTTTAGTGATGTAAGGTGACAAAAAAATGTTTTTTGTTAGCACAGTTTTATTAAATTTTTTTGCCGATGTTCACCTGGGGGCTTAGTTCCTGTGATGTTTTTATAGAGACGGTCGATACGGATGCGGCGATAGCTAATATGTCTACTTTTCTTTATTTCCCTATTTTTTACAATTCTTTTTTTACTTTATTTTGGGAAAAAGGACGCTTTTTTTTTTACTTGAAACTTAAAAAAAAAAAATTTAACTATTTTTTTTTTTACTTTTTTTCCCCCCACAACTGTTGGGGCTCTGATCCCCTTTACAGTGCATTACTATACTTCTGTATTGTAATGCATTGGCTGTAAGTGTATTTCACAGTTTAATGCACTTACAGCCTGATTCCTGTGAGATCGAGGGGGCTGGTTCTCACAGGCTTACAGGAAGGCAGCCATGATGCCTAAGGACGCACTGCTGTGACGGGAATCCGATGGGGAAGGGGAGGGAGCTCCCTCCCTCCACACACCCCGTACATGCCGAGGTCATCGCTGACCGCGGCATAGTGAGGGTTAATACGTTTTCACCGATGCCGGAGCATACAGCAGGAGTCGGCTAATGGGAACAGCAGGTCCTCTGCAGCTGATCGGGCGGGCGCTGGGCAGGAAGTCACTTCCCGCAGCGCCGTACTATTACGGAGCTGGTCGGGAAGGGGTTAAACATGGCATACCGCATGGTAGGATAGATCCTGCTGATTAAAATGATACCTGTCTTGGGGGGAAAAAAATTGCAGTCTTGGGAAAAAGAAAGATTTTTATTCTTTATGCAAATTAGGGGTTAAGTGCACCTCCTCAGCTTTCCAGTCCTGGCCCCACCCCCTCGGTGCACTCTCATTTACATAAAGAATAAAAGTTTTTTGTTTCTTTTTTTCCTCAGAAAACTCCACAACCCATTTTCACAAGACAAGTATTATTTTACACAGCAGGATCAACCCTTTAAGGCAGCATGTATGGCTAAACAGGGTTGACCCTGCTGGCAGTTGCTTTTTAAACTCAAACTTATTAGAATTGCATTAATTTGATAGTAATTGCGTTAGAGCAATATGGTTTGGACAATGTAGCGAGCAAATGCTTTATTCAGTGGCATGAAGTAGCTTTTTTTTGGGGGGTGGGGCCGGACAGGTGGCAATTGCACCCTCCACCCTAAGGCACAAGAGGCCCCTCAGCCATACAAGATGACTCTTGAATAATAAATGTTACATGCATGCAGAATTTTTGCAATGGGACAAAATTGTTA
The DNA here is from genome assembly GCF_905171765.1 of Bufo bufo. Classification (NCBI taxonomy): domain Eukaryota; kingdom Metazoa; phylum Chordata; class Amphibia; order Anura; family Bufonidae; genus Bufo; species Bufo bufo. The sequence continues at coordinate 13,041,847 of NC_053391.1, forward strand.
CATTTGGTTCAAAGTAGCAAAAAAAAAACATTCTATTCTATTAATTCATGTCAACAATGGAGATACAATGTATCTGAGACGTCCTGTAACGATGTCCTAGGCTGAACATGTGCAATTAGTATCATGTATGTATCTCTGTGTCTATACAGGGGATTTGGAGCTCTGTATCCGAAACATGGAGCTCTGACCATTATAAAGATATATCAGTCCAGCAGCAACCAGGTACCTCCTCCTCTGGCTCTCCAAGGCCCTCTGCTGGCAGCTGCGGCTCTCCTTCCTTCCGCATTTGGCCACATTTTGTTGCCATTGATGTTGACCTTGCAACTCTAAAGAACTACACCCTAAACTCCTTCCCTGGCTATTTATTGCTGTATTTCTGACTTTGTTCTTGTCTCCTGATCCTAGTCCTGTTCTTGACCTTGGTCCTAAATTATGCTTCTACCTTTGTCCTTTGGATTGTTGCCTGGATCTTCCGGTTTCACTCTTGGTATGGACTCCCGGTCTATATCTCCACTTTGGGTCCGTCCCATGCTTATCCATCCTAACTGCTATTCCGTTGACAACCCCTGACTACTTTTCCTGGCGGTGCTACAAGTTCAATAAGTTCAATCTTCAATTGGTGACTAGTCTGGAGGCTGCAACCTGGTAGTTCCACATGGACGGCACCTACCCCCTTGCAGGGGTTAATGGTGAAGAATGGGAAGATTGTTTAGACTCTGCATCCTGCAAGGGCCAAACCAGAGGTAAGTATCGTAACGCTGAGGATGCCTAACATTGCTGAAGTCGACACTATCCAGATCAGTGCACTATATAGCATCATGGACCACATTCTGCCATCGCATTGTGTCTCAGTGGCATACTATGGAGGCACACAATGCGACTGCTAAGGGGCCTAAAAGGAGAGGGTGGTCTAAAACTCCTTCTTCTGCTCCAAACATAAAATAATGGGAAGGGAACTCACTGCAAAGAGATTATAACAGCTTCTATTCATTTCTTTGGTAACTGTATAACTTCCTATTTACTGAGCTCCCCCTAGTGGTGGCTGCAGGGAGACAGTTTATTCATGTACTAAAATAGAGCAGAAGTATAAGGGGGAGATTTATCAGGGTATTGTGCCAGTTGGCTAATGTAACTACATTAGGAAATAGGGTGTTCAGATTGAGCTTGAGACGTTGGGGAAAGATGGTGAAGTGGATCGCAATTATATTTTTTTAAAAACAATTTTCCTCTACTTTACAAAAAGCATGTAAATTATTCAGAAATCTCACAGGGAAAGGGGGCGATGCTAAATTCTGTTATGGGGCCCTATGAGATCAATGTACATCCCTGCATGTAAAACATTGTATAAGAAGCGCTTTGGAGAAATAACAGAAAAATACTGAAGTGAATATAGTTCTTTTTTTTTTAACCTGCAGTTCTTTGCAAAAAAAGTACATTGTGTTTCAAAAGAGCAACATAAAACTTTTGTTCTACCACTCTGAATAATCTCTATTGACTGGCAATGCTACATTGTGACAGCTGCAGAACACACAGGTCCCAGTCACACAAGAGACCTGCCATCCGCAAGCGGAGCAAAGCTTAGAAACAGAAGCCGCTACAAGCAGAGCTCTGCTGGAGAACGTAGCATTCGTGATCAGTCTACATGGAGCACTGTATAATGTTGCCAATGTCTTGGTTTGGTTACAATATACCTTATACTCTAGTCACATCCAAAGCTGCATTCAAAATCCCACTGTCTGTAACAGTCTGTACTGCTCCTGCAGTCCCTATAGATGCCCCCTGTACTGCACACTGACTGATCCCTACATCTCTGGCAATGTGCTGCAGTAGACAATATTCTGCATGCATATGCTGAGCAAGTAGGGGCTGTAAGGTATTGCAACCAGCATAATTGTGAGAGTAGCTTAAAGCGTAATATATACTGTAAATATCAGTATAACGTCACTTCTCTTCTAAGGGAGTTGAACCTGTAAATAAGCTGTGGGCAGATAAACAGAAGAAAGGGCACATTTAGAGGTGGGGTTCCTGGTACCTGAGTCGTTCATGTGTAAAATAATAAATTCTTTATGCTTCCACTAGGAGGAGCTCACCGCATACTGAGAGTAACAGGAAGTGTAGAATTCCCTATGCAGTGAGCTCCCTCTAGTGGTGGCTGGAGGTAAACAGAATTTTGCTCTGCACCTCTAGGGCTGTGTGAAGGGATTTGACCACCACATAAATGTTGGCCCTATCTAAAATGCAATTACAATTAATGGACTCTTTCCTGCCCTAAACCACCTGCTTCAATAAGTCTTGAACGACACTGAACCAAGTGTGAACCAGAGGTAGAAATGGTCCATATAATAGGTGGACATATTCTACCATCTCCTTCATGGGCACCAAGGCTCCTGGAATGAAAACCCCCTTTAAAAAGCCTACATTTGTCCCTGTTGCCATGAATCCCATGATATAGATTCTGGGCTCCAAGAAATGTATCACTTCTGAAGGTATGAGGTTTATTTTACTAAATTACAGCATCTGGCATCGAAAAAACGAGTGCAGCCAAGGAGTTCCTAACTGATACCAGTTTACGATGGTCGTACAGGAAGCTGGTGATGAACCGGAGTAAATTACTTGTGACGTCTATGATCCGTTGCCAGCTCTAATAGCAGATCATTGGAGACTAGTCCGGCTGGAGGTTTCCTATTCGGGATATCAATGAACATACGTTTCAGTCTCAAAATCCCCAGAATTCTTATCATGCAAAATAAGAGCCCTGGTCAATGTTCCTCCACCAGCTCCCATAGCTAAATCTTTGGTATAGTTGCTGAGTTATTCAATACAATGTATTTGCATAGCGCCATCTGCTGTTTGTTTTGTTTTTTTACTTATTTTTCTGTCCACCTTAGTAACATTACTGAGGTGGTCACACATGCTCAGTTCCATCCTTCAACTGCCACTAGCTGAATCTACTGTTAGAAGCTGTGACAGTTACATGGGGAGAGCTTCAGCAGAAAGTACACCCACCTAAGATAAGTGACACTCCCTGAGGTGTGATAGGGAGAGAGCTGCAGCAGCAAGGGCAGCCCCTCGCCCCCGAGCTGCAGCAGAAAGGACACATCCCCTGAGCTGTTATAGGGAGAGAGCTGCAGCAGAAGGGTCAAACCCCCTGAGAAAAAGCACACACCCTGCGCTCTGATCGGGAGAGATCTGCAGCAAAATGGACACATCCCCTGAGCTCTGTTCGGGAGAGATCTGCAGCAAAATGGACATACCCCTGGGCTGTGAAAGACAGAGTTACACCAGAAGGGATACATCTGAGAAAAAAGCACCCCCTAAGCTGTGATAGGAAGAGAGCTGTAGAAGAAAGGACACATCCCATGAGCTGAGATAGGAAGAGAGCTGCAGCAGAAAGGACACAGCCCCTGAGATGTGATAGAAAGAGAGCTGAAGCAGAAAGGACACCGCCCCTGAGATGTGATAGGAAGAGAGCTGCAGCAGAAAGGACACCGCCCCTGAGATGTGATAGGAAGAGAGCTGAGGCAGAAAGGACACAGCCCCTGAGATGTGATAGGAAGAGAGCTGCAGCAGAAAGGACACAGCCCCTGAGATGTGATAGGAAGAGAGCTGAAGCAGAATGGACACAGCCCCTGAGATGTGATAGAAAGAGAGCTGCAGCAGAAAGGACACAGCCCCTGAGATGTGAAAGAAAGACAGCTGCATCAAAAAGCACACGCCCCCTGAACTGTGATAGGCAGAGAGCTGCAGCAGAAATGAGACAAACCAGAGTTGTCATAGGAAGAGAGAGCTTCAGTAGAAAAGACATACCCCATTGAAAAGGACATGCCCCCTGAGCTTGAAATAAATCTAAGCAATTTGAGCAGTGAATGTGGAGATCTATGGATCCATGTGAGGTACAGGGCTGGTTCTAGTTGTGTTTGAGAGAGATTGTCATGTCTCATCTATCACCATTTTATGGAAGCTGTGCACAGACCAGCAGCAGCACCACCTGCAGCAGGCTCCTTCCTGTGGCATGGCTGAAGTGAGAGGGTACGAGCTCAGCAGTGCTTCTCCATCTTCTCTGCAGGTCTACAGAAGGACCTGTCAGATAAGGTCACATGACCAGATCTGTGCAGGTCCTCAAGTTTAGGAATGTAGCTGCAAAGCTCCACTCAGAAGAAAGGGGTAAGCACCTATGTGTCTGCTGTCCGATCTGGGGTATGTATTTAGAGAGTCTGGTCTGGGGGTCGGTGTGTACAGGGGCTGATCTGGACTCTGGATTCTATTCTGCAATGACACATTTTTTTGGTATTGTTTTATTTAGTTTTAGTTTTATTGCAATCACTATGCAGTATACATGACATGATACTCCGCGGCCCAGTACAACTCTGGCTATATTGCTATTTTACTACTTTTACAAATTTTTTCATCGCTGGAGCTGTGCAAGGGGAGTTTTTATTGGTGCCATTTTGGGTGCATATATTCCATTATTTTTGTGGGAGGCAAGGTAACCAAAAAGAGAAATTATGTCATTATATATATATATATATATAAGTGTGATATAGTAACCCCTTCCTCACTGTCATAATATTACGTAGACTAGTAGATAGTTAAGGCGCCAGTTTAGGAGCTGCGTCTGCTCCAGCACTGTTACACAGCATGCATCCGCTCTAACGGCTGGGATCAGAGGTGATTCTGATCCCAGTTATTTATCTCAATACTGACCCTATTATCTAAGGAGCCCCCCCCTCCCCAGGTGATGCCTGCAATGGGTCCCATGCCTGCCATGTACTAGTACCACAGACTTTGAATGGGCCGAATAATTATTATGCAATTATAATCTATATAATCTATTGTACGGGAGATCAGAGGATTGCAGGTTCAAGTCCCCTAGTCGGACATAGAAAAAAGTAAAAATAAATAAATAAAAAAAATCACCTTTTTTTTCTAACAAAATCCTTCATTTATACCGCCATGCCGTCATTTCCCACCAAGTCTAATTAGGAAGGCAGCAGTAATTGCGCCGCCATCATTCGGCAAAGCTTCGCAGCTGTCCTATTTTTTTTATTTTTCTTGACGTTTGCATCGGGAGCAGAAGGTCTACATTAACACTTAGCGCACCATTATCATCAGCGAGTAATAGCAGAGCACGGGCCGGCGCTGATTCTGCTTTCATCTCAGGTTAGCTCACGCGGCGCTGCTGCGAGCCGAGCCTGTTTAACGCAGCTGCAGGAGAATTCGTCTTTCCTGGGTAATAAGATACACAAAGCTTTTAGGGGCCTTACATCTCTGTTTGGATTCGGCACATCATTTTCTCCTCTTTTTCTGTGGATCTGAAAGCGCTCGTGAATTTAGTTCCTAAACCCGGGGAGAACAGTACATCTTTGTCCGGGAAAAGTGACATCCTCAATAAAAGCCGCTCTCGTTAGATCCGCACTACATCAATTTAACAACCCTTCAAACTCACCCTCTTTTCTTCCGTTCTGCTTAGTTTATTTTAGATTCCTCTAAATTCGCAGACGGTTTCTTTGTCATTTCTTTTTGGATGAGTAACGCAATTTTTTGTTTAATTTTTTATTATTTTTTTTCTAGTAAAAATAAAAAAAATTATAATAATAATAATAATAATAATAATAATAACACAATCATAATTTTTAAGGGGTTTTGCTTTAGGATGACTTTGGGTTAATTATTTATTTAACCCTTTAATGATCAGTATACACTGCAGATTTTCCACCCGGACTTACAGTTTATTACATTTTAGCAAATCTCATTCACACACTGCGGGAGGTAATCCACATGGAAGTTGACCGGCTCTATGGCTGTTATAAGCTGGATTTTCACAGCAGATTTAACCCTTTGTACAGTGGCGTAACGAGAACTGACTGGGCCCCACAGCAAATTTTTAAATGGGGCCCCCTCCGGTCCCTTTAATGCAGCCCCCAGACGTGACCAAAATAAATAAAATACTCACCGCTGAGTCTAGGCGCGCACTACACCGTGACTTGATGTCGCATAGTATCGGGTCCTAGTGCGATGCTATGTACACTGTGTCCTGTCCTGAAGCTGTGCGCTGCTAGGACTTAGTACAGCGCAGGCGCCCGGAGAAGACGGCCAGGGAGTGGCGAGTAATACCAGTGCTAGTACTATGAGCGCCATACTCACCGCTCACTGGACCCTGAAAACCAATCCATTTGTCCTCCTCCTCATCGCCTGCTTCCATGTTGGTCACGACCCGGCCTTTGTATGTATTGTCTGAGATCTGCAGAAAATCAGCCACCAAATCTTATGAGATGACAAGGTTTTCAGACTGACATGATGGCGGGATATAAACGGGAGACTTATCTACCCGTCGGGCAGATTGCCAGTCCGGGCCTGGGCGGCACATATAGGCACATACAGGAGACATTAATCAAGACTGGTGCAAAGGGGAGCGGGCTCAGTGGCCCCCAGCAGCCAATCAGATTCCACCTTTCATTTTTTTCTGAGCTCCTTTAAAAAAAATGAAAGGATCAATCTATTAACCCCTTACTGCCCTATACCAACAGCCATGACCCCTCTTACCCCTTACTGCCCTATAACAACAGCAATTACCCTATTAACCCCTTACTGCCCTATACCAACAGTGATGCCCCTATTAACCCCTTACTTCCCTATACAAACAGCAGAGCCCCTATTAACCCCTTACTGCCCTATACCAAGAGCAATGCCCCATTAAATCCTTATTGCCCTATACCAACAGAGCCCCTATTAACCCCTTACTGCTCTATACCAACAGCAGAGCCCCTATTAACCCCTTACTGCCCTATACAAACAGCAATAACCCTATTAACCCCTTACTTCCCTATACCAATAGCAATGCCCCTATTAACCCCCTTACTGCCCTATACAAACAGCATTGCCCCTATTAACCCCTTACTGCCCTATACCAAGAGCAATGCTCCTATTAACTCCTTACTTCCCTACACCAACAGCAGAAGCCCTATTAACCATTTACTGCTCTATACCAAGATCAATGCCCCTTATTAACCCCTTACTGCCCTATACCTACAGCAATTCCCCTAATAACCCTCTTACTGCCCTTTAACATCAGGGAGCTCCTAATTAAGCAGGTATCTGCCCTTTAACCCCTTCACTGCCAAGACTAACAAGGCTACACCTGTTAACCCCTTCTCTGCCTTAAGCTACAATCGCACAGCGCGTTTTTGTCTATATGGGCTGCAGCTAGCATTTGTTAAGTGTTTAGTCTGTCTGCATTTTTAATGGTCGTGCAGTATTATAACAACCGTAACACAATGGCGCTGTGTGGTCATAGACTTTGTAGACAATCTGAGGTCTGGCTTTCGTCCTGTTCTCTGCCTTCGACCTCCTCCAGATCTACCCATTAATCCTTGATCTGCTCTAGACCATCACCTCCCAAGAGCACCAGAGCGCTGACCATTAACCACTTCCTTCTCTGATCCAGAGCAGCAGGGATATGTCTCTTTGATGTGAACAGCCCCTTAAAGGGACGGATATATCCCTTTAAAGGGATACATCCCTTTAAAGGGCTGTTCACATCATGTTTTTGTCTCACGGTTAACATATTTGTTGCGGGAAAAAATGGATGCAGATGTGCTGTATACTATGCTTTTCCATCTTGCAAAGTCCAGGAATAAAAACATATACATTAACATACATGTTTATTTTACAATGGAAACCTATGGTGACAGATGGCACTATATGATACTGTATTTATTTTAGTGAACAGCAAACTAAGCTGTAGAAACCAGTGTCAGGCAGCTGCTGCCAAGGCCAATAAGATAATGGGTTGCATCAGAAGGGGCATAGATGCGGTGATGATAACATAGTCCTGCCACTTTACACATCACTAGTCAGACCACACATGGAGGACTGTGTACAGTTCTGGGCTCCTGTGAACAAGGCAGACATAGCAGAGCTGGAGAGGGTCCAGAGGAGGGCAACTAAAGTAATAACTGGAATGGGGCAACTACAGTATCCTGAAAGATTATCAAAATTAGGGTTATTCACGTTAGAAAAAAGACGACTGAGGGGCGATCTAATAACTATGTATAAATATATCAGGGGTCAGTACAGATATCACTCCCATCATCTATTTATCCCAGGACTGTGACTGTGACGAGGGGACATCCTCTGCGTCTGGAGGAAAGAAGGTTTGTACACAAACATAGAAGAGGATTCTTTACGGTAAGAGCAGTGAGACTATGGAGCTCTCTGCCTGAGGAGGTGGTGATGGTGAGTACAATAAAGGAATTCAGGAGGAGCCTGGGTGTGTTTCTGGAGTGTAATAATATTACAGGCTATAGCTACTAGAGAGGGGTCGGTGATCCAGGGAGATATTCTGATACCTGATTGGAGTTGGGAAGGGATTTTTTCCCCTAAAGTGGGGAAAATTGGCTTCTACCTCACTGTTTTTTTTTTTTTCCTTCCTCTGGATCAACTTGCAGGATAACAGGCCGAACTGGATGGACAGAGGGCTTTTTTCGGCCTTATGTACTATGTTACTATGTTACCATCTGTCAGAAGCATCTATTCAATGTATTTGTCATATATAAATATCAAACTTAGGACAAAAGTGTGATCAGAACACGAACCTCACTGCCTATTAACTCCTTCTCTGCCCTAGACATAAAATGATCTGTCCATTAACCGTTTCCTTGCCCTAGGGCCCCCAAGAATGTTATCATTAACCCCTTTATCTACCAAAACCACAGATTTGTGCCCATTAACCTTTTCAGTAGACTAGTATTTCCTTATCAGTAATAGAAACATATGCATTACTGATCCAAAGGGGTATTAGGTGGATCCACAGAACCTCGATCTTAACCGTGTCTCCGCATACACAGTGCCTCAAAGGCGGCCTGCCGATCTGACGCATAGCAGGAATATAATCGATTCCGGTGAGACTCAAAACCACCACCTTTGAATCTCATCAATTTATTCTAAAAGTCCAATGTGCCACAGAGCAGGAACACAGGCAAGGGAGTGAAGAAAATGTCACCATGATAGACTTCAGGGCACGTAGACTGATGGCGTAGAGTAGAGATCAGCAATAGAGTCGAGTGAACTCGTGGCTTCAAGTTTGGCGTACAAGGTTTGGGTTATCTAAGAATTCCGTTATGGATTTGTTATGGTCCGTGGTAGCGGAATCCATAACAGAATCGCCAAATTTGAAGCCACAAGTTAACTCAAAACTAATCAGCAACCTTCGGCACTCCAACTGTTGTTAAACTACAATTCCCAGCATGCTCTATTCATTTCTATGGAAGTTCTGAGAACAGCAGAGCAAGTATGCATGCTGGGAGTTGTAGTTTCACAACAGTTGGAGTGCCGGAGGTTGCCTACCCCTGGGCTTAGAAGAAGCACAGAGGACTCCTTGGTAAGTCTGTGTGTGTCCGTATGTGTTTATCTGCCTCTGTATGTGGGGGTGTGTACGCTTTTACAGTACGATGTGTGTGTATATATGCACTATAGATAAGTGAATTTTACTGTGGTTTTTGCATTATTTTGAGTATTGAATAATCAAAACTGAGCACTGGAGCATGAGGAAGTCCAGCGAGACCCTTAGGAGCTGGTGCAGAGGATGGGAGTGGTAGTGGTGCTGATGAAGTGTTGTGTCACAGTACACTCTCTGGGTCGGTGCAGTGGAAATGTAGTTTGAAGAAGGAGGCCGGTAGTGAACGTATAACAGTCTCTATTTAAAAAGTGCAAAGGATAACTTACCCCACATCCAATAGCAGCAGATTCAAAGGGCAGTTTCTGGCACTAGTTAAGGAGCTATGGAGGCAGGCTGCAACCTAACACTTGTTTGCATAGGTGTCCTCTGCAAGGTTCAGACTTGAATTTTATCAGCTAGTGGTTTGGGTGATGGGTGTCTGAGCTGTTATCCCCTACCTCGCAGCAGTGTCTGTAATGCAAGATTTCACTGATCACTCTGCTGTCTTGAGAATCTTTACAAGGAGCAAGAGCTCTGCCGTGTGCTTCCTCTCTCTTCTAATACTTATTTGGAACTCCCCCTCCTGGAAGGAAACAGGAACAGCCCACTCCTACCAAGACGGAGGGACAGGGTGGTTAGCACTGTTCCTGCCATCCATACCTCTTCATGCTAGAATGAAAAGGCAAAACACATAAAACAAAATACATAACATTACATATAGAGATGAGCAAAGTTTTGGATAATTGGATTCGGCTGCTTCCCTGAATGTAAAAAAAAAATTCACTTTGTGACGAATTACTTTATCACAAAGCAATGAAAGGGAACGGAGATAGCACCGCTCCCCATCATTGTACCCCTCAGATGCCTCGTTCATACATGATCCCGGCATCTGGAAGGAATAATGCAGTGTAAAATGAAATCATACTTACCTCATCCATTTTTTTCACGACAGGCCGGCCGCCGCCATCTTGCTTGAAGATCTTGCGCGAAATCTCGCGCAGCCCGAGATGACGCCGGCTGGCGTGATGACGTCACACATCTCCAGGCAGAGGATTTCGGCAGAGATCTTCAATCAAAACGGCAGCAACAGGCCTGTCGCGAGCAAATGGAAAAGGTAAGTATGATTTTTTTTTTGTTTTTTTACACTATTTCAGGCTAAAGCGATTCGCTACCATGAAGCACGAGGAAATTCAGGTTTGCGGCAAATTGAATTTATCCTGAAATTCAGATCGAAGTCCAGCTGGTTGGATTCGATTTGCTCATCTCTAATTACATATAAAGCATTATTTGAAAACACTAGTGTCGTTAATTGAACTATGTGTGGTGCGGCATTAACCCTTACAGGACATACGCAGTACACGTACGGCAGAAGTCGGGTCGTTAATCATGGTGCCCACTCGTGAGCGCAGCCTTCCTGAAACCAATTTAATTTTTCTTTCACATAGCCATATTAGGGCTTGTTTTTATTATATTTTTTTAGTTTTTTGTGGGACACGTACTATCTAAAGGCACCATTTAGTATTACATCCGATGTAGTGTTTTTTTCTTGTCATTGTCACATTCTGACCCTTACAACTTTTTTGTAGCTGTGTAAAGGCTTTTTTTTTTTATTATTTAAATCTTTTCAGGAGATGAAGAGATTAAAAAATAGTGAGTTGTCCATTTAGATTTTTTTTCCCCTTCTCTGTTTATATTTTAATAGTACAGGCATTTTGGGGTGCTGGGGTACAAATGATCTTTAATTTTTTTATAATTTATTCTTATTTAAAATATGGAAAAAGGGGGATTTGAAAAAAAAATATATTTTCTTTTATTATTTTTTTTACTTTGTTTAGAAGATGCAGTTGTTAAATCACTTCTCCAATAGACTGCAATGAATTACCGCTGCAGTCTATGGGAGATTCAATACATTCCTATGTAGAAACACCGCTGTAGTAGGCATGGTAGCCTCTAGAATGCTCAAGACAAGCACAGTGTACAAATGGCTCCCCCTTGCCCATCTCTGCACAGTTGAGCTCGTGCCCTGGGAGAGCAGAACTTCTGGGAAAAGCCACCTCGTGGTCATAACCGACATCTGTTAAATGTCTGCAATCGGTGTTATCGCCGATAGCAGATATTAGCTCTGAGTGTCTGCTATGTGAAACAGCAGAAACGTGGCACCTTTTTTCAGCCATAGGAATGGGGTTAAAGCATTCCTTGACTTTAGAAAGATAAATATATACTCAACAACCCCTTTAAGAAGTTAATCTAGTGAGCGGTGCAGCAGTATTGGCGTATTGCGTAACTCAATTTTTCTATAATATGGGGAGGGGGGCTGATATTGTATGTGGGCTGGTGAGGTTGGTGGGCCAGGGCTTCTTTTTATCCGCAGTCTGGCCCTGGTGGCCACCCAGTGGTTGTTTTGTGAATAGCATATTCTAGCACGTTGTCATTTTGTATCAAGATTCTAAAGAAAAAGAGGAAACATCTGTGTTTTAGGTAAAGGTATATTTTTGGCATTTAAAGTGGCAATAATAGTAAATCTTCCTAAATGTTTTATAAGGCAGAAGCTCCTTCTGTCATCTCACTCTGCACACCTACAGTAGGTCTAAGCCTCCCTAGAGTTGTACAGAGGTAATTGAAGGTCTCAGTTTCTAAAATGGACCTTTAAATTGAGATCGTATTAAATATAAAATATCTATAACTGCTCACAAATGATGATTAAATAATCCCATGATAAGTAATTCATGAATCTATATATATGTAAATTATCTACACAGTTACCTTCCTGTAGACCCTAATGTGAAATATTGAATAAAGTTCATGAAAATTTAACAAAATCAAAAATTTGAAATAAGAACTGAAAGTAAGATGCACATCTGCTAAATGTGATTTCACTCTGCCTGATCGAAATGCTTTTACAGCAGCTCTATAATATACTTCCATTACAGGGAACTCAGCTTCTCGCCTTCTATGAAAACTAGAACAATTGTATTGTACAATAATGAAACAGTAAAAGCGGAATAATTTGGAATACACCGGAGGTACTAAATGCTAACAATCACTGTCAGGCAGCTGCTGCTAAGGTAGTCATTAGAAAATTGTTCTTAACCAAATTAGAGCTGAGGTAAAGGAGGAAATATCTGTATTTTAGGTTAAGATTAGCGTATAAAATGGCATAAATAGTAAATTTCCACAAATGTTTTTAGAAGGTGTAAACTGACTTCACAACTCTTCATCCAATCTACGAGCTAAAACACGAAAATGTTCCCTGGAAATCTCACTCCTGTCAACCTACAGTAGATATCAGCCGCCATAGAGTTCTACAATCCCCAAAGGTAATTGACAGTCTGTCTATAAAATGGACTTGCACAAAATAATATATCTACTATAATACTGCTCCTAGGTACAAGAATACACTGCGTGCAGAATTATTAGGCAAATGAGTATTTTGACCACATCATCCTCTTTATGCATGTTGTCTTACTCCAAGCTGTATAGGCTCGAAAGCCTACTACCAATTAAGCATATTAGGTGATGTGCATCTCTGTAATGAGAAGGGGTGTGGTCTAATGACATCAACACCCTATATTAGGTGTGCATAATTATTAGGCAACTTCCTTTCCTTTGGCAAAATGGGTCAAAAGAAGGACTTGACAGGCTCAGAAAAGTCAAAAATAGTGAGATATCTTGCAGAGGGATGCAGCACTCTTAAAATTGCAAAGCTTCTGAAGCGTGATCATCGAACAATCAAGCGTTTCATTCAAAATAGTCAACAGGGTCGCAAGAAGCGTGTGGGAAAAAACAAGGCGCAAAATAACTGCCCATGAACTGAGAAAAGTCAAGCGTGCAGCTGCCAAGATGCCACTTGCCACCAGTTTGGCCATATTTCAGAGCTGCAACATCACTGGAGTGCCCAAAAGCACAAGGTGTGCAATACTCAGAGACATGGCCAAGGTAAGAAAGGCTGAAAGACGACCACCACTGAACAAGACACACAAGCTGAAACGTCAAGACTGGGCCAAGAAATATCTCAAGACTGATTTTTCTAAGGTTTTATGGACTGATGAAATGAGAGTGAGTCTTGATGGGCCAGATGGATGGGCCCGTGGCTGGATTGGTAAAGGGCAGAGAGCTCCAGTCCGACTCAGACGCCAGCAAGGTGGAGGTGGAGTACTGGTTTGGGCTGGTATCATCAAAGATGAGCTTGTGGGACCTTTTCGGGTTGAGGATGGAGTCAAGCTCAACTCCCAGTCCTACTGCCAGTTTCTGGAAGACACCTTCTTCAAGCAGTGGTAAAGGAAGAAGTCTGCATCCTTCAAGAAAAACATGATTTTCATGCAGGACAATGCTCCATCACACGCGTCCAAGTACTCCACAGCGTGGCTGGCAAGAAAGGGTATAAAAGATGAAAATCTAATGACATGGCCTCCTTGTTCACCTGATCTGAACCCCATTGAGAACCTGTGGTCCATCATCAAATGTGAGATTTACAAGGAGGGAAAACAGTACACCTCTCTGAACAGTGTCTGGGAGGCTGTGGTTGCTGCTACACGCAATGTTGATGATGAACAGATCAAAACACTGACAGAATCCATGGATGGCAGGCTTTTGAGTGTCCTTGCAAAGAAAGGTGGCTATATTGGTCACTGATTTGTTTTTGTTTTGTTTTGAATGTCAGAAATGTATATTTGTGAATGTTGAGATGTTATATTGGTTTCACTGGTAAAAATAAATAATTGAAATGGGTATATATTTGTTTTTTGTTAAGTTGCCTAATAATTATGCACAGTAATAGTCACCTGCACACACAGATATCCCCCTAAAATAGCTAAAACTAAAAACAAACTAAAAACTACTTCCAAAAATATTCAGCTTTGATATTAATGAGTTTTTTGGGTTCATTGAGAACATGGCTGTTGTTCAATAATAAAATTAATCCTCAAAAATACAACTTGCCTAAAAATTCTGCACTCCCTGTATAACTACAATAATACTGCTCCTATGTACAAGAATATAACTACTATAATACTGCTCCTATGTACAAGAATATAACTACTATAATACTGCTCCTATGTTCAAGAATATAACTACTATAATACTGCTCCTATGTACAAGACTATAACTGCTATAATACTGCTCCTATGTACAAGAATATAACTACTATAATACTGCTTCGATGTACAAGAATATAACTACTATAATACTGCCTCATATGTACAAGAATATAACTGCTATAATACTGCTCCTATGTACAAGAATATAACTGCTATAATACTGCTCCTATGTACAAGAATATAACTACTATAATACTGCTCCTATGTTCAAGAATATAACTACTATAATACTGCTCCTATGTACAAGACTATAACTGCTATAATACTGCTCCTATGTACAAGAATATAACTACTACAATACTGCTCCTATGTACAAGAATATAACTACTATAATACTGCTTCTATGTACAAGAATATAACACCTATAATACTGCTCCTATGTACAAGAATATAACTGCTATAATACTGCTCCTATGTACAAGAATATAACTACTATAATACTGCTCCTATGTTCAAGAATATAACTACTATAATACTGCTCCTATGTACAAGACTATAACTGCTATAATACTGCTCCTATGTACAAGAATATAACTACTATAATACTGCTCCTATGTACAAGAATATAACTACTATAATACTGCTCCTATGTACAAGAATATAACTACTATAATACTGCCTCCTATGTACAAGAATATAACTACTATAATACTGCCTCCTATATACAAGAATACAACTACTATAATATTGCTCCTATGTACAAGAATATAACTACTATAATACTGCTCCTAGGTACAAGACTATTACCACTATAATACTGCTCATATGTACAATAATATAACTACTATAATACTACCTCCTATGTACAAGAATATAACTACTATAATACTGCTCCTATGTATAAGAATATAACTTCTATAATACTGCTCCTATGTACAAGAATATAACTACTATAATACTGCTCCTATGTACAAGAATAATACTACTATAATACTGCTCCTATGTTCAAGAATACAACTACTATAATACTGCTCCTATGTACAAGAATATAACTACTATAATACTGCTCCTAGGTACAAGACTATTACCACTATAATACTGCTCATATGTACAATAATATAACTACTATAATACTACCTCCTATGTACAACAATATAACTACTATAATACTGCCTCCTATGTACAAGAATATAACTACTATAATACTGCTCCTATGTACAAGAATATAACTACTATAATACTGCCTCCTATGTACAAGAATATAACTACCATAATACTGCTCCTATGTACAGGAATATAACTACTATAATACTGCTCCTATGTACAAGAATATAACTACTATAATACTGCTCCTATGGACAAGAATATAACTACTATAATACTGCCTCCTATGTACAAGAATATAACTACTATAATACTGCTCCTATGTACAAGAATATAACTACTATAATACTGCTCCTATGTACAAGAATATAACTACTATAATACTGCCTCCTATGTACAAGAATATAACTACTATAATACTGCTCCTATGTACAGGAATATAACTACTATAATACTGCCTCCTATGTACAAGAATATAACTGCTATAATACTGCTCCTATGTACAAGAATATGATTACTATAATACTGCTCCTATGTACAAGAATATAACTACTATAATACTGCTCCTATATACAATAATATAACTACTATAATACTGCTCCTATGTACAAGAATATAACTACTATAATACTGCTCCTATGTACAAGAATATAACTACTATAATACTGCTCCTATGTACAAGAATATAACTACTATAATACTGCTCCTATGTACAAGAATATAACTACTATAATACTGCTCCTATGTACAGGAATATAACTACTATAATACTGCCTCCTATGTACAAGAATATAACTGCTATAATACTGCTCCTATGTACAAGAATATGATTACTATAATACTGCTCCTATGTACAAGAATATAACTACTATAATACTGCTCCTATATACAATAATATAACTACTATAATACTGCTCCTATGTACAAGAATATAACTACTATAATACTGCTCCTATGTACAAGAATATAACTACTATAATACTGCTCCTATGTACAAGAATATAACTACTATAATACTGCTCCTATGTACAAGAATATAACTACTATAATACTGCTCCTATGTACAAGAATATAACTACTATAATACTGCTCCTGTGTACCAGAATATAACTACTATAATACTGCTCCTATGTACAAGAATATACCTACTATAATACTGCTCCTATGTACAAGAATATAACTACTATAATACTGCTCCTATGTACAAGAATATACCTACTATAATACTGCTCCTATGTACAAGAATATAACAACTATAATACTGCTCCTATGTACAAGAATATAACTAGATCCGAATTTCTGGAATTTTTCGATTCGCCTAGAAGCCGAATTTCCTCGTGCTTTGTGTCAGGGAATCGATTAATCCTGAAATTCAAACTTACCGCCTCCATTTGCTCGCGAAGGACCGCCAGCCTCCATTTTGCTTGAAAATCTCAGCCGAAATCCAGTGCGGCCGGCGTGATGACGTAATCTCGCGCCGCACGGGATTTCGGCCAAGATCTTCAAGCAAAATGGAGGCTGGCGGTCCTTCGCGAGCAAATGGAGGCAGTAAGGTTTATGTAATGTTTTTTTTAATGTTAATTTCCCACTGTTTGTACACTCATGCATGAACGCGGCATCTGAGATTGTGCAATGATGGTGGCGGCGCTATCGCAGCTCCCTGTCATTGCACCCGCTACTTACAAAAAAATGTGCTTCGTGGCAAAGTAATTAGTCACGGAGCGAATTTTTTTGTGAAATTCGGGTAATCAGCTGAATCAAATTTTCAAGAAATTCGCTCATCTCTATATATAACTGCTATAATACTGCTCTATGTACAGAAACATAAGTACTATAATACTGCTCCTATGTACAAGTATATAGCTCCAATATTACTACCTCCTATGTTCACAAATATATCTGCTATCATACCGCTCCGTTTGAATAATAGTATTTTGTGGAATACATCGGAAAATATATATTACATTATCTCTGTCTTAGATATTCTAATTTGCAGTCACTTTCTTGTTGACAGCCTTTTCTTAAGTATCAAAGTGTTTCTAGAACTCATTTTGCTGACAACTTTTTGCTGTTGTCATGGTAAATCTGTATTGTCTTCAGTGTAGCATTCGGCTTAGATGTCCACTTGTCTGCTTCTGGCGATAGTACAATTATGATAGATGTATAAGTTATTCCAATTTTTCTCAGCGTTCCTTAGATTTTTTCTTTTTTTTCTTGGCACAAATTTCTGAGCCTGCAAGACTTTTATGTATGGAGACGTTAAATGGAAGCCGCTTGCTGGTCTTCTTATACAGCATTGGGGATTTGCTAATTAATTTCTTTTCTATATTTCATTTCAGTGTCAGATTAAGAGGATAATATTCACTGAAATAAACATATATTCAGCCGGAAGAAAGTGCTAGAAAATGCTGTGAATACAAGCAGATGTCATTTCTCTAAAGTTCTATGTAGACCAATTCTTCAACACTACTACATGAGCTGATAATGTAATGTAATATAATGGGCAGGATTAGTCTCTGAAAGCAGGGGTGCCAAAAGCATCAACTCCAGTATGCAAATTGCTGCATACACCAGAAAGCTACAATATAGCAATGGAGAAAACTTGTATCAGTGCACAACCAATCTATAAAGCCCCATGTGCACACAGACATGCAACATACAACATATCATGCCGTGGAATCAAACAATGGAACCTTCCTCCATCTATCAATATCCAAAATGCAAACTATTCCAAATTATGGAGTTACACAGATTAGCAATGCGACAAACGTTTTGTTTGGTTGGGCATACCCCTCAAGATGGTGTCACAATGGCACATATGACAAGTGGTGAGCATGCTCCATAAACATTGGTGCATACTAAGGGCCGATTTGGACTTGTCCGATGCGATCCCTACATTTCCAGCTTCTATATTTAGAAAAGGAGAGAATCCTTGGTGGACGGACTTATTCGTAGTCATTACGCTGCATTAGATCTTCCTCGCACTTGTTTTGATTGAAAAGTGCTGGGGGTCTCTAAATGTGGGGGATGCAGGGCAAGCGCCCTCAGAAGAAACACCAAGATGCTCAGCTGCAATAAGGAAGATCTGCGCCATTTGCAAAATGAAGTGGGTGGTGTAACTGTCACGAGGGTATCAAGAGCCACGTCTGACTCCGTTATACCCGGGGTCAGGAAGTCGCAGCGGGTGGCTGCGCGCTCTATATCTAAAGATCACGTTGTTTCTTAGTGATTGTTTTCTGTGTCTGCCTTGCTATCCTTTTTGTCTCTCTCAGGGATCCGTAGCTTCTCCTCCTCAGCTGTTTCTTGTCTGCCACTCCCTACCTCCTTATATTCTTCCCTCACACTTCTCTAGTTGCCAGTTATAGAGCTTCCTGCCTGGACATCTATACTGACCCACTGGAGTGGTTAATCCTGGTTGTTGTTCCTGTGTGCTACCCTCCGGATCCCTATTGGGCTTATTGTTGTCTCCTGTTGTCGCCTACCTGGGAATATATGTTGAGTCTGTATTGTCTATCCTCCCCTTGGTGTTTTCCCTTAGAGTTAGTGGTGCGGACTAGTGTTCCCATCGCCCTGTTCCCTATCTAGGGCTCAGCTCAGGGAAAGCCAGGGCTTTAGGCACGTGATCGGCGTACGGGTGAGGAACCCGTCTAGGGACGTCAGGGCAGCCAGGTGCCAGCCGCCAGGTGAGTCAGGGGTCACCATCTTCCCTCTCACTTGGGCAGGGCCTTCCTCGTTCCCTCCCTCTGTGTCATGTATGTGATAGCCACGCCGACCGTGATATTATAACTGGCCCTTACTTTTTGAGAAAAAAAATAAAAATAATAATTTATATAATTTTTTATTTGTTGTTTTTTTTTTCTCTCTCTCTACTTAGAATCCAATATGGATCCTATTGCTGCCTTGGCAGAACAGCTTCAAAGCTTGTCTTTGGAGGTGGCAGGATTGAAGGCGTCTGTTCTCCAACAACAGCAGCAAATGCAGCAGACCGCACCCCCAGCGGTTGCTATGGGTAACCAGGTTGTCACTGAACCCAAGGTTGCTCTTCCCGACAGATTTTCTGGGGGAAGGGACAAATTTGCGACGTTCCGTGAGGCCTGCAAATGATATTTTAAGTTGCGCCCTTACTCCTCAGGTCATGAAGAACAGCGGGTAGGGATTGTCATTTCCCTGCTTCAGGGGGATCCGCAATCCTGGGCGTTCTCGTTACCCCCTGGTTCTCAGGCTCTTCGGTCAGTGGAGGGATTTTTTGGGGCTTTGGGTCTCATATATGATGACCCTGACCGAGTCGCCCTGGATGAGTCGAAGTTACGGAGACTCCTACAGGGAGATCGGTCAGCAGAGGAATATTGCTCAGAGTTCCGTAGGTGGGCTACGGATACTCAGTGGAACGACCCGGCTCTCAGGAGTCAGTTCTGCTCTGGGTTATCTGAAAGGGTTAAGGATGCACTGGCGCTGTATGAGACCCCCCTTTCCCTTGATGCTGTTATGTCCCTCTCTATCAGAATAGATAGGCGTCTTAGGGAGAGATCGAAAATTCCTGAGCAATTGGTTACCTCTCCCAAGCAACAGTCAGCCTGTACTGACTTAGATGAGCCTATGCAGCTCGAGGTTCGCCGTAGGGGGGGGCTTGTTTTTTCTGTGGGGGGAGGGGTCATTTCATTAATGTCTGTCCCTCCTTTCTCAAAAACAAAAGACCGTCGGAAAACTACTAACCCCGGGCTGTGCGGAGGATGTCAGCCGGGGGGTATACGTTTCCTCCATACGAACATCTCAATTTGTGTTACCAGCGGTCATTGTTTTTGGTGTTAAGACGGAGTCTATTTCTGTTTTTCTAGACAGTGGAGCAGGGGTAAACTTGATTGATGCCCATTTTGCCCGCACTATGGGTTTGTCTCTCTGTACGCTGCAGAGACCTATTCCCGTATTCGCTATAGATTCTGCTCCTCTGTCTCAGAGAAACCTCACCCACATTGTTCGTAATTTACACCTTCGGGTAGGGGACCACCATAATGAGTGTCTTTCATGTTACGTTCTGGAGGGCCTTCCCTCTCCGGTGGTATTGGGTCTTCCCTGGTTGGTAGCGCACAATCCAGTGGTGGATTGGCAGGCCAGGGAGATATTGGAGTGGAGTGAGCATTGCAGAGAGAATTGCTTAAATAACAATTGCTTAATCGCCTCCATAGCTTCCCTACCTACATTTATTTCGGACTTTGAGGACGTTTTTTCTGAAAAGGGTTGTCAGAAACTACCAGCTCATCGTCCTTATGATTGCCCGGTTAACCTGATTCCCGGGGCAAAATTACCCAAGTCCAGGTTGTATAATCTTTCGGGTCCCGAGAGACAAGCCATGAAAGATTAAATCTCCGAGAGTCTGGCTAAGGGACACATCAGACCCTCTTCTTCACCCGTGGCTGCAGGGTTTTTCTTTGTTAAAAAGAAAGATGGGGGCCTGCGTCCTTGCTTAGATTTCCGTGAGTTAAACCAGATAACCATCCGTGACGCATACCCTCTTCCTCTCATTCCTGACCTTTTTAATCAGATTGCGGGTGCTAAGTGGTTCTCCAAACTTGATCTTAGGGGGGCCTACAATCTGATTCGTATCAGGGAAGGGGATGAGTGGAAGACAGCTTTTAACACCCCTGAGGGGCATTATGAAAATCTTGTTATGCCTTTCGGTCTGACCAATGCCCCCGCTGTCTTCCAACATTTCGTTAATGATATTTTTAGTCATCTCATCGGCAGGTTTGTAGTCATATACCTAGATGATATCTTAATTTATTCGGCTGATCTGAAAACACATGAGGTGCATGTCAGGCAAGTACTGCAGGTCCTACGGACGAATAAATTATATGCGAAAATTGAAAAATGTGTCTTCGCTGTTCAGGAATTACAGTTCCTGGGATATCTATTATCTGCTTCAGGTTTCCGCATGGATCCTGGGAAGGTCCAGGCAATTTTAGATTGGGATCTTCCTGAGAACCTTAAAGCCCTACAACGGTTTTTGGGTTTCGCTAATTTCTATAGAAAGTTCATTAAAAATTATTCAGTGATCGTTAAACCCCTTACCGACATGACTAGGAAGGGGACGGATTTTTCCAAATGGTCTGTCGCCGCTAAAGATGCATTTTCCTCTCTAAAGGAGAGGTTTACCTCGGCACCTGTTCTAATTCAACCTGATGTCTCCCAGCCTTTTATTGTCGAGGTAGATGCGTCAGAGGTGGGAGTGGGAGCTGTATTGTCTCAGGGTCCGTCTCCTGGCAAATGGCGTCCTTGCGCTTTCTTTTCCAAAAAATGATCTTCTGCAGAGAAGAACTATGATATTGGAAATAGGGAACTGTTGGCGATTAAACTGGCGCTTGAAGAGTGGCGTCACTTCTTAGAGGGAGCAATCCACCCCGTCACGGTGATTACGGATCACAAAAACCTTCTGTACCTAGAATCGGCTAAGCGTCTCACCCCTAGACAAGCTAGGTGGTCGCTATTCTTTACCAGATTTAACTTTGTAATCACCTATCGTCCTGGGGCAAAAAATACCAAGGCAGACGCATTATCTCGTAGTTTCCCTGGAGGGGGTAATGTTTGTGATCCGGTACCTATTTTACAAAGAGGAGTGGTTGTCTCTGCTGTACACTCTGTTCTAGAGGGAAAGGTGTTAGAGGCTCAGGGGGACGCCCCGGCCTCTTGCCCCTCAGAGAAATTGTTTGTACCGTTAAACCTGCGTCTTGAATTATTAAAAGAACATCATAATTCGGCACTTGCTGGACACCCGGGTAGTAAAGCAACCTTGGAGCTTTTATCTCGTCGTTTTTGGTGGCCAAGGTTGCGTCAGGATGTAATGGATTTCATGTCTACTTGTTCTACTTGTGCACGCGTGAAAGTCTCTCATACACGTCCAGCAGGGTCTTTATTGCCACTTTTTATCCCCAATAGGCCATGGACACATCTGTCAATGGATTTCATCACTGACTTACCGTTGTCGGCGGGTAAAACAGTTATCTTGGTAGTAGTAGACAGGTTTAGCAAAATGGTACACTTTATTGCGCTATCCGCACTTCCTAATGCTAAAACTCTCGCTCAGGTGTTTATCAGTGACATCGTGAAGCTTCACGGGGTCCCTTCCGATGTGGTTTCGGATCGGGGAACCCAGTTTATTTCTAAGTTTTGGAAAGCTTTTTGTTCCCGTTTGGGGGTACACTTGTCCTTTTCCTCAGCTTTCCATCCTCAGTCGAATGGACAGACTGAGCGTACCAACCAAAACCTAGAAACATATTTAAGGTGTTTTGTGTCTGAAAACCAAGAGTTGTGGTCATCATATTTACCGTTAGCTGAGTTTGCCATAAATAATCATTATCAGGAGTCCACTGGCAAGTCACCATTCCTTGGTGCATACGGTTTTCATCCCAAATTTTGTACTTTCAAAGAGGGGGGGTCTTCTGGGGTCCCCGAAGAGGAAAGGTTTTCTTCATCTCTTTCATCGGTATGGCAGAAGGTGCAAGTTAACTTGAAAAAGATGAGTGGTAAATATAAATGCATGGCCGATAAGAAACGGTCGCCAGGTCCGGACCTAGGAGTGAATGACTATGTGTGGTTGTCTACTAGGAATATTAAGTTGAAGGTTCCTTCTTGGAAACTGGGTCCTAGGTTCATTGGTCCCTATAAAATAGTAGCCGTCATTAACCCTGTGGCTTTTCGCCTGGAGCTACCTCAGACTTTTAAGATCCATAACGTCTTCCATAAATCGTTACTCAAGAAGTATGTTCCACCTCTAGAACCATCGCCGCTGCCACCTCCTCCTGTCATTGTGGCTGGTAATCTGGAGTTTCAAATAGCCAGAATTGTTGATTCTCGTCGGGTCCGCCGCTCTCTTCAGTATCTGGTGCATTGGAGGGGTTACGGTCCCGAGGAAAGAATGTGGGTTCCAGCGTCAGAGGTAAACGCCAAAAGGTTAATTCAGACTTTCCACGCCTCTCATCCGGAGAGACCTGGTCCTGAGTGTCCGGAGGCCCCTCGTGAAAGGGGGGGTACTGTCACGAGGGTATCAAGAGCCACGTCTGACTCCGTTATACCCGGGGTCAGGAAGTCGCAGCGGGTGGCTGCGCGCTCTATATCTAAAGATCACGTTGTTTTTTAGTGATTGTTTTCTGTGTTTGCCTTGCTATCCTTTTTGTCTCTCTCAGGGATCCGTAGCTTCTCCTCCTCAGCTGTTTCTTGTCTGCCACTCCCTACCTCCTTATATTCTCCCCTCACACTTCTCTAGTTGCCAGTTATAGAGCTTCCTGCCTGGACATCTATACTGACCCACTGGAGTGGTTAATCCTGGTTGTCGTTCCTGAGTGCTACCCTCCGGATCCCTGTTGGGCTTATTGTTGTCTCCTGTTGTCGTCCACCTGGGAATATATGTTGAGTCTGTGTTGTCTGTCCTCCCCTTGGTGTTTTCCCTTAGAGTTAGTGGTGCGGACTAGTGTTCCCATCGCCCTGTACACTACCTAGGGCTCAGCTCAGGGAAAGCCAGGGCTTTAGGCACGTGATCGGCGTACGGGTGAGGAACCCGTCTAGGGACGTCAGGGCAGCCAGGTGCCAGCCGCCAGGTGAGTCAGGGGTCACCATCTTCCCTCTCACTTGGGCAGGGCCTTCCTCGTTCCCTCCCTCTGTGTCACGTATGTGATAGCCACGCCGACCGTGATAGTAACTTTGTCCTTGTACCTGGCCTCTGAGCTATATGTGAAGAAATGAAAAATAATTTAGGGTATGTGTCCCAGAGAATATGGGAGACATACAAAATTGTAGGGGCACACCAGAAACATCCGACATAAACATGGTGGGAATATCAAGTCAATTTCATTATGTGTAGTAGAGGTAGTATGGAAGTCGCCAAGATGGGATGATTGGGACAAGAGGATCCTGAAAAAAGAAGTTCAATTGACTTATCTTCTTTAAATCGAATGAGCAACCAACCTTTGCTTTCTCTAGACAATGCTTGAGTGGCTTGTTGGGAACATGGCCTTACCTTCTGGTATGAGTGGTCCCTTTTTCTTCCCTGTGGGGAGGCAACCATCAAATAAGCCGCACCGAGGGTCTATCATCTTTTTCCCAGTTGTTGTTGGTGTCCTTACATTTTTTCTGTTTAACCCCTTTGATTCAATAGCTGTGGAATGCAATAAGTTTGACAGAGGAAAGGGGTCTTCTGTTGCCCTTCCATTGGAGCACTTGTGAAGTATCATCTGGAAGCAAATACCCCCAGGTCTGCCAGAGGTATGTTCAAACTGTTTTCAGGGATGCCAACTGCAGCTTACAAAGGGAGCGCCCCCCCTGTGTAAAACCACTAAGTACTGTTGTCAGAATTAACCATAGCAACTAATGGATTCAATTACTGGATGAGAGTTCCCGATCCTGGAAGTCATAGAAGGGTGTATGTTACAGCTGACACCCCTTGCAGATGGTGCAAGTGCAGCTCTACAGCCTGCATCATCATGGTAGACTTATGTTGCTGTGAAGAAAAACATTGGCTAGACCTCAACATCTCCTGCCTTTCTAATCTCTGCACACATGGTACTCAATTAGCACCATGAATGCAGCACAGGAAGTAGCAATGCCACTTCCTGCTGCAGTCCCAATCATCACATGATCACTGGATAGCCAGAGCGGACTGGCCAGAGACAGGGAAATTTCCTGGTGGGCCATTGTCCAGGGGGCCGCCCAAGCCCACCTCACAGACAACGACTGGGTAAATAATGATCTGATGCTCTGCCTACTTGTGTTGCCCTGCCTTCTGTCAATTCGGACCAACCTAGAACATGGGTCTACATAGCTACAGGAGCTGCTGGGTCTTAGCTTGGTCTTCGTAGTGGGTGTGGAGTCTGAATTTCCCCTTTACCCAGGGCTAATATGTCCATTCTAGTTATAGGAAAAATTTGGGTGTTGCTTGGGCGGGGAAGGGGACGCCTGTTTTAGGTGTAGAAAATGGTCTAAATGTAAGACAGCAAGGAAGCTTCTTAAAGCTTCTTAAATTTCCGCCGGCACCTGTACATAACTACAGCGGATCCACCGCCAGTGCACGGCTTTATTAAGACCGATGTCAAAAATGCCAGTCTTAATAAATGTGCCCCTATATCCTTATCATTATTGAGAATAATGATTTTAGGCTTAAAAAGCTAATAAATATAAATGGTTCCTTAATAATCAAGAAAATTGTGCCTTTGAATAAACCAGTAATCGTTTTTAGGTTTCTAAGCAAAAAAACACAAACACCATTTTTAATATAGTAAAAGGAAGCTTCTTAAATTTAGAAGTGGCGCTGGATCAGGTCTTAATAAATGTGCCCCTATATCCTTATCATTATTGAGAATAATGTTTTTAGGCTTAAAAAGCTAATAAATATTAATGGTTCCTTGATAATCATAAATTGTTCCTTTGAATAAACTAGTAATATTTAGGTTTCTAAGCAAAAAACACAAACACCATTTTCAATATAGTATGGTCTTTTATTGTTATTATATGATTATATTATTTATTGTAGTATAGCCTTTTATTATTGGTTAAATGAGAGAGAAAAAATGACAGAATGAAAGTTTATGTATGGTAAGTCTCTCCTAGGCTTCAAACCTGGTATCTCTACATCGGGGCTGGCCAACCTGCGGCTGTCCAGCTGTTGCAAAACTACAATTCCCCCCATGCCCTGCTGTAAGCCGATAGTTGTAAGTAGTCTAGGCATGCTGGGAGTTGTAGTTTTGCAACAGCTGGAGAGCCGCAGGTTGGCCAGCCCTGCTCTACATGCAAAAACTATACACTTACCAAAATGATATAGGATTACCACATAGAAAAGTGTGTTTTTTCTCTATGATTATAAGCTAACACATATCACTGTTGTCTTTCTAATTATGTATTGTGCCTGTGAATAATGGTACATTCACATAACCGTATAATTTATCTGCGTCCAATCCGCATCCGTTCCCCATTTTGCGGAATAAATGCGGACCCATTCATTCCTATAAGTTAATAAAATGTGCAAACAACATTTAGTATGTTGTCCGCATGCGTGTTTCCGCATTTATCGTCCGCAAAAATATGAAGCTTTTACTGCTATTGTCCGCACAGATAGGTCAGAAGCCACATTCAATTCAATGGATCCGCAAATTGCGGAAGACATACGGAAACCATTCCGTATGTCATCTGTTTTGTGCGGATCCATTTCCGTGTAATTGAAGTCCCTGCTCCCTGACCTTGGTGCAAAATAATCTGATGTTACTATTGCAAAATGTGGACACACCGAACGGATGTGGAAACACAACGGAAACAAATTACGGACACACGGTTCCTGTTATTTGCGGACCGCAAAATGGAAAAGGATTACACATGGTCCTGTGAATATAACCTAAGGTCTTATGCACACGACCGTATGTATTTTGCGGTCCGCAAAAAGCAGATCCGCAAAAAATACGGATGACATCCGTGTGCATTCCGTATTTTGCAGAACGGAACAGCTGGCCTCTAATAGAACAGTACTATCCTTGTCCGTAATGCGGACAATAATAAGACATGTTCTATTTTGTTGCGGAACGAAAATACAGAAATACGGAAATGGAATGAACACGGAGTACCTTCCGTTTTTGTTTTTTTGCGAACCCATTGAAATGAATGGTTCCGCATACGGACACAGAAAGAAAATATGTTCGTGTGCATGAGCCCTAAAGCAGTGATATGTAGATTAGCTTTCTGAGCAGATCTCAGTGTGGTGAAGCTATAGTACATAGTGTATATGATATGTAGATGCTAGGATACAACTCTGCCCTCAGCATGCCTAGCCCAGTCAATGAAGCAGAGAGGGGAGTGTGCAAAGCACAGGGGGCATTACAAATCAGTGCTCAAAGGATTCAGCCCCACCTCCTGGTGCTCAAACTTCTCATTTGCATATGAATAAATACACAGATTTCTCTGCAGCTGTTTAGCATACAGACAAAAAAAAAGGTATTGTTTTAATCAGCATGATGAGCCCTACCAGCCAGTATGTCTGGTTTAATAGGGTTGATTCTGTGACAGAGCCACTTTAACATGTGTGCAATACTCTAAATTCTAGCTCTGTGCTGATCCACCCTTCCCTATGGGGAAAGGGAAACAGCCTGCCTAGTTGTTGGTGATCAATACTACAGCCTATTAACACCTTTGTGTTAAGAGGCTGTAGTTAATAGTGATGGACGAACATCGGCCAGGATGATTCGCAAACAAATGTTCGCGAACCGGGCTTTCACGGCAGGCCCCATTGACTTTAATGGCAGACGAACCTGAAAAACATTCAGGTCATATTTGCAGCCACCAAATACTTACTAGAAGAGCACAAATAGTCCTACAACATGGACAGTGACTTACTAGAGGGAATCAATGGCAAAAATTCCCACAAAAGATATGTATTTTAATCAGGGGCCATTTTTATGCGTCTTAAAGGGAAACTCTCAAAAATGTGCCCTGCTGGAGCCTAGTAAAATGTTATTTTAGGCCACAGTAGTACAGGCCCCAAAAATTAGGCATTCACATGACAGAAAAGAACTTGTGATGATGTGGCTGGCGGTACTTTAGGAGGTCACTGGATACAAATTTTACTGTCGGCCAGTAAAGGCCCAAAAATGTAATGCTTCTGTATATACAGTTGCAAGAAAAAGTATGTGAACCCTTTGGAATTATATGGATTTCTGCACAAATTGGTCATAAAATGTGATCTGATCTTCATCTAAGTCACAACAATAGACAATCACAGTCTGCTTAAAGTAATAACACACAAAGAATTACCGTATTTTTCGCTTTATAAGACGCACTTTTTCCCCCCAAAAGTGGGGGGAAAATGGCCGTGCGTCTTATAAAGTGAATACTTCGCTGGTCGCTATGCTGCACAGCGCGGCCAGCGAAGTATCAGTGACAGTGTGGAGGCAGGAGGCGGGGCCCGGTGCAGTGACTCTACTCTAATACACCGGGCCCCGCAACTGTTAAACATTCAATCTGATCTATATCTAATAGTATATGCTCTGTACGGCTCTTACTGTAGTACTGTAAGTATAGCGCAGACCGGCATCTCCCTCGATCATGCGCCGCTTGCCGCACCTCCTTCCTCATGCGCCGTCTGCTCCAGCTCCCTCTGTCATGCGCCGCCTGCCCCAGCTCCCTCTGTCATGCGCCGCCTGCCTGTTCATTCATAAAGTGAGATAAGCAGGCAGGCGGCGCATGAGGAGGGAGCTGGGGCAGGCGGCGCATGACAGAGGGAGTTGGAGCAGACGGCGCATGAGGAGAGAGCTGCGGCAGGTGACGCATGACCGATGGAGATGCCGGTCTGCGCTATACTTACAGTACTACAGTAAGAGCCGTACAGAGCATATACTATTAGATATAGATCAGATTGAATGTTTAACAGTTGCGGGGCCTGGTGTATTAGAGTAGAGTCACTGCACCGGGCCCCGCCATGAGTGTCTCCGCCTCCTCCCTCCACACTGATGCATCTGATGTGGGATCTGTAGATGACACTTATGGGGATCTGTGGATGACATAAGTGTCATCCACAGAGCCCCATAAGTGTTATCCATAGATCCCCCATCAGTGTCATGCACAGATCCCCCCTCAGTGTCATTCACAGATCCCCCCATCAGTGTCATCCACAGATC
This sequence comes from Bufo bufo, assembly GCF_905171765.1. NCBI lineage: Eukaryota > Metazoa > Chordata > Amphibia > Anura > Bufonidae > Bufo > Bufo bufo. Next base: position 13,071,066 of record NC_053391.1, read on the forward strand.
CCCCATCAGTGTCATCCACAGATCCCCCATCAGTGTCATCCACAGATCCCCCCATAACAGTGCGTCATCCACAGATCCCCCCATAACAGTGCGTCATCCACAGATCCCCATAACAGTGCGTCATCCACAGATCCCCCATAACAGTGCGTCATCCACAGATCCCCCCATAACAGTGCGTCATCCACAGATCCCCCCATAACAGTGCGTCATCCACAGATCCCCCCATAACAGTGCGTCATCCACAGATCCCCCATAAGTGTCATCCACAGATCCCCCCATAACAGTGCGTCATCCACAGATCCCCATAACAGTGCGTCATCCCCAGATCCCCATAACAGGGCGTCATCCACAGACCACCTTTAGTTCAAAAGCTACCAAAAGCACACCTTTTGGTTCAAAATATTTTTTTCTTATTTTCCTCCTCAAAAACCTAGGTGCGTCTTATCATCAGGTGCATGTTACCATGTTTTTATTGAACACACCATGTAAACATTCACAGTGCAGGTGGAAAAAGTATGTGAACCCTTGGATTCTGTTGTTGATTTACTTCTATGCTTTGGGTCGTTGTCCTGTTGCAACACCCATCTTCTGTTGAGCTTCAGCTGGTGGACAGATGGCCTTATGTTCTCGTGCAAAATGTCTTGATAAACTTGGGAATTCATTTTTCCTTCGATGATAGCAATCCGTCCAGGCCCTGACGCAGCAAAGCAGCCCCAAACCATGGTCCCCCCACCACCATACTTCACAATTGGGATGAGGTTTTGATGTTGGTGTGCTGTGCCTCTTTCTCCACACATAGTGTTGTGTGTTTCTTCCAAGCAACTCAACTTTGGTTTCATCTGTCCACAGAATATTTTGCCAGTACTGCTGTGGAACATCCAGGTGCTCTTGTGCAAACTGTAAACGTGCAGCAATGTTTTTTTTGGACAGCAGTGGCTTCCTCTGTGGTATCCTCCCAGGAAATCCATTCTTGTTTAGTGTTTTACATATTGTAGATTCGCTAACAGGGATGTTAGCATATGCCAGAGACTTTTGTAAGTCTTTAGCTGACACTCTAGGATTCTTCTTCACCTCATTGCACAGTCTGTGCTGTGCTCTTGCAGTCATCTTTACAGGACGGCCACTCCTAGGGAGAGTAGCAGCAGTGCTGAACTTTCTCCATTTATAGACAATTTGTCTTACCGTGGACTGATGAACAGCAAGGCTTTTGGAGATACTTTTATAACCCTTTCCAGCTTTATGCAAGTCAACAATTCTTAATCGTAGGTATTCTGAGAGCTCTTTTGTGCGAGGCATCATTCACATCAGGCAATGCTTCTTGTGAAAAGCAAACCCAGAACTGGTGTATGTTTTTTATGGGGCAGGGCAGCTGTAACCAACACCTCCAATCTCATCTCATTGATTGGACTCCAGTTGGCTGACACCTCACTCCAATTAGCTCTTAGAGATGTCATTAGTCTAGGGGTTCACATACTTTTTCCACCTGCACTGTGAATGTTTACATGGTGTGTTCAATAAAAACATGGTAACATTTAATTCTTTGTGTGTTATTAGTTTAAGCAGACTGTGATTGTCTATTGTTGTGACTTAGATGAAGATCAGATCACATTTTATGACCAATTTGTGCAGAAATCCATATAATTCCAAAGGGTTCACATACTTTTTCTTGCAACTGTACATAAGACAAGGACCATTCTTTGTTCTGGGTGGTGGCGGATATGTGTGTGCTGACATGAGGAAATTCAAATACATGTGGTCGTCACATGTGTTGAATTCCTCTGAGATCCATGCCTCATTAATTTTTAGAAATGTGAGGTAGTCCACACTACCGTGAGCTAGGCGAATGCGCTTATCGGTCACGATCCCCCTGCTGAGCTGAACGTCCTTTCGGACAGGACACTTGACGAGGGGCTAGCCAAGAGTTCCATGGCAAATTGTGCCAGCTCTGGCCACAGGTCAAGCCTGCACACCCAGTAGTCCAGGGGTTCCCCGATGTAGTCGGACACCTGCCGGTCTAGGCATTCCCTGAGGCTGCATTCGGAGGGCATAAGTCGATGGGTTGGCTGAAAGAATGATATCATATCCAAAGTGACCAACACATCTTCAAACCACTCTCTTCTTGCAGGTGTGGTAGGATTGGTACCCGCACTTGTTTTGCTGTGGGTGGAAATTCCTCTGCCAGCGCCCGCAACAGAAGAATGCAGCATCTCTCGCAGCAAGGCCTGGAAATGCTGCATTCTGACAGCCCTCTGTGATGCTGTTAACATGTCCGCCATTTTGTGTTTGTACCGGGGATCTAAGTAAGTTGCCACCCAGTACTGGTCCTTGCCCTTTATGCTTTTTATACGGGGGTCCCTCTTCAAACACTGGAGCATGAAGGCCCCCATTTGCACTAAATTGGAAGCGGTGGAGCGCCCTGGCTCCTGCTTATCACCCAGAAGAATGTCATCCTTGGTCTCCTCCCCCCAGCCACTGACATCACCAGGGATCCCCGAAAAGTTTAAAGTAACCCTCAAAGCCTGCTCTTCTTGCTCCTCCTCCTCCCCCCATCCACCATCCTCCTCTGACTCCTCTTCAGACTTGTCTCAGATGGAGTAGCCCCCCTGGGAATTCATTCAGCATTGCGACTTCCTCATCTTCCAGCTCCTGCTGCTCGACTACTTGATCAATGACACGATGCAATGCACGCTCCAGAAAGAAGGCGTAAGGTACAATGTCACTGATAGCGCCCTGGATGCGACTGACCAGTTTGGTGATCTCATCAAATGGCCACAGAAGTCTGCATGTGTCGTGCATGAGCAGCCACTGGCGCGGTGAAAAGAAACCAAGCTCCCCAGAACCTGTCCTGATGCAGAGTTCGTACAGGTAGTCGTTAATGGCACAATGCTGCTGGAGCAGCCTATCAAGCATATACAAGGTGGAGTTCCAGCGCGTCGGGCAGTCACAAATCAGATGTCTGACGGGCAGGTTGTGTTGCCGCTGAACATCAGCAAGGCGAGGCATGGCCGTGTAAGATCTTATAAAATGGCCAGAGATTTTCCTGGCCTGCCGCAAGACGTCCTGGACCCCGGGGTATTTGGCAATGAATCGCTACACGGCTAAGTTCAGGAAGTGTGCCATGCACGGCACGTGTGTCATTTTGCCCTGTTTTAGTGCGCTTAGCAGTTTGGCACCGTTGTCGCATACCACTTTACCAACTGTCAAATTGAGTGGGGTTAGCCACTGATCGGCCTGTGACCGCAGAGCTGAAAGCAGTGCAGGACCGGTGTGACTCTTGGCTTCCAGGCACAACAGCCGTAGCATGGCAACGTCTCACCTGGCACGTCAAATAAGTTCTGGGGAGCATGGGGGGTGCAGTGGAAGAGGCAGTAGCAGTGGAAAAGGAAGAGTCAGCCGAGGAGGAGACGGAGGAAGGAATAGGAGGAGGAGTAGAAGAGGCAGGCCTGCATGCAAATCCGTTGCGGTAACACCAAATCTACAAGGGAGCCACGGGTTACATGCTTGACGGCCGTCAGAAGGTTCACCCAGTGGGTAGTAAAAGTTATGTACCTTCCCTGCCCATGTTTGCTAGACCACATGTTTGTGGTCAGATGTATCTTGGCACCGACACTGTGTGCCAGAGGTATATTCACTTGCCACTGAACATGGCCATATAGCTCTGGGTTGCCCTTCTGGTAGAAATATTTCCTTCCAGGGACCTTCCATTGCTGTGTGCCAATGGCCACAAATTTTCTAAAGGTCTCAGAGTCCACCAGTTTATATGGCAGTAGTTGGCGGGCTAGCAGTTCCGACAAGCCAGCGGTCAGCTGTTGGGCAAGAGGGTTATCCGGCGTCAAAAACTTTTTACGCTCAAACATTTGGGCCACGGAAGCCTGCCTTCTTCCAGATGAACACGACGACGGCACGGTGGAAGGTGGAGTGGAGGACAAATGAGAGAAGAGAGGAGAAGGAGAAGAGACAGGACGTGGAGCGCCGGGAGTGTGGCTTTGTGGTTCCTGACGGCGTTGCTCCCACTGGGCTCGGTGATGGGAGGCCAGGTGCCTTCATAAGGCGGTCGTCTCTAGGTGAGTGTTGGGCTTACCGCGACTTATGCGTTGACAGCACAGGCTGCAGATGGCAACACTATTGTCAGCAACTGACATGTTAAAAAAAGCCCACACTGCGGAGCCATGTGCCGGCGTCTTGGGATCACCAGAAGTGACCGTGCATGGTGGATGGCTCGCTCCAGGTACATTTGCAGTCTGCTTTTTGCCTCCTGTGCCCTGCGAGCTCTGCCTGCTTCTCCTCCTTCTCCTCCCTATCTGCTGCTCCGTCTCTCCCTCTGAACTCCCCCCCCCGTTTCCCTCTTGTGGACACCCACGTGACGTCCATCGACATGTCATCATCGTCACCTTCACCATCACTGACATTTGAGATCTCGGAGTAGGCAGCAACAGCGGAGACCTCCCTCCTTGGGCTGGTCTGGGTACTGTCGTCAGACCGCTGGGTGGCGGCCGTTGCTACCTCCTCTTCCTCATCCGATGTCAAATATGGCTGCGCATCTGTATGGTCTGGGACTGGATGGAAAAATAATTCCTTTGACTCGAATGGAGGGACTATGGTGGTGGTGGAGTCTTTGGGGGTCCACACAGCAGAGAGTGAGGAGGCCTCAATCAATATTTGGTGGAAGCAGGTATTTCAATCCCCATAATCAGTATTTTGTGGAAGCAGGTATATCGCAGACCTCAATCAGTATTTTGTTGAAGCAGGTATATCAATCCCCTTAGGGTCCATTCACACGTCCGCAAAATAGGTCCGCATCTATTCCGCAATTTTGCGGAACAGGTGCGGACCCATTAATTTTCAATGGGGCCAGAATGTGCTGTCCGCATCCACATTTGCAAATCCGCACTTCCGGGTCCGCGCTTCCAGGTCCACGCTTCCGGGTCCGCGCTTCCGTTCCACAAAAAAATAGAACATGTCCTATTCTTGTCCGCAATTGCTGACAAGAAAAGCTATTTTCTATAAGAGTGCCGGCGATTTGCGGTCAGCAAAATGCGGAACGCACATTGCCGGTGTACGTGTTTTGCGGATCCGCAAAACACATACGGACATGTAAATGGACCCTTAATCAGTATTATGTGGAAGCAGGTATATCGCAGACCTCAATCAGTATTTGGTGGAAACAGGTATATTAAATCCCTTAATCAGTATTTTGTGGAAGCAGGTATATCGCAGGCCTTAATCAATATTTTGTGAAAGCAGGTATATGAAACCCTTTAATCAGTATTTTGTGGAAGCAGATATATCGCAGGCCTTAATCAGTATTTTGTGGAAGCAGATATATCAATCCCCTTAATTAGTATTTTGTAGAAGCAGGTATATCGCAGGACTCAATCAATAATTTGTGGAAACAGGTATATCAAACCCCTTAATCCGTATTTTGTGGAAGCAGGTATATCACAGCTCTCAATCAGTATTTTGTGAAAGCAGGTTGATCAATCCCCTTAATCAGTATTTTGTGGAAACAGGTATCTCGCAGGCCTCAATCAATATTTGGTGGAAACAGGTATATTAAACCCCTTAATCAGTATTTTGTGGAAGCATGTATCTAACAGGCCTCAATCAGTATTTTGTGGAAGCAGGTATATCAATCCCCTTAATCAGTATTTTGTGGAAGCAGGTATTTTGCAGGCCTCAATCAATATTTGGTTTAAGCAGGTATATCAATCTTCTTAATCAGTATTTTGTGGAAGCAGGTATATCCCACCCCTCAATCAGTATTTTGTGGAAGCAGATATATCAATCCCCTTAATCAGTATTTTGTGGAAGCAGGTATATCGCAGGCCTCAATCAATATTTGGTTGAAGTAGGTGTGGCGGAACCGGCCTTGCCACTGGGCATTGGAGAGGCCTGGCTCCCCGCCTCCTACCTGCTGACTATGGCCCCTGGTAAATTGGTACGTTTGAATGCAATATTTGGGCATGTGGTCTTTTATATTGCTGCTACTGGCCCTTTAATGGCCATCCGTGGACATATTATGAATTTTAGGAACAATGCCCCTTTAAGACTGTGTAGCAGATTGCATTCAGGCTGTCTTTAATATTATGTATGTTATTATGGGTTCGGTTAAATTGTATTGCTATGTATTGTAAACTGTAATGTTTACTCTGTTAAGGCATTGCTTTTCTGTGCCTCTTCTCTTCCCCCTTTTTCCTGTCCCATTGTTTCCCCGGCAGGGTGTTGTCGCAGGGACACTTGGAGACCAGTTTAAACCAGCTGCTCTGTCCCTCCTCAATTTCCCATCAGTCCTTGATATTGTCTGGCTCCACCCTTCCTTGTACCAGAGTCCTCTAGGTGCCCTATTGTATGTAAATGAGGCTGTTGGGGGGTTTAAAGTAGGTGTGCTGTGTCTAAATAAAGTCAGTTCCTGTTTTAACCCTCAAGGTGAAGTGTCGTCTCATTCTTGGGGGAGGATTTATTGCATGCTGTCCCAGTTTGACTGCTAGGAGTGTAAACCTATTCGTATGGTTTCCTATTCAACTGTCTACAGCATTCATATGCTTGAAGAGGATTTATATGCTTCTTCGGTTCGGTGATGGTGGTGTCTGCCAGAGTGCTTGGAAACCTCAGGAAACGCTAGGAGCAACCGTCAACGGAGGTACTCAGTCGGGGTGCCAGGTGATCCGTTACAGCAGGTATATCAAACCCCTTAATCAGTATTTTGTGGAAGCAGGTATATCGCACCCCTCTATCAATATTTTGTGGAAGCAGGTATATCAAAGCCCTCAATCAGTGTTTTGTGGAAGCAGATATATCAATCCCCTTAATCAGTATTTTGTGAAAGCAGGTATATTGCAGGCCTCAATCAATATTTGGTTGAAGCAGGTATATCGCACCCCTCTATCAATATTTTGTGGAAGCAGGTATATCAAAGCCCTTAATTAGTATTTTGTGGAAGGAGGTATATCACACCCCTCAATTAATTCTTTGGGGGGCAACAGGTATATCACACCCGTTGCAAATAGTTGTTCCAATAGCGCTTGTCCCTCTATATAGCTGCGGTCTCACAGCAGAACTGCACACAACTGCTGCACAATACAAATGCACTATAATATACTTTCTATGTTACAAAGTATATTATAAGTATATCACACCCTTCAGTATATCACACCTATCGATAGCACACCTATACCAGTCCTTAAAAGGACTTTTGTGGCCCTATTAGCTAGAGTTTGGTGTCCCTAACAGTCTGTCCCTGTTCCACACAGCAACCTCTCCCTACACTGGCAAAACACAGAATGTAAAATGGCTGCTAAATCGGGTTTATTTTTTAGGGTAGGGGGTGTGTCCATGTGCTAAAACATCTTGATTGGCTGTCCTGTCCCACCTGATGGATGTGTCTTTGGTCAAAGTTTGACGCAATGCAAGAGAATATGGCGCCAGCGGACATCGTCTTATGTTCGCATATTCGGCAAATTTCGAACGCGCAAAGTTCGCCACGAAACGACCGCCGGGCGAACCACAAGGCCATCTTTAGTAGTTAACCCCTTTTGTAGTATACCGCTGCTTTGCAGTAAGATGGGGAATTTTCAGGGCCCCAAACAAAACTTCCAGGTACCAACCCCCATATTTTTTTACCTAGCAATGCCCCTGAAGGCAATACTGCTCCCTGAGTTTGCAATAAGGTTGTCTAGCCTCACTACAGAGCTGAGCTGTGTCTGCTAAGACCTAGCAGTTGAAGCAGAATTCAGTTCCAGTGATCACATGGCATCACATTTCTGATATATGTATATATATATATATATATACACTCACCTAAAGAATTATTAGGAACACCATACTAATATGGTGTTGGACCCCCTTTTGCCTTCAGAACTGCCTTAATTCTACGTGGCATTGATTCAACAAGGTGCTGATAGCATTCTTTAGAAATGTTGGCCCATATTGATAGGATAGCATCTTGCAGTTGATGGAGATTTGAGGGATGCACATCCAGGTCACGAAGCTCCCGTTCCACCACATCCCAAAGATGCTCTATTGGGTTGAGATCTGGTGACTGTGGGGCCATTTTAGTACAGTGAACTCATTGTCATGTTCAAGAAACAAATGTGAAATGATTGGAGCTTTGTGACATGGTGCATTATTCTGCTGGAAGTAGCCATCAGAGGATGGATACATGTTCTCATTCTGTTTACGCCAAATTCGGACTCTACCATTTGAATGTCTCAACAGAAATCGAGACTCATCAGACCAGGCAACATTTTTCCAGTCTTCAACAGTCCAATTTTGGTGAGCTTGTGCAAATTGTAGCCTCTTTTTCCTATTTGTAGTGGAGATGAGTGGTACCCGGTGGGGTCTTCTGCTGTTGTAGCCCATCCGCCTCAAGGTTGTGCGTGTTGTGGCTTCACAAATGCTTTGCTGCAGACCTCGGTTGTAACGAGTAGTTATTTCAGTCAACGTTGCTCTTCTATCAGCTTGAATCAGTCGGCCCATTCTCCTCTGACCTCTAGCCTCCACAAGGCATTTTTGCCCACAGGACTGCCGCATACTGGATGTTTTTCCCTTTTCACACCATTCTTTGTAAACCCTAGAAATGGTTGTGCGTGAAAATCCCAGTGAACTGAGCAGATTGTGAAATACTCAGACCGGCCCGTCTGGCACCAACAACCATGCCACGCTCAAAATTGCTTAAATCACCTTTCTTTCCCATTCTGACATTCAGTTTGGAGTTCAGGAGATTGTCTTGACCAGGAGCACCCCCCTAAATGCATTGAAGCAACTGCCAAGTGATTGGTTGACTAGATAATTGCATTAATGAGAAATAGAACAGGTGTTCCTAATAATTCTTTAGGTGAGTGTGTGTATTTTTATATATATATATATATATATAGTGCTCGTTTTTAAGAAAGACTTTTCTTGATTTTGCACCGCATGTTTTAAAACAAAAAAGCAAGACTGTGCTTTGTCATTAACAGGGGAAATGGTCCAGTCTTGATCTTCTTAAATGCATGGCATAAAGAGGTATAGCAGCTTTTCATAGCTGTGGACAATACGGTTTATTGCTAGGCGGAAAAGTCCCATAAAAATAAAGATTCAAATGTAACCAAATTAGTAAATTATGATTATATTTTTTGTCTCTCAAATGTTACACTAATGAGAAGAGCAGATTATTCCATCAATGATACAATGTATCCAATCTGTCACAGGGCAGAGTATACGGGAGATATTAGGAGGACCTGGTTCAGATCCAGCAGGTGTCTCATCTAGTGGAGACAGCATCAATGATGAGTGAAACCCAAATCCCAGTGGGGTAATACAGACATCCACTCCAGCACTGTCAGTGATATGAAGCACAATGGAGTCCTTATCAGCGGCTGCCTGGTGCTCCATTGCTTTCAAATTGATTGTTTTAACTTGACGCTCCCACACAATAGAGTTTGGGGTTGGAAACATCTTTCTCAAAAGATTGTGAATGCAACTTGTCATCACGCTACACAATACCCTGGAAATCAATGTGGCTGCCTCCTGGAAATAGAGTTATACCAATCACAAAAGGAAGGCTAAAAGTGACAGCGTCAATATTTCTATGTCTGAGGATGAATTCTTGGTGGGAAACAAATAACCAGAGCTGCGCTTTCTCGGATTGACACTTGGCTGGATCAGTTGGGTGTGGGTCCATCCCTCCAGGTTGTTGTATGGGGCAGAGGACATTGAAACCTTTTATCGGCTCTATAATTGGACATCTCTTGCTGCTTTGATACTTTTGTCAGTGACGGTCATAAAAGGTACTTGACTTGCCAGTATACGAAGGGGTGTAACTTCCAGTGTTTAGCTCCGAGTCTTTTATTGCTCAATGCAAAATATATATATATTTTTTTTAAATGTGCCTTGTTGATAGGAAAATCCTCAATTGTGGAGCATTATTTGCATACGTATTAGCCAATATTCTTATATTTTAGCGTATTTTGATTTGTATGATAGTATGGAATAGGGAGCAGGGGCCGACTATGGGACCACTCAGTACCCAAAGTCTAAGACACAACATCTATAAGCATGAGAAAATTAGAAGTTCCTTTAATTTTTTGTGCCACGGGGTTGACACAAGCTTAGTAGCATCCGGGGCATGAGCAGTAAGAAGATGAAGCTGTGGCCAATAAACATTGCTTTATGCCAATACCCCAAATGGCACTGGAGGTGGCTTGTGATAATGCACCTGGATTCCATATGGGACCACAGCCATCAAACCCAAAACCTGCTACCTATCTTTCTTCACCACTCTGATTACTAGGTCTAAGGCTACCCCTAGGTGTTCACCAGAGCCCACTGCCAGGCAGGTTGGAATTAGCTGCTAGGAACCCACGTTAAGTCTGCGGAGTAAGGCAGTAGAAAGCAGGTGCAAGCTCAAAGGTAGCAGACCTGTATGATGCCCAGGAGCAGCAGGAGAGAAATACAAACCAGAGTCAGAGTCAAAGCTAGAAGGGTCAGCAGGAGCCAAAGCCAGCAAACAAGGGAGTAAACCACAAGCCACAGAAACTAAGCCAGGCAATCAGTAGACAAAGTGAGAAGCTGAGGTCAGTATGTAATGGCCCAGAGGGACACTACCACTCCTACATTTCTATTGCTAGCCTGTTTGCCGCCATTGTATTGGTTTGCACCACCAACTGTGCCACCACCAGCAAAGTGTCATTTTGTTATATGCAATAACTGTTATGTTCATGTAATGTGCCTGGTTCACTAGCAGGTGGCAGTGTATATGGCAGAAATATTTAGTCAGAATGGAAATTACTATTTCATTCTCCCCATTTTGGACAGAAGTGGGCTATTCCCACTTCCTACCAAGGGAAGGGTTGAAGGAAGCTGTAGTTAGTTGAGAGTTGGAAGAAGACCAGACAACATGGAGCAGTGAGGGGGGCATTCTCCCCACCTGCAAGAGGAGTCTTCCAGAGGATACAGCTGGCAAAGCAACCCAACTTCTTGCAGTTCATAGACTGAGTATTATGAGGGGGTCAATGGCCAAAGGCACCCCACTCAACGGTACTAGAAGCCCAGTTACCAGACTAAAGCCAGAGAATAGCACAGAAAGAGAGAAAGAAAAGTATTCAGGTTTACCTGCCAGTTTACCCTTAGCCTGCTGGAGCCAAGAGAAAGTTCAAATATTTTTTGGATGATACAAGTTTATTGCACTCTTATTCAAGTAAAACTGTTAAACTTTACCAAGTCTGGATTTTACTTTCTCCACCAACTACAACTCCTTTGTAGCTACGGAGCCTAACCCTGGGGAGTGACAGTATACAAGAAGGAGCACAGTGACACAAACTATTAGGGCCACAACATACCACTCGGCATTCCTAAACACTGAGACTCGATCACCCCGTTGCAAGTACACAGGAAGGTCTAACTTGAATGCAAAAGTTAATTCAACACAGAGCTCAAAACTAGAGTTGAGCGAACACCTAGATGTTCGGGTTCGGGGACTTCGGCCGAACTTTTAAAAAAAGTTCGAGTTCGGGACCCGAACTTGATCCGAACTTGGACCTGAACCCGAACCCCATGGAAGTCAATGGGGACCTGAACTTCACGTTATTATTTTTCGTTATAACATGGTTATAACGGAAAATAATAGTATTAGCTTTTTCAGATCTGAGTTTTCATGATCGTGAAAACTCAGATCCGACAGTATATTCTAACACAGAGGCGTTCACATGGTAATGGGGACGCTTCAAGTTAGAATATACTAAGAACTGCCGCACCTGAGGGGTTAATTGTGCGGATCTCAGCCCCCTGTAAGAGATCGGGTGCTGCCAGGCAGAAGGGGCCAGACCCCCCTCCCTCCCCAGTGTTAAAATCATTGGTGGCCAGTGCGGCCCCCCACCCCCACTCCCCCTATTAAAATCATTGGTGGTTAGTGCTGCCCCCCCCCCCCATTAAAATCATTGGTGTCCAGTGCGGCCTCCCCTCTCCCCCCTCCCCAAGTTAAAATCATTAGTGGCAGTGGCCACAGGTTAACAACCCCCCTCACCCCCCCCATCATTGGTGGCAGGGCGGCAGTTCCGATCGGAGTCCCAGTTTAATCGCTGGGGCTCCGATCGGTTACTGCAGTCCTGGCTGCCATGGTTACTTAGCACAGACCTTTCACTTACCAGAAGGAGGAGCGCTGGCCGCCCACAGACAGTGCATGTAAGTATAATGCTGCTAAAAGTGCTAAGTAACCATGGCAGCCAGGACTGCAGTAGCGTCCTGGCTGCCATGGTAACCGATCAGAGCCCCAGCGATAAAACTGGGACTCCGATCGTAACTGCCGCTCCGCTGCCACCAATGATGGGGGGGGGGAGGCCGCACTGGACAATGATTTAATTAGGGGGGTAGAGGGGAGGTCGCACTGGACACCAATGATTTTAATAGGGAGTGGGTGGGTGTGGGGGGGGGCCGCACTAGCCACCAATGATTTTAATAGTGGGTGGGGGGCCGCACTAGCCACCAATGATTTTAATAGGGATGGGGGGGCCGCACTGGCCACCAATGATTTTAATACTGGGGAGGGAGGGGGGTCTGGCCCCCTGCTGCCTGGCAGCACCTGATCTCTTACAGGGGGCTGTGATCCGCACAATTAACCCCTCAGGTGCAGCACCTGAGGGGTTAATTGTGTGGATCACAGCCCTCTGTAAGAGATCAGGTGCTGCCAGGCAGCAGGGGACCGTTATGTCCACAGTTCTCAGTATATTCTAACTTGAAGCGTCCCCATCACTATGGGAATGCCTCTGTGTTAGAATATACTGTCGGATCTGAGTTTTCACGATCTAACTCAAATCCGATGGTATATTCTAACAAAGGTGTTCCCATGGTGATGGGGACGCTTCAAGTAAAAATATACCATCGGATTGGAGAAAACTCTGATCCGATGGTATATTAATATTACCCGAACACCGAACCCGAACCCCAACTTTTACTGAAATGTTCGGGTTCGGGTGCCAAACACCGTAAAGTTCAGTACGACCCAGAACTTTACAGTTCGGGTTCGCTCAACCCTACTCGAAACAGAAGCCAGGAAATGAAATAAAAATGACAGGCAAAAACAACAACACTTAAAGGGGTTCTCGGGAATTAAGAAAATGAAAATACTTAAATATTGCTTAATTATAAATATATTCCCAAATACCTTTCATTAATTATAATGGCTTGTTTCGCCTTTGGAGCAATCATTAGGATTTAAATGGCCGCTGTCTTATTAGTACACATAAATCCTGTCCTAATCACACAGGAGGACAAGTTACTTTACAACACTGAGCTATAGAGCTGCCTCATCCTCCTCTCTGCTCTACTTGTCAGGGATTATGATCCTTAATACACATGATAAGATCTTCAGATGAATCTCTGTAGGAATGGAGTTCATGAGGAGACATGAAGTACTAAGAGGATGGACCGGACAGACTGTGGTAATGTGGGGCCATGGTAATGGAGAATGCACACAAAAGGTGCTGCACATCAGCCACATCCCCACCTCCTCTCTGTACTTCATGTCTCTTCATGAACATCATTCCCGCAGAGATTCAGCTGAAGATCCTATTAAACTGTATTCAGGATAATAATCCCTGACAAGCAGAGCAGAGAGGGGGATGAGGCAGCTCTTGTGTGGTGAAGTAACTTGTCCTGTGTGATTAGGACAGGATTTGTGTGTACTAATAGGACAGCGGCCATTTTATTTCTCCTAATGATTGCTCCTGAGACAAAATGAGCCATTATAACTAATGAAATGTATTTGGGAATGTATTTATAAGAAAGTAATATTCAAAAGGATTCTGTCATCAGAAATTAGCCCTATAAGTTAAACATATGGCGATGTCCCTTGTAAAACACTGAATCCTAAAGTGAGTTTATCAAATGCCCCTGTGGCTCTATATCCATAAAAAAGCGGTTTATATCACCTGTCAATCACTTAAAAATGTGTCTAAGGGGACGTCTCATGGTGAAAGGTGCCCGGCCGTTTAGGTGCCCAGCGCCGCCTTCTGAGCTGAAATCGCCGCCCTCCCTTTCATTCGATCCGCCTACCTCAGGTGACTAACCTTCCTTGTGCACAGCGGTGCTGGGCTCCTTCACAGGCGGGCATGGCTGGGCACAAGGAAGGTTAGTCACCTGAGGTAGGCGGATCGAATGAAAGGGAGGGCGGCGATTTCAGCTCAGAAGGCAGCGCTGGGCACCTAAACGGCCGGGCACCTTTCACCATGAGACGTCCCCTTGGACACATTTTAAAGGGCTTCTGTCACTCCACTAAACTCATTTTTAATTTTTTTTTGTCTCCTTAAAATCCTTTCGCTGCGATTTCTCAATATATAGGGCTATTACTCAGTTTGGTTTAGTAGTTATATCAAAAAACAGACTTTTATAATATGCAAATTACCTCTCTAGCAGCCGCATCCTCCATTCATAATGACGCCCCCTCCTCATGTTGATTGACAGGGCCAGCGAATGCGCTCGTCCCCAGACTGGCCCTGTCTGCGTTTTAAATCTCGCGCCGGTCTTCAGTTGGCGCAGGCGCACTGAGTGGAGGACGCTCTCTCGGCCGCTCCATCCTCAGTGCGCCTGCGCCGGGTGTACATGTGACGTCATCGGCGCAGGCGCACTGAGGATGGAACGGCCGAGCGAGCGTCCTCCACTCAGTGCGCCTGCGCCAACTGAAGACCGGCGCAAGATTTAAAATGCAGACAGGGCCAGTCAGAGGACGAGCGCATTGGCTGGTCCTGTCAATCAACATGAGGAGGGGGCGTCATTATGAATGGAGGATGCGGCTGCTAGAGAGGTAATTTGCATATTATAAAAGTCAGTTTTTTTATATAACTACTGAACCAAACTGAGTAATAGCCCTATATATTGAGAAATCGCAGCATAAGGATTTTAAGGAGACAAAAAAAAAAAATTAGTTTAGTGGAGTGACAGAAGCCCTTTAAGTGATTGACAGGTGATATAAACCGCTTTTTTATGAATATAGAGCCACAGGGGCATTTTATAAACTCACTTTAGGATTCAGTGTTTTACAAGGGACAGCGCCATATGTTTAGCTTATAGGGCTCATTTCTGATGACAGAATCTCTTTAAGTATTTTCATTTTTTTAATTCCCGGTGAACCCCTTTAAATCCCCTGCCTAGCTCTGACATTGGATGCTGAACTAGGGACCTTATTAGCTCGTCATCCAGGCTCACAGATAAGTTGAAGAGCTGGAGGCTTGGCCTGCCAGCATAGCAACCCTCCTAGAACAGCTATGCACCAGATCATAGCTAGGTAGTTTCTGATAACATCGATGTGAAGCTGTTGTCATCCTTGGTGACCTCAATCCTGATGACAGGTGATCTTTAAAATGAAAAAAAGCTGGAAAGTTCACTGGTGGAGGAACACCCAGTGGACACTTGGTCACTCATCTGCATATGGTACATGTTGTATTCAAACTTTCATTTCAGTTATTCTTGAAGTATGAACAGCATATTATGTATCGTTACACCAGATTCCATGGGAGCTCTGAGCAGTTCAGTAGGGCGAAAACTGCTGACGGATTCCCTTTATCATGTACTGTATGTGTCTGCCTCAGTGAGAGGAACTGGAGGCTTGTCCCACATTGATTGACTGACAAGTAGGATTGGACTGGAAGTAGGAAATAGGGGAAAAGTTTGTTGAGTGCCAGAAAGAACTTAGAGAAGGTGGTATGCAGAAACCCCCTGCCCCTTAAGAGTCTGCATGGCTGACAATGGTTGGGGGCGGACAGCTACTTCCTGTCCCAGAAGTCTGCAGCACAAGCAGCTCAGCTTACAAGACTGCACATAAGGATCCAGGAGCTCAGGCTGGATATCACTTTTAGCTAGAGGTGCAATTTTAAGTTTTATTATCCTACAAATATGCATTCTGTGCAGCAACGCTTATAATCACATCTCCATTACATCAGAAATAATGTCGCCCTCTAAATCCATCCGAGATTTCACCTCCCACATTAAAACTCTATATGACAGGCGATAAAAGGACTGAAAGGTTTTAATGTTTTATACAATAACTTTGTTTACCATTTTAAAACAATATTCCTGATAAATGACGATAGAAGAATCTACCACAAGCAATATAAAAACGACGGCTGCCGCGAGGTTATACGGATGGTGCGTGTTTAAAACCCATAGTAAAATCCCCATTGTTTATAGGGTCACGGCTAGGTTGTGACTACAAATGTGCAAACAAATAGTCTAGTAAAATGACATTATTATCATAAATCCCGCGCGTTGCCTAGGATTGCAGAGCATTGTGATGGGGAATGTATGGGAAATGATTCTGTTCCGCAGAGAATGGATAAACCTGCAGAAATCTGATCTGCAAGACAATTCTCCGAGCCAGACAGCGGCTCTTACAGTGGATGATAGAGACGATGATGTGTTTCTATGGGATATTATCAAATACAAATGACCTTACTAATGCAATAAGGCTTCTGAGGGTGCCAGTATCTTTGTGTGCTGCCGTTCTGTAACCCTACTGCCACCGGGTCATTTATTCAAGAAAAAGGTATATAGCACAACACAAGATCATCACTTGTCGATTTTCTCCCAGAAATCTAGGACGTGATGAAGTATCAGTGAATAATGCGCCCAGATCCCAGCAGTCTATCAAGTGCCTCCCGAGGTCTTCAACGATAGCACCACAGCTGCTGGTCTTCGCCAGAGTCTTTGCATCTTATTATTATTAGTGTTGAGCATGCTCGGCTGAACTGCTGTTTGGCTCCAGCATCGCTATGCTCGGCACATGGCGGTATTCGGCCGAGTACCGCATGTGCTCGAGCGCCATGCTCGAGTCTCCTCCCTGCATGTTTCACGGCTGTGGTGCAGCCAAAAAACGTGCAGGTAAGTATTGCCATCACGGTAATGCCAGTAGCCATGTTGGCTACTGACATTACAGTGATTGGCTGGCCGGAACACGTCATCGGGTGCTATATAGCACCCGATGACGCATGTTCGGCTCATTTGTAGTCAGGGAGAGCTGCACTTCGTCAGGGACAGATAATATAGGGAGTGTAATCGCAATCTATTTAGTACAAAAACATTTCAAAGACCCAAAAGTCCTTTTAATTATTTTTTCCAGCATTTTCAATACTTTTTCTATAGAGGGTGTCTGCAGTGACTTGTGAGATCTGTCCAATACCTTCTGTGTGTCAGGGCCAGAGATAGGAGAAATATAAGTGAAAATTACTATATTTTTTCCATCATTTTCAATACTTTTTCTAAAGAGGGTGTCTGCAGTGACTTGTGACATCTGTCCAATACCTTCTGTGTGTCAGGGCCAGAGATTAGAGAAATATAAGTGAAAATTAATATATTTTTTTCCATACTTTTCAATACTTTTTCTATAGAGGGTGTCTTCAGTGACTTGTGACATCTGTCCAATACCTTCTGTGTGTCAGGGCCAGAGATTGGAGAAATATAAGTGAAAATTAATATATTTTTTCCTTCATTTTCAATACTTTTTCTAAAGAGGGTGTCTGCAGTGACTTGTGACATCTGTCCAATACCTCCTGTGTGTCAGAGCCAGAGATAGGAAAAATATAAGTGAAATCTATTTTCCTTTTGGAAAAATATAAGTAAAATCTATTTTCCTTTTTCCATACTTTTACGTACTTTTTCAATATACTGCTTGCTGTGAACTGTGAAATTGTGCCACATCTTGCGTGTCAAGCATGTATATAACATTTAATATGACGAAGGCTAGCAGTAAGGGACGGGGAAGTGGCCGTGATGTTGATGGTTCACGCAGAGGCCATGGCTCTGGGCGCGTTGAAACTGTGCCTGCTGCCAGAGCACAAGAAAAACAATCATCCGCGATACCTAGCTTCATGTCCCAGTTTGCAGGACGTCGCAGGACAAAACTCTTGAAGTCAGACCAGTGCGACCAGGTGGTCGGTTGGATTGCAGCAGATAATGCTTCCAGCCGGTTAAGCACCACACTGTCTTCCACCAAGTCCAGTCTGGTCAACAGAATACTCTCCCTGATCCTCCTTCCTCCCACCATGGAGAGTCTGGCCAAACAATCCCACACTCGCAAAATCCGAGGAGCTCTATTCACCGCCATTATTTGATTTGGCCCTCTCGCCAAGCATGCTTGAAGAGGGACATGAGATCTTGTGCCCTTATTCCCAACCTTTTGAGCATCCACAGTCACAAGAACATGATGGTGGGGAATGGCAATTAGTGTTTAATGAGGTAGATGATGATGAGACACAGTTGCCAATGAGTCATCCGCAATTACTGTTTCAAGAGTTTGATGAAGAGGATGAGACACAGTTGTCAATCACTGAGGTTGTGGTTAGGTCAACAAATCAAGAGTATGATCAGAGTGAGGAAGTGGAAGAAGAGGTGGTGGACGATGAGGTCACTGACCCAACCTGGGAAGGTGGAAAGCAAGGACAGCAGCACAGAGGGGGAAGGATCTGCAGCACCGCAACAGGCTGAAAGAGGCAGTGGGGTGGCAAAAGGGAGAAGGCGGGCCACTCAAAATAAGCCCGCAACTGTTCCACGGAGCACCCACTTGGGGCGTAAATCTCCCTTGCCAAGGGGTAGGTGTTCCGCAGTATGGCGCTTTTTTGAGGAAAGTGTGGACGACAAAAGAATAGTAGTTTTCAATCTGTGCCACACGAAAATGAGGCGGGGTGTGAACACTAGCAACCTGACCACCACCAGCATGATCCACCACATGGC
Source organism: Bufo bufo (assembly GCF_905171765.1). NCBI lineage: Eukaryota > Metazoa > Chordata > Amphibia > Anura > Bufonidae > Bufo > Bufo bufo. The sequence goes on from NC_053391.1 coordinate 13,089,762, forward strand.
ATCCAAGCACCGTAAGAAGTGGGAGGAAAGCCTGGGTCCACAATCTGTGTCTGCGGGTCACAACACTGCCTCCTCTTCCCCTATGGTACGTGCTGGCCATTTCCCTGTCGAAGGCGGAGGCGAGGATGCCTCCTGCCCTGCACCTGGACCCTTGCAAGCACCATCAGCGACCACATCCACTTCCCTGTCCCAACGCTGCGTCCAATTGTCATTACTCCAGGCATTTGAACGCAAGCGCAAATACCCAGCCACCCACCCACAGGCCATAGCACTAAATGCGCACCTTTCAAAATTACTGGCCCTGGAAATGTTGCCATTTAGGCTTGTGGACACTGAGGCCTTCCGCAGCCTGATGTCAGCGGTCGTCCCGCGATACTCTGTGCTCATCCGCCACTATTTTTCAAGGTGTGCCGTGCCCACCTTACACCAACATGTGCCCCGACACGTCACACGTGCCCTGACCAATGCAGCTACTGGGAAGGTCCACTTAACGACTGATACATGGACAAGTGCTTGTGGCCAGGGACGCTACATTTCCCTGATGGCACACTGGGTGAACATTGTGGAGGACGGGAGCTAGTCGTACCCTTGGATGGCACAAGTGCTACCAATGCCGAGGATTTCGGGCCCAAATTCCATCAGGCAGCACCCCACGTTAGTAGCTCCAACCCCCACTTCTCCTCCTCCTCCTCCTCCTCCACTTCCACCTCCGAATGATCCGCGTGCAGCACCAGTTAGCCATCAGCCGGTAGCTAGAAGCAGTGTAGCACTGCAGTGGGGAAGCATCAACAGGCCATGCTGAAGCGGATATGCTTAGGGGACAAACAGCACACCACCGCAGAGCTGTTGCAGGGGATAAGAGACCAGACTGAGCTGTGGCTCTCGCCACTCAACCTACAACCAGGCATGGTTGTGTGTGATAATGGCCGTAACTTGGTGGCGGTTTTGGAGTTCGGCAAGCTCACACACATCCCATGCCTAGCCCACGTATTAAACTTAGTGGTTCAGCGGTTTCTCAAAACCTACCCCAATTTGCCTGAGCTACTGGTGAAGGTGCGCCGCATGTGTGCCCATGTCCGCAAGTCATCGACAGCTTCCGTCGGTCTGTCAATGCTGCAGCAGCGCTTTAACTTGCCAGTTCACCGACTTTTGTGCGACGTGAGCATGCGCTGGAATTTGACATTCCACATGTTGGCCAGGCTTTGTGAGCAGCAGAGGGCAGTAGTGGAATACCAGCTGCAACATGGTCGGTGCCTTTCCAGTCAGCTTCCGCTATTTACAAGCGACGAGTGGGCATGGATGTCTGACCTCTGAGGTTTTAAGAAACTCTGAGGAATCAACACAGATGGTGAGCGGCGATAACGCTATTATCAGCGAAACCATCTCACTTCTGTGTCTACTCAAATGCTCGCTGCTCACAATAAAGGACGACACTTTGCATGTGGATGAGGTGGAAATGGGGGAAGAAATCATAACACAGGGTGATAGCCAGGCCACCCTCCGTCCGTCTTCTCAGCGCAAATTGGACGATGAAGAGGAGGAGGAGCAGGAGACGGTTGCCTCAGCTCCAGAGGGTAATACCCATGGAAGTTTAATTCCATCTATCCAGCGTGGGTGGGCAGAAGAGGATGAGGAGATTGAGAGTGATCCTCCTGATGACGACAGCAAAGTCTTGCCTGTTAGTACTCTGGCACCAGGGCCGGTACAAGGCAGGGGCCGAAGGAGCGGGTGCCCTGGGCGCTACCATTTGCGGACAGGAGGGGGGCGCAGGTGAAGTGCCAGCAGCAGTGGCGTCGCCAGGGGGGGGGCCAGAGGGGGCCACGGCCCCCCCTACATCATGCTGTGCCCCCTCATGTGCCCCCCCAACTAAAATGACCCCCCCCCCCAAGTGAGCAGCCGCCGCCGGGCACAGGGAGATGAGCGCTTCCATTGCGCTCATCTCCATTGTAAACTGTCTGTGCCAGCGGAGGTGCAGGGGAGGGAGGGGCGTGTCCCTTCCCTTTCCTCTGATAGGCTGCAGGCAGGCACCGAAGTGGAGGAGAGGCCCCGCCCCCTAATTACTCCTGTTTACCTTTCTAAAGCTAAAGGACCTTTGATGATGTCATCACAGGTCCTGTAAGGGAACTGCACAGTGTAAAGTGTAGTTCCCAGGTTAGAACAGTGCATCTGCCAGGACCTGTGATGACATCATCTTCAACATCACAGGTCCTGCAGAATCTAGCAAAGGAACTGCACCAAAAATGGTGTAGTTCCTAGGTTTCAAAGGTACATCTGCCAGGACCTGTGATGACATCATCACAGGTCCTTCAACCCCTAACAGCAAGTATTAAAAGTTCACAAGCAGCTCTGTATTGATCCATACAGACTGGAATGGAGAGGTAAGAGGAGGTCCTCCACTTTTCATCATTTACCCCCCCCCCCTCCATGCCCTGTTTTTACTCATTGCTCACTCATGTATACTACTTCAGACAGTTACCACTACCTCATGTACCTCACAGTGACTATAATGCATAACTGACCACATATTTCTATAAACACTGCATCTACAGTATTATACCTTCTATGTGTCACATCAATACACTGCTCTGTATATATATATATATATATATATATATATATATACACACACATACATGCACACACACTGCATATATTACACAGTATTATACATGCAATATGTACAGATATATAGTATATACCGCAGTGCACTGATATGTGAGGTATGAGGTATAATAGATGCTGTGTGTACAGATATCAGTACACTTCTGTATATACTATATATGTGAGGTACGAGGTATAATAGATGCAGTGTGTACAGATATATAGTATATACAGCAGTGTACTGATATGTGAGGTACGAGGTGTCAATACACTGCTGTATTTACTATATACCTGTACACACTGCATCTATTATACCTCGTACCTCACATATTACACTACTGTATATACTGTATACACTGCATATATTATACCCCGTACCTCACATATCAGTGCACTGCTGTATATACTATATACCTGTACACACTGCATCTATTATACCCTGTACCTCACATATCAGAACACTAGGGAATATACTATATACCTGTACACACTGCATCTATTATACCGCGTACCTCACATAACTGTACACTGCTGTATATAATATACATCTGCATCTATTATACCTCTTTTGTGTGCCAGGGCTGTTTTGTAATCCCATTCCGGCCCTGATGGCATAAATTATAAAACGCAGCAGCAAGTATAGTTCATGGAACAAAGGGAGGGGCTATAAAAGGGGAATGGGGGCGCAATTTAGATTCCTGCTATGGGGCCCAGTGATTTTTATGTACGCCCCTGGCTGCAGGCACTAGGCCGGCAGCCTATCAGAGGCCGGCGCAATGACGTCATCGTGCCGCCTGAGCCTTACATTACAGCGTGGGACACAGGAAGAGGCTGCATCGCATCGCTGACACTTAGGTAAGTATAAGTGTTTTTTTTTTTGTTTTTTTTTACAATAGTGTTACTGGCACATTGGGGGGGCTTATTACAAAACTGGCACATGATGATGGGGGGGACTTTATACTGGCACATGATGATGGGGGGGAACTTTATAGTGTCTGTGACTTTCAAAGTCCCACAGTCCTTTGTTCTATTGCTTTAAGTATATTCTTGTTTTGAAACAACATTGATTCTTTCTCAAAAACGGGGGGGGGGGAGGGGGGGGGACGGGGCGCAGTTTGCCATCTTCGCCCTGGGCACCAAATGGCCTTGTCCCAGCCCTGTCTGGCACACATGGCTGACTTCATGTTAGGCTGCCTTTCCCACGACCCGCGCGTTATACGCATTTTAGACAACACAGATTACTGCTTGTTCACCCTTCTCGACCACAGCTACAAAGAGAACTTCTCATCTCTCATTCCTCAGGTGGAGAGGACAAGCAAAACTGTGCTATACCACAAGGTCCATGTTGAAAAATTGCTCCAAAGTTGATAGGGCAGTCATCCAAATGGATCATCGCTGTCACGGGGACGTGCGATCGCCTAGAAGTTATCTAGAGTCAACAAAGTGGCAGCAGGCCCTCACCTACAAGTCCAGTCTCATTAGCCAAGAGTCTGGTCAACACAGTCCTTGCCATGATGGCACACTGGGTGAACGTAGTAAAGGCTGGGAGCAAGTTGGCTGCTGGCACCAGACTTGCCCTTCAATAGATCCTCGTTAACGGAAAGTGTACTCATTCCAATAACACAGCCTCTTAAGAGTGCTGTATTGTTATTTATCGTGACTACCTCCCCGAGCCGGGAGTGGGTAATTGCAGCGCACCTGCTGCCTTCCTTGGAGGCTTGTGCTTTAATTACTTTAACCATCCTCTCTTGGTGGTTCACAATTAGGAAAAAAAAGGGGCAAGGCAACAACAGCCAATCATATTTCAGCCATTGACCTCCCTTGGATGTGATATCCCTTTCTCAAGCCCCCTCTCCGGCATCGAACCCTGATTCCCCGTGATCACCATGGTAGCCGCAGAAAAGAACATCAAAAGTTGATAGGGCAGACATCCGAATGGATCGTCGCCGTCACAGGGACGTGCAATCGCCCATAGGTTATCTAGAGTCACCAATGCGGCAGCAGGCCCTTGCCCCTAATTTTTTAGATGGTCAGATCAGCAGCAGGCCCTTGCTTCAAATGTTTTTGAGGGTCACCAGCAGGCCATCAATCATCATTTTTCAAGGGTGTGTATGATGCCCTCCTTTATGTGTAATAAAGGGTGTATTGGAGCGCCGGTTCCTTGTAATTTTTGGCAGCCCTTTCACTTAGTGCATAGGCTTTATGAGTGTAGGAGTCCCACTACCTGAACAATTGTACCACAATGTGAATGAGGCCCTCCATTATGTGATATATAGGTTGTATCGGAGCGCCTCTTCCTTGATATTTTTGGCAGCACTTAAACTTTATATACAAGAAAGAATGTTTCCTAACAATTTTTCTTAAAATTATTTTTTTTTTTCCCCTGTTTTGTGCGTATTATTGTCAGTCTGTAAAAGTGGCGCACTACTCGGACAACATCGTTCCCAGAAGCGACCTGCGAGTACAAGATGCATCCAGACGTCCTCCCCATGTTGTTCCAGAACCATTTCGGTGGTGTTTCCATCAATTCCAGACATTTTCCTGTGAACCAGACACCCTCCCCTCTTCAGAGCAGGGGGTACCTGGTTTAATACTCGGGTTCTCCCATTGACTTCCATTGTACTCGGGTGCTCGGGTGCTAATTATTATTAGTATTAAGATTATATTATATATTTTTTTTTAGGTTAAATATATTTATATATTTATGTTATTTGTTTTAATGTATAATTTTCAGTTGAACTCAGAAATTAAAAATAAATAGATAAAATTAGAAAACAAAAAGTATATTGATTATATTACACCCCAAAATTATTACATAAAATGGATAATAATCGGGATAATAAATGCCCAAGGTGCCAAATAGAGCAGGCAGATTTTTTTTACATCTGATATGGAGTTTCCCTATTGTCTAGGATTATTAATACAGGATATTTGAGGAGATGGGAAGGAAAACAGATATAAAGTATCCATTGATTGTGGATGTGGCAGTATTAGGTGACTTGTTCTGAGCAGGTGAAAAACGCAAGATATGGTTAAAAGGGTTATTAGCTGTACGACTCATTATTGTTAACAGTTGGGGTTCAGCAATATACCTTAAAATCAAGGAATGGAAACAAGTAATCGCAAAAAATTAAGAGATATGAACATATTTTTTGTGAAAAAAATCAGATTAGGAAATGGGAACAAGTTTGATTGGGTTGGACATGATCTCATAGTCTTTCACCTCTGTTCTCTTCCCCCTCTTTTTCTTGGTCACCTAAGAATGCTCCTGTGGTGTGGGAAGGTAGGGTTTTTGGGTAGGTAATTATTTGAATTTTTAGATTATTAGTATTTTTTTGTATGTATTTAATAAAGAAATTAAAAAGATCTCATACACTCATCAAAATTGAAACTGCAGCAACGAGAAGGAAAAGTTGTGGAATTATGTAAATCACAGGGTCAGTAGACATATTAATGATATGGAAATAATAAAAAAAATGAAAACAAAATATTTAAAATGCCTTGCATGCTATCACTGAGGTTATTAATTGTTGTCTGAGGAATGTTCTAACATGCTGAATGCACTTGGGCACAAAAATCATCAAGATCCACTGCTGAAAGCTCCCTTTACAATTGCCTACCAATGACATCCAAGATGTGCTCAATGGGAGAAAGGTCTGAAAACACTTCAGACCACCCAGGCTGCTCACAGTACACAAACAACACGTGGCCTGGTGTTGTCCTATTGAAAAACGGCTCCTGGGACACTTTGGAGAAATGTCAGTACCACTGGTTCCGCAACCAAATCAATGTAATGCTGAGCTGTTAGTGTAGCTGAAATAAAGGCTAGATAGGTTCAGCTATTGTACATTATGCCACCAAATACCATAATCCCCAGAGTAAGACCGTTGTGACTCTCCCTTGTGAAGGCCTCTTCATGGCATTGTCCACATGCTCTCCAGACTAATCTCCAGCTATCATTGCATCCGGGACAAAAGCAAGACTCATCACTGAAGAGGACAGACCTCCATTCCATGATTGTCTTTGAGAGCGGTGGTGGGACATTGTTGGAACATCTATAGCTGGACATCCGGCTTGTGGCCCAATATTGTGCAGACTCCTTTTGTGTAGACAATGTTTGCCGCCCTAGGCTTGGGATGTGACAATTTCACTTGGTGTACAGAATAAATCTCTACGCGCCATTCATCTAATCAGATAATTTGTCTGGGCAGAGGATCGCTTCTGTATACCTCTTGCCGTCATTCCAGTTTGTAATTGTTCTCCCAACCACCAGGACACACTATGTTGAACAGTACCAACAACTTGGCCTAGGTGATAAACCAAGATCTCTCAGGTCAAGGATTCCATCCCTCTTAGTATGTGTCAAGTGGTGAAGTGGTTAAGTGGCATCGCACAATCATACCACGCAACTTAATCTGATTTTTGAGGTTTCACATGGCTAAAAAAACTTTGTTTTACAAATTGGAGCCAGGTGCTTGATAGAGGTGAACAAAACTGTCAAGATTCACTTTGACAATAATTTTAAAAACACAGAGACAGAGAAAGAGAGCATTATGCCATTCAATATAATAACTGGTCTCCATAATAATAATATTATTATATCTGCTTTGCTCTGATAAAGGGATTTTGTCCTGATGGTGCTTGCTACTGATGTGAAACTGGTTTATCTATTTTTTCTAGTCTTGCTATGTAAGCATGTTTAAAAGTTTGATCAATGAGTGGAAAGATATGCTGTAGTTGTAAAACACTCAGCATTTTTAAGCCTTTTTAAAAATAAAGCTGAATTAAATATATTTTTCATTTGCTGATGTCTATTTACCGTATGTGAAATGAATTACAAAATATTTGAGCTTGTTAGAATTAGAGATCTTGTCTGCTTTTGCTATATTGATGACCTCTCCTCAGGATAGGTCATCAATATCAGATCAGTAGGGGCCCAACTGCCGGCACCCCAGCTGATCAGCGGTTTAACCCCTTCATACGGTTATATACGTTCTATCTGCACATACCCCGTGCAGCTAGCACATATATAAACGTTATGGCAGCTCTTTAATCCAAGCGTTGCAAAATGCTTGGATTAAAGCTTCTGCCCCATGACTGCCGCTGTCACGGACAGCATACAGTCCAGTAATACCGGCAAGGGACCAATGAGACTAACAAATCGGATTGCGTCAGTGTAAAAGTGCCTGTTTCAGATCTGCATTCTGCAGATGAGAGCCTGAAATCAGGTAGTATGTGCTCCGTGCCCACTAATCTGTGGGCCCCATCTGTGCCCCTTGCATACATATTAGGTATCGCCACGTCCGTAACAACCAGCTCTATAAAAATATCACATGACCTAACCCCTCAGCTGAACATTCAATTTTTTTTTTAACAAAAACAGTGCCAAAAAAAGCTATTATTTGTCACCTTACATCACAAAAATTTCAAAACCAAGCGATCAAAAGGGCGTATGCCCCCCAAAATAGTACCAATCAAACTGTTACCTCATCCCGCAAAAAATGAGACCCTACTAGACAATCAGTCAAAAAATTAAAAAGCTATGGGTCTCAGACCATGGAGACACTGAAACATCATTTTTTTTTTGTTTCAAGAGTGCTATTATTGTGTAAAACTTAAATAAATAAGAAAAAGTATACATAATAGGTATTACCACATATGTAACGATCTGCTCTATAAAAATGTCACATGACCTAAATAAATGAAAACTATTCCAAAACAACCAATTTTTTGGTCACCTTGCCTCATAAAGTGTAATAATGAATTATCAAAAAATCATATGTACCCAAAAAGGGTACCAATAAAAACGTTAACTTTTCCTGCAAAAAACGAGCCCCTGCACAAAACAATCGGCAGCAAAATTAAAATAAAAACGTTCAGAAAATGTAGACACAAAAACATAATTTTTTTTCAAAAATGCTTTATTATGTAAAAATTAAACAAAAAAAGAAAGTAGACATATTTTATATCATTGCCATCTGTAGAAACCTGCTCTATAAAATGAGCACATGATCTACCCTGTCAGATGAATCTTGTAAAAAATAAAAACTGTGCCAAAACAGCCATTTTTTGTTACCTTGCCTCACAAAAAACATGTAATATAGAGCAATTAAAAATCATATGTACCCCAAAATAGTACCAATAAAACTGGCACATTACCCCTAGTTTCCAAAATGGGGTAAATGTTTGGGAGTTTCTACTGTAAGGATGCATCAGGGGGGCTTCAAATAGGACATGGCATCTAAAAACCAGTCCAGCAAAATCTGCCTTCCAAAAACCATATGGCGCTCCTTTACTTCTGCCCCTGCCGTGTGCCTTTCTATGAGTTTACAACCACATGTGGGGTGTTTCTGTAAACTGCAGAATCAGGGTAATAAATATTGAGTTTTGTTTGGCTGTTAACCCTCAATGTGTTAAAGAGAAAAATGGATTAAAATGGAAAATCTGCCAAAAAAGTGAAATTTTGAAATGTCATCTCTATTTTCTTTTAATTCTTGTGGAACACCTACAAAGTTTTACAAAGTTTGTAAAATCTGTTTTGAGTAACTTGAGGGGTGTAGTTTCTACAATTGGATCATTTATTGGGGGTTTCCACTATGTAAGCCCCACAAAGTGACTTCAGACCTGAACTGGTCCTTAAAAAGTGGGTTTTGGAAATTTTCTTAAAAATGTTAAGAATCGTTTCTAAAATTCTAAGCCTTCTAATGTCCTAAAAAAATAAAATGAC